>NC_134432.1:14989090-15300909 GCF_030867145.1 Opisthocomus hoazin
GACCAAAGGCTCAGCTGTGCGTGGGGCACGGGCGAGACGGGGCTGTAATCCGGGCTGGCAACCGGGGGGAGATGCAGAGCGGATCAAAGGTCCCTCTCCCAGCCCCCCGGAGAGCACCCGCCGGGGTCCGGGCTCTGCGGCACTTGGAGCATCCCAAGAATCAGAGCAAATGGCGGGGGCTGCGTCCCCCTGCCCTTGGCGGGGCGGTTAAAGATAGTAACGGGGAGAAAGATCTGGGAAGGGACGGGAGCATCTGCCCTGCGACCGGCAGCACCTCGTGCAGCACTCAGCAGGCAGCCGAGCTGAGCCGGGTTGGGGTGCGACACCCCGCACCCTCACCAGCACCCCGCAAACCCCACCGTGCGCTGCTCCGGCGTGCTGCGCGGCCGGCAGCCCTCAGCCCCGTGCCTCATCCCGGCCCTTGGCAGATGCCACCGTCAAAGGGAGCATTTAGGGCCGTGCTGGCACCCTTGGCAGGCGGCGGGGCGGGCGGCGGGGCCAGCTGCTGCCGCTGGCGCCGGAGCCGGCGGCACGGGCTGCAGGGCAGGTGGACGGCTGGCTCAGCCGCCTCGCTCCCCACAAAGGCACCCCTTTCTCCCGGGCAGAATCGGATCTGAATGAATCCGACTGATTTATTTGGCGTCGTTTCCTCGAATGGCTTTCCCCGTGAGCGTGTCTGCGGCAGCGCTCCCCCTCCCGCTGCCGGCACAGCCCAGGCACTCACGGGGTGGCAGCGGGTGAGGGTCCCTCCGGAGCAGCCACTGCACCCAGCTCTGCAGGATCCCCCCCCTGCAGATGCCTGGGGAAGGGGAGATCGGAGCGTTTCTGGAGAGAGGCCAAGCATGAGGGCAAATGGTTTACCAGCATCCAGGGAAAATTCTGGGCACCACGTGTGTGCGAGGAGCGAACGGCTGCTGGGACCCGCTCCGGATGCTCACCTTTATCCTGAAGTACTTCAAAAATGCAAACCTCCCCACATCCCCCCTTTGCACGATGCCGGGCTCTGGGCACGCAGAGGGAGCAGCACAGCTCCGCTCCGCTCCATCCCTGCAGGCAGCAGGATCGTGCCCTGCTCGCCCTGGCACCCCGACCCTGGCAGCACCCGAGAGCCGGGCTCCCCCGGGGACCCGGGGCTCTGCGGCAGAGCTGCCGCCCAGACATGAAAAGCCCTCTGCAGTTTCCCTTCCTTGTGTTATCCAAGCACAATATCAATTAAAAACCGCTCTGTTTTAAAATGCAAATGCTCCCTGGCGTGCCGATGCAGACGGAGGCAGTCGCCCCATCTCTGCCGGCGAGGGCCCAGATCTGCTCATTCCACTATCTCGCTCCGTCGGAAATCTTAATTAAATTCTCCCTTTGATTTGGGCGTGCTCCTGCACCCCGCGCGGCTCCTGCCGGGGCGTGCAAGCCTCCACCAGCACCCGGCTCCTTCCTCCTGCGAGGGGGAGCACCCCGCACCCACGGACCCGGGGGGAGGGTGGGTAGGAGAAACCCCACCGGGATGGCAGGCGGAACACCGGGACACGGTGCAGTGCGCGGAGGAGGTGGGAGCCACGCCACGTCTGCTTGCGCGTGGCAAAGTGGGGACCCGTGACGGGGACATTCTCGCCTGCTCGGCTCTGAAGGGCTGGTGGCTGGGAGGCTGGCTGGAGGTGACTTTTCCTTCTGGGGTTTTCCACTCAGGGTTGGCATCCACCCATGCCTCTGCTTAAAAAGCAAAAAAAAGAGAAATATCAGCCCCGAGAAGCGGCCTTGGCTCGTTGCAGGCTGTCTGCACACCCTTAGCACAGCTGAAAGGCCGTCCGTGCTTATCGGAGACGCCGTCCTGGAGCATCCCCGCAGAGCGGCTGCCTTTTGCTGCGTGGGGCTCCCCCCGGGCAGCCCCCCCACGACACGCTGCCTGCGGGGGGGTTCCAGCCCCGCTGGAGAAGCAGCCGGCGGGCGAAGCCGGGCGAGTGCCTGACGGCTCGCAGATGGGGCAGAGCAGCAAAGTAGGACAGCTTGGGGAGCAGCTCTGCCTCCCCGGCCCCATTGTCCCCTTTTCTTCCCCGAGCCCCAGCGCGGGGAGGACGCGGTGCTCAGCATCACGCCGCCGGGTTACCATGGCATCTCCCAGCCAACACCAGGCAGCGGCTGCCCCTCGGAGCCTGCTGCCGCCGGAGCACCCCTCGGCATCGCCGCGCTCGGGCCCGCGCCGGGGGCTGCTTCCCTCCCCTCCTGCCTTTCTTCCGAGCTGGTGGGCGAGCAGCCGTTGGGGAAGGAAGCGGCGGGGAGGAATACATTGACCTGGTGTCAGCCGCGCTGGCACGGCTGGAGCTGCTCCAACGCTGCGTTTCACCTGCCCAGCGCAACGTTAAAGCGGGACTTTCCTACTCGGGTAATTTGGACCGGGCACAGGATCACCTCGTTTGCTGCTAATTTGCTATTTTGTTCCTGCTGCTATGGCAAATATTTGTGTGTGGTATGTGTGGAGAAGTTCCTCCTTTGTTCCGCAGCCTCTCCCTTTGCCAGTCCCTGCAGCAAAAGCAGTCTGGGCTGACTGGTGATGTAAAGTGGTTTGGCAAGAAAGATCCTGTATCTCCCCAAAATCTCCATCAGTGATGGGCTCAGGACGGCACAAGGCTCTGCTTCCCACCTCTCCCCCTCCGCACGGGCCAAGGGAAGAGGGGCTGAGCCGGGAAGCGAACAGTCTGCTCTGGAGGAACTCAGAGCCAAGTTTGCAAAAGATTTCAGGCATGCATTTTTGCAGACTGGGCTGTGGCAGAGCCAGAGGAGCTCCCGCCTCCCGAGGCACGGGAGCAAACGGTCCAAAGGCTCTGTGCTGGAAGCCTGGACGACGTGAGAAACCCCCAAATCCCAGGTCAGGGCACAAGGGCTTGCTGGAGACGCTGCCCTGTCTCAAGGACCTGTCCCTCCCGCAGCCAGCATGCTGGGAGCCAAGACCTTGGGGAAAATCCGGGTGGCTGCTGAGCCACCTCGCAGCTCCACGCAGCCCCCCAGGGCTCGCCCCCCACCCTGGGCAGTGCCTGCTGCCATGTGGGGAGGTGTTGGAGGGCCGGCAGGACCGGCTGGGAGGGTTTGCACACCTTCGTTCACCCCTTGCTCCTCACAGAGCCCCAAAACGAGGGCAAACACGATGCCAAATCCAGCCCTGAAGATAGAAACCGAAATTCATTTGCTTTGTTAATTATTTAATTACACTGGAGATAAACAACAGAGAGCATCTCCCGGGCCCTTTCAGCCTGTTGGATGGCAGATACCTCCAGACTCTGAGCCCGGCCATGATGCAGAGGGTTGAATTTGGGGTGCCTCGTGCGAGGGTTCCCTCCTGCTCCAGGCGCTGCACAGCTCCCCCCCCCCCCCCGGCTCAACTCCCACCCAGCTCCCACCCACCACTGCCAGGAAAGGAATTTGGCCTCCGGGGCCACGTTAATTATGATTGCTCCTCGCCTTGCAGCGTGGCGGCTGCGAGCTCTGCAGACTCCCACCTCCCCGGCGCGGGGCCGTGGGGTCCGGGACACGCCATCCCCGTGCCTCCGGTGCTCCCGCATCCACCTGCCGCCCCGTCCCGCAGCGCCGAGACACGGCACGGCGGAGGGGGTCTGGGGAACGGTGCTTCTCCCCCGCGCCCTCCCGCTGCGGGGATGTGTCCGGGCATATCCCCCATCGCTAAAATGCAACAACCCAAAACGCACTTGCCTGGAGTTCAAATGTGCAGAGACGTCCTGGGGCACACGGAGAGGGGACCGTGCCGCCTGTGTGGACACGTGGCCCGTGCGTGGGCCGCTAGAAACCCCCCTGAGTTGGAAAGGAAGGGTCCCAGCTGGGCTAAACCCAGCCAGTCCTCCCCATCCTGCCGAAAGGACCCGGAGGCACGTGGGCAGGGGGTGGTTTGGTGCCGGAGGTCCCCCAGCCGGGCCGACCACTGCGTTTCCGCAGATGGGCTGGTTTCACGGTGCGGGCAGGGTTCCAGCTGGGGCTCGGCCAAAACCAACCCATTCGTTACAGTCCGGATCTCAGACTGGGCTTTACAACAACCGCAGTCCCAGGGCAGAGGGGAGAGGTGCCCAAGCCCGGCCAACCCACAGCTCCTGCCCTCTCCAGCCACCCACCACCCGTGTCCCTCTGGCACCAGCCGACTCCGGTGCCACGTTGCCAAAATTCTGGTGGATCAAGCTGGCTTGATCCTGCTCGGCAAAGCACCCATGCCAGGAGTTTTGGGGCTGATGAGGCCCCTCTTCCCAGGCAGCCCCCCCTCCCTGCCCCACCGGGCTGGGTCTCCCCGGGGGATCGTGTCGGCGAGGCAGCCGGCCGGCTGTGGTCCTGGCGCTGGGATGACTTTGCTGGCACGGCCCTGGTCACCGTGGTGAATGGTTTAGCTGGTCTCTGCCGTGACTGGGCTGGCTTTGACTGAGTGGTGTGAGATAATTTCCCGCTCCTAAGGGCTGGGCTTCTCCCAGGAGAGCTTCGTGCTGGAGGCACAGTCGGCGTCCCGGCTCCCACGGGGACCCAAACCCCGGGCAGGCACGGCAGCGACAGGGAGAGATCAGAAAAAGTCTGGGCTGGAACTAGAGGGGTGAGCAGCAGGGAAAGATGTCTCAAACCCTCCCTCCACTGGGACCCCGACGGTTAGGACTTTGGCAGAGGCGTGCGGATTGCTCAAATGACTCCGTGGCAGTGAGGAGGCTCGGGGGGGCTGCGGCGAGCCGTGGGCGTGCGGGAAGGCGGCTTGAATTACCCCGACGGCCCCTCTGTAGCCGAGACTTTGGAAAGACTCTCTGGAGCCCGGGAAGGGTCTCTGCCAGGCTTGACCTCACGTCGGTGACACTTTGGAGCGCAGACGCTCTCCGGTTGGGGCTCCTGCAGAAACACCACGCAGCCAGCCCTGCGTGGGACAAGGACGTGGTGATGGGGGACAGCAGAACCGGTGGTGGCCGCACCGCCACGAGCAGCTCCCAGCTCGCTGCCCCGGCACTGGGCTGGCTCCGGCTGGAGCACGAGCGGCTCGGTGCCCTGTCACCGTGCAGGCAGCCAGCCCTCGGCGAGGGCAGCGCGTCCGGCCGGGAGCTGCGTGCGGCACGGCTGGGCTCGGCGGTGGGGATGGCGATGGAGGCACCAGCACCCCGGTTGCCATCCCACAGCCTGCCCAGGGAGCAGGGCCGCTGGGCCGCTCTTTTTCCTACCACAATTTCAGATTTTGTGGATGGAAAGGAAAGAAGCGGCCCCCAAAAGTTTCATTTCCTCCACACCCCCCCTCACAGCAGCGCGAGTTGAATTTAATGCTGTCCGTCAGGCAGTGCCTGGCTGGCTGTGCCGCTCTGCAAGCTGATGGGGAAACCAATTGAGGGCAAAATTGCTGCAAACAATTGTCCTTTTGTCCCCTTCCCTGGGGTCTGTCTGCCAAGGTTAGTGGAGCTGAATAAAACTCACTTGAGCTGCAACTCACACAACATACCAAGGGCTCCTTTCGGGGCTCGGTGGGCGGGAGCAGGGGGAGCGGGGAGGAAGGGAGGACGGGGAGCAGGAGGCGACGGCGAGGGGAGGACGCTCCGGCGTACGCCCAGTGCCCACCCGCCGGGCACTGGGATGCGGCGGTGGGATGGGCAGCATCCTCCCAGCCCCAGCTCAGACCTGGTGGTCCATGGCCGACGACCGGCAGCGACCGAGCCGCTGGGAAGTGGGGCTGCACCGTGGCTTTGCTCACCCCTTCGGCACCCCGAAACGGCCAGTGCTGCCTGGCTAGAGAGCCCAGCGGGTCCGCGGCTCCTCTCCTGTGCACCCCCCGCCTGGTGCCAACCCAAGAGCCATTTGGCAGGAATCATCCCTCCGTGCCCATGGGCTGCCCAGGCAAAACCCTGTAGAACACATGGAAACCGATGCCCCCTCCGAATAAATAATAGCATGCTTGTTTGATTTCCTGAGCACAATAATTAAAAGCCCGGGGGCAGGAGGCATTGTCTGAACACCCCTGGGACCCAGCTCCCTCAGCTGACTCTTTACATTCCCCCAGTTATTCTTTGCGTCCTTTTTTTAGCTTCTCCATTGGCGAATGAAAAATAAAAGCACTTTTTTCCATCAATCTGGCTTTGTTACTGGAAGCCGATGCCTGAAAAGAACTTCTGTGGGTTTTTTTCATGAGTAATGAGCACTCGTGTTCCTACTGCCCAAACATATATGTGTTTTCCCATGGGGATGCCCCCGGCTTCCTCCCCCCCTTCTTCCCCAGGTTTGTCCCGGGAGATTTCTCGCCTTACCTAGGCGATGTGTCAGAGTACTGCTGGAGCCACTCTCCCTTTCCCTGCCATGTTGCTTCTCTTTAAGTATTTCCTCACCTGGCAGGTGGTGGGATGGCCCTGGTGGGATGGGACGAGCAGGCTGGAGGCCCCGGTGATGGGCTGCTGGGCATCTGTGCTGGCAGCTCTGCCCCAGCCCCATGGGACGCAGCCGGGGAGGAGGCAGAATCTCTGGGAGGGCAGGAGCAGAGGCTCAACCTCGCTGGCACCTAACGCAACTCTCTGTTTCTCCCCTGCAGCGGGGAGCCCCGACGTGGAGACCCTCCTCTCTGCTCCCGCTCAGCGGCCGGGGGGCTGTGGGTGATGCAGCTCCTCCAGCCATCGCCCGGACGCAGCGGAAAGCTGCAGCGTGCGAGAAAAATAAAGCAAAAGGACACCAAAGTGGGGCTGGCCGCTTCGTTATTTTCATTCCCTGATTTGTTTGCAAAGCTGCACTGTGCAAAATTCAATTTCTGGGACTTGCTGGGTTTCTAGGCAGCCCACTGGCTGCGGGGAGGGCGAGGGCAGGGGGCTGGTGGCGGCTCTGTCGTCCCGACGGGGAGCGTGTCCCCGCCGTTACGGGGCAGGTTTCAGTCCCTCCCTGGGGACGGCTGCTCCGAGCAGAGTGGGGCTGTTCCCCGCCTGTCTGCGTCAGCGGTCCCAGTGCAAGGCACGTTCCCACCCCGGGCTGGGGTCCCGCGGGGCGCAGGGGAGCAGAGGGTGGCAGGAGATGGCAGCGGGGCTGCCCCAGCTCCCAGGATGAGCGTTCCCAAAGGCAAAACCTCTCCGAGTATTTTTATCCCCCCCTGGAGACCCCACTTCACCAATGGGCGCAAAATCTCTCGCCTGTCTGCAAAGAGCAGCCGGGATGGCCCTGCATCCCCATCTCTCAGAATCACAGAATCACACAGAATGTTGGGGGTTGGAAGGGACCTCTGTGGGTCACCCAGTCCAACCCCCTGCCCAAGCAGGGTCACCCAGAGCAGGCTGCACAGGACCTTATCCAGGCGGGTCTGGAATATCTCCAGAGAAGGAGACTCCACAGCCTCCCTGGGCAGCCTGGGCCAGGGCTCCGTCACCCTCAGAGGGAAGAAGTTCTTCCTCATGCTCAGCTGGAGCTTCCTCTGCTTCAGTTTGTGCCCGTTGCCCCTTGTCCTGTCACTGGGCACCACTGAAAAGAGCTTGGCCCTGTCCTCCTGACCCCCACCCTGCAGATATTTATAAGCATTTCTAAGGTCCCCTCTCAGCCTTCCCTTCTCCAGGCTGAACAAGCCCAGCTCCCTCAGCCTCTCCTCGTAGGACAGATGTTCCAGTCCCCTCCTCATCCTCGTAGCCCTCCGCTGGACTCTCTCCAGTAGCTCTTCATCTTTCTTGAACTGGGGAGCCCAGAACTGGACAGAGCACTGCAGATGGGGCCTCACTAGGGCAGAGCAGAGGGGAAGGAAAACCTCCCTCACCCTGCTGGCCACGCTCCTCCTAATGCACCCCAGGACCCCATTGGCCTTCTTGGCAGCCAGGGCACGCTGCTGGCTCATGGTCAACTGCCGTCCACCGGGACACCCAGGTCCCTCTCCACAGAGCTGCATGCTCCCATGCTCCCATGCTCCGATGCCGGTGCCAGCACAGCCCACGTGCACAACAGCCCCAGCCCCCACCCCAGGGACACCCCATTTCTACTGAAACAGGAGCAAGTGGACAGCGAGGCCTCGTGCCGGGTCTGTGCTCGGGGCTGCGCACCCCATCGCTCCCCAGATGCCTGCGGTGTCCCCAGAACAAGCCACTGAGGAGGAGCAGCGGCGAGCGGCGGGAGGGCATCGGGACAGGAGCACCGGGAAGGGTCGCGGTGTCCCATCGCCTGGCCACCACCTAGGAGACATTTGACCTTTCCATTTTCAGCTTTGCTGACAAGCAAAACCAACAAACACCCCCAAAGGAGCCGTGGGGAGGGGGAAATGCCTGCGAGTGAGTCAGCCCAAGCAGACGCAGCAGTTTGCAGCCCACAGCGCTGGTGAGACCGGGACGTGCGTTGCACCATCAGCCCCAACGGGGCAATCAGCTGCGTCTGCCAAGCAAACCCCCCGCCAGGTGCCAGCTGAGCGCTGGTGAACCGGGCACTGGGTTTGGCACCTGATGTGGTGAGTTGGAAACCGGAGGGACGGTGGCAGCGGGGTGCCTGAGCAGAGGTCTGCCGGCGCTGCCCGGCTCGCCCGGCTGCAGAGCCACGCTCCCATCAGCCGAGATGCGATTCTGACCTGGGGTGGTTTTAGTTTACGGTCACGAATGGCCAAAAAAAAAAAAAAACCCAAATGATTTCATCCCCTTTTTGGCAAGTTTTGCTCTGAAAAACCTCCGCCTGTTGTAGTACTGTTGTCTTTTTCCAACCCGGAGGCTGCCTAGTGATTCGAAGCATCAATGAAAGCTGCTGCCCCGGCCACAGCGCAACGAGGCGCTTTCAGCAGCCTGAACGTGTCGCTGGGAGGTTGCCATCGAACGCTGGTTCAAAAAACACAGCAGAAAAAAAAAAACAAAGCAAAACAAAACAAAGGCAAGAGTACAAACAGACAGGGCTTGGGATCAGACCGAAGGAAAAAAAAAAGAAGTTATGAACTATATTTACTCTGCCCGAGATCCTTTACTGCCCTCGCTTCTGTGTGCGGTTATTTATTCACCCAGGGCCAAATCGCAGGAAGCGCTCGCAGCCTGCAGCTCCCGGCAAGTCGCCGCAGCCGCCACGGCAAGCGTGCCCCCCATGCCCTCCACCCGTCCCGGTGATGCCACTGCACCACCCAGGGACCTTCTCCCCGCACAACCCGATGCCCACGGCCGCTGCTTTACCTCCAAGTGACGGATTCCAGTTTTTCTAGATTTTTTTTAACACCCCCAGTGCAAAGCCAGCCTGAGCATCACAAGCTGCCCCCAGCCCCGGTGTTTCTGCAGGGCAGGCTGGGTTTTAGTTAAGTGGGAGCTGCCGCCCCGTGGTACCACGAGCCCAAATTTCGTGCGCCCGTCCAGCAGAGCCAGGGAGATGCTGGCTGGGCACCCAAACCCACCCCAGCTCCCACCAGAGCCGAGCAAGGCGCGTTGTCCCCGGCAGCCGGGGCAGGACCCCCAACGTGCAGAGCTGCTCCGTGCCCCCGAGGGAGCCGCAGGGTTGAGGTCACCCAGCGCAGGAGCTGCCTGCTTGGCCACGCCGTGGTTTGCCGGCGGGGTGACGGACGCGCTAAAGATGTACATCTTGGAGAGACCACAAGGCCGCCAGCGCGTGGGCTGTCACAGCCCACCAGCTGAGGACGGAGTAAAAGCAGAGGATGCTCTCCGAGCAGGTTTGCTTTCCCATCCGGAAGGAAAGGTGATGCTGGTTACCAGCACCAGCTGGGGCAAGCACAGACGTGGCCAGGAGACCTCCGGGACACCCCTCTGCAAGGGTCCAGCCTCTCTGCCAACCCCAAATGGCACCCCAGAGCGAGCTCCCGAGCGGGCTGAGCCCCCAGCCCAGCCCACCCAAGTTTTCCAAGGCAAGTGGAAAGGAGCTCAGACCCACCACGCCAGCCCCAGACCTCTGCTCAGCCAGTGTGGCCGGGCTGCTCCCGAGAGCAGGGTGAGAGCAAAGGCTGATGGCTGCCCCTGCATTCTTTTTCTTACTATTTTCTTATTTTTCTGCAAATATGCCTCCGACGCGGCCACGGGGGTGTCTTAGGGAGCCCCAGGCGGGTCCCTGGCAGTGCCTTCACCCCGCTTCAGAGGCAGCAGGTGGGGAATGGCTTGAAATGCAAAATCTCCCTCACTTTCAGATGCTTTTAACACATCGAGCAGGCCGGCAGTGAAAGCGTGCTGCAGCCCTGCCGAGCACTTCGCACCGAGGTGTGCAGACCACCATCACCACCACCACCGCCAGCCCTGCAAGCCCCCGCGGGTCCCCCCAGCCCAGGGCCGGGCAGCGGGCCTCGCCGGAGGCTGCAGGAAGGTTTTCCTTGGACTCTGTGCTGCTTTCCAGGAGCGTCAGCGAGGGGTTTCTGCAGGCTGGGAGCCCCGCGGCCGGCAGGGCTCGGCAGTCCCACGTGCCTCCACGCAGGATTATTTTTCCAGCATTTATTTTCTTTCCACTCATCCGGTACGGTTGTTGTGACACTGCAGTCAGCAAATATCATTAAACAGTAGGAAACGTGAGGTTTTACTGCTTCAGTGAGATCCAGCTGATAAACAGAGGAAGACAAAAACCCTCTTCGAGAGGGTGCAAAGTCCCATCGTGCCACCCCCGACCTCCCCTCATCCCTTGTCTGCTCAGACCCCCAGGTCCGGGTCCGACCCACAGCTGCAGCCCCACGTGGGGTGGGGGAACGTGCTGGAGGTCCCCCACAAAAGTGCTGGGACACCGCTGCCTGCCTGTCACCCCCGTCTGGGGAGGAAGGCAGGACACGACCACCTCGCTGCCTGCCATCACAGGGTGCCCGCAGGACCCGGACGGGGGGCTGCACCCGGGACCCCCAAAGTCTTGATAAAGCCCATGGGCTTGCTCTCGCTTGTTGCTAGTGGCCATGAAATACTGATGGCCAGCGTGGCCCAGGGAGCCATTTTCAGCTCCTTTATCTGATGGGACATTTTGAGGGAACAATGTCCCCCACGGCAGAGCTGGGGCGAACAATGGGCGCGGGGCGGCGGGCAGCGCGGCGGCCGGGCTGCGGGACCCCGGGGCGCCCCAGCCCGCAGGAAATCCTTTTATTTTTCACTTGTGAACTGAAACAAACACAAGCTCCTGTTTATTTCCTGGTCGATTGTATTTTGGAGGATGGAGGTGGCTTCCCCACGCCGGGCGGCTTAACTCCTCCCGCGCCGGCTGCGGCTGTCCGCCGTCCCGCGGCGAGACTGCTCCTCGCGCGGGGGTCACCCCTGCCTCCGCTAATTGATGTTTGATTTGAAAACCTGGGGGTCATTAATCACACGTGCTGGCGTGGGAAGTCTGGGAAGCGGGAAGCGGGAGCCCAGAGCTCGGCGGGAGGGTTGAGGGCTGGAGCTGCTGCTGGGGGATCGGGGCAGCATCCCCGGGGCTGCTCTGCACCGGCAGCCCGAAGCGGCCACCGCCACGGCCCCGCGGGATGTCCCGCTCCGAAACGGGACGGAGACGGGCGCCGAAGCGGTGCTGGATCAGCAGAGCTGCCGGGCAGGATCTGTCCCTCCTCTCCCCATCCCTCTGCACCTCTCCCCGCTATCGCCCACCCCGGGCTCGGGGCTGGCATCGCCCCACATCTCCGGCTGCTGAGCCCTCTCCTGCGAGGGAGCATGGCTCCCACGGCGAGGCCGAAGGTTTGCCGACCTCAGGCTTTTCTCACAGCTTCCCCGTCACATCCTCTCCAGCTCCCACGTCTGCCGTTCACAGGCGCTGCTCTCTTGGCTCCCAGCCCCGGGGCCTGTGCCTGGGTGGAAACAGCATCCAGATGGAGCTATTTTTTCACATTTTTTGGGGGGAGGGGAGAAAGGTTTGGGAAAAAGCAGCCGGGACCAGGGAAGGAGAGGATTTCCAAGGGGGCTGGTTCGCATAGCCCCGTTTCTGCTGGGTGCTCCCAGGAACCGTGGGCTCAGTGGGGATACTGAGGCACGGAGCACCCCACCCAGGGCAGCGTCCTGGCTGAGGGTGAAGCCTTGAACTCCTGCGCCGTCCCTGTGTGGGTGCAGCTGGGGGGACAGCACGGTCCGGATCGCACCCCGTCAGCGGGGACCAGCTCGGACGGGGAGTTCGGTGCCATGGGCAGAGCCTGAACTCGGCTCTCGCTGGTCCAGAGGTTGGAGGGGGAGGAAAAGGCCCTCCGCCCCCTCAACCTTCGATCGCATCCATAGAAAACTTTCGAAACCCCACTATTGTGTTAGAGGATAAACATTTATTGAATATTTCCTGTTTGGCACAAACACTCTCTGACTCCTCTATGGTCTTTTTCTTCTCGTGCCTTTAAACGAGAATTATTTGAGCTGAATGCAAAGGAAAATCACCCCCAGAGCGTGGAGGCCCTGGGAGCACGGAGCGAAGGAAAGCCCACGTGTGTGCCATGCCTGCTTGCTGTTAGCTATTAATTTCTGTCTCCCGAGGTCTGACATGAGCAATGCGTTATGCAAAGGTTGTGGGAATATTTCAGGCGCTGCATCCCGGGAGAACTACAATTTCAGTTTTACAGGGTTTAGGGTATTTCCCCCCCCTCCCCTGTCTTTCAGATGTGTTATTTCATTGAGCTGTAACCGCGGTGACGACTTACGCAGCGGAGGGAAGGACGAGCTGGGTCTGGCTGGGGTGGTCAAGGTCTCACCGTCCCTGGGCACCCACTGCTCAGCCTGGACCTCGCGTCCCCAGAACCCTCCGAGGTGGGCACCCGTCGGACGGAGGAGCAGCGTTCGGACCCCGCTTGCGTGCTTGGGTACGGGCAAAACCCACGGGGCTGGACTCCGGGGGCCGAAAGCGGGGCTGCGAGCCGCTGGGGGCTGGGGGCTGGTGGTGCCACAGGGAGGGCGGCGCCGGGGGACATGCGGGGCACACGAGGAAGGTGCAGGGGACATGGGGCCACCCCATCCCGTGTCACCGGGGGCCCAGAGCGAGGGAGAGGGCTCAGGCTGGGATGAAGCTGAGCGGGCTTGGTCCGGAGGCAGTCTAATTCTGGCCCAGGCACAATCAAAAGGGATTTATTTTTAGGATCCGGGCTATCGCCGCTTTGGGGAACTGAATGGAAAAATGTATATTTAGCCTCTTTGGTGATTTGCTTAGAAAAATAACCTCGTGTCACGGCTGCGGGCGGTGATTTGTGCCAGCCCTGCCCTCGCCAGCGCCGGCGGGCCCCCCGGCAGCCGAGCGAAGCCGGCAGGCATCGCCCGCCGCACGGCTGCTGCCTGCGGCCCCGCGAGCTGGCTTGCAGGCTCTTTTCTTCTTTTTTTCTCGACAGGATCTTGCCATCCCGCAGACTCTGCCCTTGCTGTGCGAAGGCAGGTGTGGGAGGGCAGCGCTGGGCTCCCCGCACAGCTCCCACGGGGCATCGCCCCCGGGACCGGCACTGTCCCCATGCCTGGGGGCCAGCGCAGAGGACACCGTCACGTAGGTCCTGCCGCCAGGACCTCATTTGTTTGGTGCCTGTGGGAAGTGCCAAGGCCTCTCTGGCGTGAAAGACGCGTGCGAACGCACGGGAGGGAGAAGGTGTTTCCTCCCCGAGCCGCAGGTGAGAGCCAGAAAGGCAGAGCGTTCCGGAGCCGTTCACGCTATAAATACACCAGATACACAGGAACCCGGGGCCCGTCGCTATTTTTGCCTGCAGGAAGCCAGGACGAGAAGGAGAGCATCCCTCCCTCTCCAGCACGTCGCTGGCAGCGGGACGTGCCCAGGGCCAGGGCGGCCGGGCTGGGCACATCCCACCCCACGCCGGCTCCCTTGCACACCATCCCTGCCAGCAGAGCAAGAACGGGTGCAGGGCTGGCACTGCCCCATCGCCTTCACCGTCACGGGGCAAAGAGCGGTTGCCAGAGAGCTGCCATCCCCCGGCCGGGGCTCTGAAGGAGAATCACAGAATCAGAGAATCATTAAGGTTGGAAAAGACCTCTAAGATCAAGTCCAATCACCACCCCAACCCTACCACGTCTGCTAAACCATGTCCCCAAGTGCCACATCTCCACATTTTTTGAACCCCTCCAGGGATGGGGACTCCACCACCTCCCTGGGCAGCCTGGTCCAGTGCCTGAGCACTCTTTCAGCATTTTCCGAATATCCGATCTGAACCTCCCCTGACGCAACTTGAGGGTGCATGGTCCATCTGCCAGGCTGCCGCGAGCGTCTCATCTCAGGGCGACGGAACGTGAGGAAGAACTTCTTCACTCTGAGGGTGACGGAGCCCTGGCCCAGGCTGCCCAGGGAGGCTGTGGAGTCTCCTTCTCTGGAGATACTCAAGACCCACCTGGACGCGGTGCTGTGCAGGCTACTGTAGGCAACCCCGCTTCAGCAGGGGGGTTGGACTGGGTGACCCACAGACGTCCCTTCCAAACCCTATGATTCTGTGATTCTGTGAATGGTCACGACAGGAGCCTGCGGCTGGGTCACCCTGGAGCCTCAAGACCCCGCAGCAGCTCTCGGGCCCCGGCGCCAGCTGGCTGGGTGGCTAAAGGAAAAGACGTGTCACCTTCACCGGGACTGATATCAGCTCCGCATCCTGCAGAGAGCTCTGCTGGCTGGTGACCTGCTCCCCTGGGACACGGGAAACAGCATCGGCTTCGCTGCGGTTGGATCGGGCCCGTGAAGCACGCACAGCCAGCATGGGAAGGTCTTCACACTCGTCCCTCCTCTTCCTCACTGGCTGCCCTGGAGACAACTCCTGAGCAGCTGCAGCTCCTGATCTGTCTTCTTACCCCACTTTGGGGCCTCTGGCAGGCTCTCTGCCGCGGGGTCACCGGCACTGCCGTGTGTCGTGGGAAGCCCACCGGTGGGACGACATGCAAACCGCATGGACGGGATTAAAGGCGCTTGGCCCCAAGAGGGGAGAGCGAGAACAGGACCACGCTCGGGGCTGCCTCCTGCTCCGATCAGGTCTCAGACGGCTCTCTCCATCCACACTCCTCTGTCCCAATTTCCTCGTTGCTGGGCTGTCTCTTGGCTGGTATCTCTTCTTTGGAAGAAGCCAAAGGCAACAATTGCACGAAAGCAGTGATGGCAAATCACAAGCAGCAGCGTCACGAATTGAGCAGATCTTATCAGCCCCCTCAGCAGTGCCTGTCTGTCTCTGCGTCCTCTCACCTCTAGAAAACGGAACCCAGCAACATTTCTTGGTCCAAAACAACTTCAGGCAGGGTCCTGTCTCTGCAGGAGACTTGCTTGGTGTCTACATGCGCGTGTGTCTCTGTGTCTGTGTGTTGCACGCACGTGCCCGTGGGTTTGAGGGTGTGTGTTTGTGTGTGTGTGCACCCGTAGAGTAAGCACATTTTACAACAGACAAATAGGAATAAAACATTTGAAGAATCTCTCTTGAATAAAACAATCTTGGGGAGTTTGACAGCCAAGGTCACGAAGAACTTTTGCTTCACGCTTGCTCAGTGCAGAGCCGGGTCTGGGCTCCGCACGGGCAGGGTCCCACGGGCGAGGAAGGTGGCCGGTCCCCGGTTCCCCAGCTGAGGACAGCTGTGGGTGTTGGCGTCTGTGTCCAAGAGCAGCAGCAGCTTCAGGACGTGGCCGGGACTGGGAGCTCTCACCTCACGCCCGCAGCAGGAACCCTGCCTGGGGAGCGTCTCTCCTCCGAGTCCCGGCGTGACCTGCCGGGGCACGCTGCGTCTCCGGCATTCACCAAAAGAAAAGAAGCAGGAAGAAAAAAAAGTCAGCTCCTCGTGATGTAGCCTCGTAATTACCTGTTATTCTCATATCGAGGTAATTAACAATTAGGCAGCTGTCTGAATCACATGCAGAGGAACAATTATTTCGTTATTAATGGATTCTATTTAACAGGTCCTATTTTCCCAGATGCTTTTTTTTTTGCTTGTGCTCTCATGAATTATCCTAGCAATTAAACCTGCACCAGAAAGAGGGAGGAGTAGTCCTAATATTTACTGAACCTTGCAAAGCATCGCATTTCTCAGCTTGTGAACCTGTCACAAGTCATCGGGGGGCTCCGGCGGTGACGGGGAGCCGGTAACCCAACACCCTGCGCTGTCACCTGCGCAGCTCTGCCGGCTCTGCCCCGCCGCTGCCGGGGAGCTTATTCATTTCACGGGTACCGCTGCAGATAAAAGCTATTATTTACAGTCAGTTACATATTTCCGTTGGCAAACCTCCTCCCTTAAGTGCAGGTTTGAAAACATCCCACTCAGCAAACCGAAGCTAAGCAAGCTAACGCCAGCCCGCTTTCATGCGGGTGCTGATCCCCCCGTGCCCCGACGCCGCGGCGGTGCTGTGCCGGGGGTCCCCCCAGCACAGCTGCGGTTTGGGGTGCGGGAACAGCCCAGCTGGGCCCCTCACCTTCATGTTACAGAATCACAGAATCACAGCGTGGCAGGGGTTGGCAGGGACCTCTGTGGGTCACCCAGTCCAACCCCCTGCCCAAGCAGGGTCACCCACAGCAGGCTGCACAGCACCGCGTCCAGGGGGGCTTGAATATTTCCAGAGAAGGAGACTCCACAGCCTCCCTGGGCAGCCTGGGCCAGGGCTCCGTCACCCTCAGAGGGAAGAAGTTCTTCCTCGGGTTCAGCTGGAGCTTCCTCTGCTTCAGTTTGTGCCCGTTGCCCCTTGTCCTGTCGCTGGGCGCCACTGGAAAGAGTCTGGCCCTGTCCTCCTGACACCCACCCTGCAGATACTTAGAGGCATTTCTAAGGTCCCCTTTTCCCACCTTTTGAGTTTGGCTCATGCTTGAAAGCAGAAGGGTTTGATTCTCCCAAACACTTGAGTGTGAGGTTTTCAGAGAGGGGGAAGTTTTTTGAGTTTGCTTTCTTTGGTTTGTGCCTACGGACTGGTCCAGCCCTGGAGTTCGTGTTTTCAACAGACAGCCAGGGCCGAGCCCTCCAGCCGCCCCGCGCAGGGCCAGGCACCTGCTCCGCTCCCATTTGTTTTTTCCAGGCACGGAGTTGGGGATTTCAGTGAAAAACAGGAACTTTGCTGGACAGCAGCTGCTCGGAGGCGGTGAATCAGCTCGTCCCGCTGACACCCCGCGGAGCCGTGCCAGCGTCCCGCAGCACGCCCGCGCCCAGCGCCCGCACACCCGGGACCCCGATGTGGCCGCACGTGCCACCAGCCCGGCCGGCAGCCCCCGTGGTGCGGGGACCCGGCCGGCGGCTGCGACCACCCGCGCGGCCGTGGCTGCTGCTCTGTCCCCACCGCAGAGGTCAGCGGGCCACGACCAGGCGCGGATGGCTAATGCCTTTTGTCCCAGCCTGACTTTTCCCCTCCCAGCGGGATTAGGACAGGATGACCGGGCAAGGAGGCCCCTAATCCTATTACAAGACCCTCGTGCAGCCCCGTCGGGCGGCTCTGGGAACCGGCCTCACTGCGAGGCACTGGAGCAGTGGGCGAGGAAACGGCCCCAGACTCTGCCACAAAATCAATCACCGCCGCCGTCCCGCTCAGCCCCGTCTCCACTGCTTTTCCCAAACCCACGTTGCTCCGCGCTGGCAGAGCGCTGGGCACGGTGCCCCAGCATGCAGGGGAGGCAGGAGACGCGCGGGCACCCCTGACCCCTGCGGCCCCCGCCACGGGGCTCAGCCCCCCGCCGCCACACACCTGGCAGCGTTTGGAGCAGGTGGTCCTGAGCCCTTTTGGCTTGTTTGGCCCGTTTGGCTCGTTTGCCACATTTCTCCGCGGGGTTGCAGCTGAGAGGGCAGCAAACCTTCTCCCGCCTGGAGAGCGAGTTGTTTTTCTCCTCCGACAGTTGCGAGGAGCCGTGTTTGTCTTTCTCTCCCTTCCTGTTTACTCGCTGCCATCAGGATGGGCTTTGATGTGTTTTCACTGCTGGATGTTCACGGGAGCATCGTCTCGTGGGCGCCTGCAGCGGTGCAGCGGGGACCGTGGCTCGCGACGCCGCAGCTCCAGCTCCGCCAGGCACAGCCGGCGTGCCGCAGGGGCACGGCTCAGCGAGGTGCCGGCGCAGGAGCGAGCACCCCAGCACCCTCGCCAGCACCTGGGCTGCCACACAGCTCCTACGCTCCAAAGTCCAGGCGGCAGTGAAAGCCCTGCCCTGCTGTGCCCGGGCCAGACACTGCTCCGGTGGGGCACAGGCTGCTGCGGGGGGTGGGCAGCCGGTGGCGGCACCGGGGTCCCACCGGGGCAGCATCACCCTGTCCCCGTGTGCCGGAACCAGGGGGTTGACCCCACACCTCCAGTGCGTCCATGGGTGCGTGGATCCCCCCTCCCCGCGCTCCCCGCTTCCTCCCAGGCTGTGAGTCTCACCGCCCCGTGCAGGAGCCGCTGCATTTGAAAGGTCACCGGGCTTTGAAGTCGGGGGCAGGGGAGGGTTCACACCTCTCCAGTCCCTCTTTGCCGGCCGGTTCCCAGCCCGTCACCCGTGCCGCGGGCAGGTATGGTGCCAGTGGGTGGTACAGCACACGGCCCAGCCCATGCCACCAGCGCTGTGCCTGCACCACGGAGTGGGAGCAGCAGGACCGTTCCTATATGTGGAGAAGGGGGGAAGCCCCAGGATGCCACCCGGGACCCCAAGGGGGGACAGCCTGAGTGAGAGTCCCCGGCCCGCTGAGGGATGCAGCGGGCAGCAGCCCTCACCGAGCTGCAGTGATCGCTCCCTGCAGAGAGGACCCCACAGAGGGACGAAAGGTTGTGGCATCACAGGGGGGTTTTCTTGTTATTTTTCAGCCTAATTCTAAAGAATATTTGCAACGATTTTCCAGGCAATCAATCGCTCAGCTACAGCTGCCTGCAGGCAGAGGTCAGGGAATGGGCTCTGGGGCTTCTCCAAACCCTGTGGCACCGGCTGCGGCACCTCGGAAGCCCCGGGTGCAGCCAGCCCCATGGGACACAGTCCCATGCAGGGCAGGGGACCCCCGGTGTCCCGGCATGGGGGAACGCGCTGGTCACGACGGGGCTTTTCCTGGGTCTCCTGGGTGCACCCCAGCGTGGTTTGGGGGGTCCTGCCTCCCGGGCGTGGAGCCCGCCATGATGGGGCACACCACGATAAAGCAGGCGGCTCCGGGGAGGCAGCCGGTGCCCCGCGGCCTCTCTTCTCCAAGCGGAAACAGCATCTTTCGGCCGATTCCTCCTGGTTCCCGTCTTCGTGTGCCTGGCTTTGATTTGCGGCCGAGCCCTGTGATAAAGTGGCTGCCTGGGAAGGAAGGGAGTAGAAGGAACTGGCTATTATGCTTGGCCCCTCTCCAGGAGGTGTTTTTGCTGGGAGGCACCAAGGTCAGAGCTGGGTGGGAAGCCTTCCCCGACAGCAGCCCTCGCACATGTGCCCGGCCGTGGCAGGGGGGACGCAGCAGACCCCACACAACCCCGGTAGCGGGGGCTGCCATCCCGGGCACCCATCGCCCAGAACGCCTTTCATCGGCGCGGAAGGTGTGTGGTCCCCTCTGCATGCGTTTTGGGGGAGAAAGAGCTGTTTTGCTGCTGCTCTGTGAAACAACACATCTCCAAATGTTTCCATGCAGAAGGAAAGAGGGGGCGGTGGGTGGGAGCGCCCGCGAATGGAGTGAGCAGCAAGGGCAGGGGTGCAGAAAGCGTTTTTTCACCCTCTTTTTGTAATCACTTAAGAATTTCGGCTAGCTTCAGCCTGGCGCGGGAGCTCCCAAGTCCCAAATCCCATTGCTGTGAGAACAGAACTGGCACTGAGCTGCCCCTGAAACTCCCTGCTGGCATCAGTGGCACCCCGGGACCCTGCAACCCGGCCCCCCGAGGGCAGTGCAGCAAGAAGGGGCACGTCCGAGTCTCCGGGAGTGACGTCTCCCGAAAAAACCTGCCTGAAAACCTGCACGGAGCGAGTGTCCACACAGCGTGACGTCTTTCTTGGAGTGCTTGCCTTGGGAGAGGCAAATCCCAGCAGCGCGGAGCCGGGTGAAACTGCGGGGATGCCAGCGTAACTCAGATGTGCTCGGCATTGCACAGCGGTCCAGAAATCCAGTATCAGGTTCATGCCCGGGCTTGTGCGCAGAGAATCACGCTTGGGTTTTCGCTGCTGCGAGCGATGATTTTCAATTATTTAAAGTAAATATCAGAAGAGGTCTGCTCCTGGCCCCTCCACGCAGTCCGGTGAGCGATTCCTTTGCTGAGACGATGCAAAGTCCCACGTGCCTCCGCAGGAAAAGAAGGAAAGGAAGAAAAAGCAAAGAAACAGATGGTTTTGAAAGAAGATGAACACAAAATGAAGGGTGCAAATACGTCCCGCACAGCCCCCAGGGCTGGTGTCAAGGCTGGGCTGGGGTCTGTGCTTTGAGAGAGACGGGGTCACCACCTGCATCCCCCCCGTGGGCGAGAGCCGGTGGGCGCAGAACCTCCCCCAGCCCCGAGCTGGGTGCCTGCGACGCCCTGAGGAATCACCCCGGCGAGGGTGGGGGGGACAGGGACACGCAGGGTCTGCAGCAACCGGGTGCAGGCAAGGACAAGGAGGAGCATGGAGGGGACAGGGATAGGCACCGAGCGACAGGGGGACCTGCACCTTGAGGGAGCCCACACGGGTGGGTGCACCCACGCCCCGGCACCCGCGAGGGAGCAGCACCGGGATGGGACGGGCTCGGGGACGGGCACACCGTCACCCGCGGCTCCATAAACCCCGCCGGCCTCTGTTTACACAACAGTGAATGTTTCGGTTGTTTTATGGAGGCGGATAAGAGCAGCGCAGGGGACGGCGAGGCCGAGGGACGCCTGCCCGACACCTGCTCTCCCTTCGCAGCCCATAAAGACATTTTATTTTAAACGTGACACAGATTTTATAGCGCGATAGCGCGGCAGCACCTTTCACCCGGGTACAAACAGCGCGGGGAGATCGGCTCCTCCGGGACATCTCCCCGCCTGTCGCTGATCCCGTGGGCGAGAGCTGCCAAGCTGACTTCACACTCCAAGAAATGATGGCCAGAAGCAACCCTGCAATTAAAACCAGTTTCAGCAGCCGGCGAGGAGGAAAACCCCGCAGGTGCCAATCCCGGGCGCAGCAGCCGTGCTGGGGCAGGGACACGCGTGGCACCAACCTCCGCCCGCGGCAGCGAGGGCCGTCGGCTGTCCCGGCCGCGCTCCCTGGCAGGACCGATGTCCACAGCGCTGCCGGGAGGAAAGCCGTCCTCCCCGGGCACGTGCTGCCGGGGAAAGGTGTGATCGGTGCGACTTCTGCTGTGGCCATCCATTCACAACCCTCCACTCAGCTATTTAAAAAAAAGAAAAAAAAAAAAAGAAGAAAAAAAAGGATTTAGACCATTCTTACAAATCCAGCCTTGTCTCTCTGGTGCCCCAGGGAATCGCGGTTTAATCCCACCACGGGGCAGCTTTGGCTGGGATAGTTTTACATCGCAGACTCCGTGGCCGGTTGTATTTTTATCAGCTCAGACTTTCCAGGATGCTCTACCCACTTTGCTTCACGCTTAATTACTAAAAATTGCTTTTTTTGAGAGCGCGGGTGCGTGTACCGGAGCGAGGAGGGCTAACCCTGCGCCCCGCTCCGACAGCCGCCGGCGGGGGAACGCCAAACCGAGCCCGGCGGGGAGAGCAGGAGAGATCCAGTTTGCTGGCGGCCTTATCGGCCCCGCGTTTATTGCACTGAACGTAGGAGAGCAAAATATTGATTGTGGTGATAAAGAGATGAAAGTGTCAAGAAGGAATCGGCACACAAGTTACTCAGGCGATTGGAAGCTGCGTTGGTTGTATTTAACAGGCATTTGCCATTTAAAAAAAAAGCCTGTTTTTATTTAAATAGCCTAGGGCAAATTTCTCACTAAACCAACTTTCCCACGCCAGCCCAGTGCTCTAACTCTGGTTTTTGGCAAATTTTTTCCTGAGCTGTCAAGGCAAAATATATATAAGAATGCTGGTCTCACTTAGGTTTTTTTCCAGCCCCTGGAGACATGAAAATAATTTACAGATGTGCGTTACCTGTTTATATTTGTATTAAGTTTTGCTTAACGGACATAATTTTCTTAGCTTGCAGTAACAAAAAAATATTCCCAGAGTTTCACTCATTTAATTTTAACTTATTAAAACTTTTAAACATGTGTGGAGGTTTTATGTTTTTAAATCGCTAATCACATGGACAGTTGCCAAGGTTTCTATTACAGCCTTTTATGAACGCTATTTTTAAAAGTACCTAAAATCCCATTATTTTTAACCCCTGAAGACCACTCGAAATAAAAAGTTGCTTTGGATTTATGTCATATTCACCTCTTATTGCAAAAAGATTTATGCTGAAGGCTGACTTTTCCCTTCCTCCCTTTTTTCCCTTTTCCTGGTGAAGTCCCTGGAGGAGGCGGCCGGGAGAAGGAGCCTCGAGGAGGTTCCCTGCAAGGATCTTGCCCCAGATCCCCCCTGTGCCAGGGGAAGGATGGCACCGGATTGAAGCCGGACACCTCACAGCAGCACCCGGCTGGAGGAGTCCTCCTCGCGCCGAGACGCTGGTGGCCCCGTCCTGCCCGTGGGGCACCGCGGAGCAGCCTCCTGCCTCCCCCCCGGCCGCGGGGTCACGGCAGCCCCCAGCGCGATGGCAATCCGTAGATGTATTGGACCTTTCGCAAGGCGGCACGGCCGCACGCACGGGGGTGTTTGCGTTTATCCGCAGCCTTGCCCCCGGCCGCCGCGGGCAGACCCCACCGCCGAGGGCAGCCAGGGCCGGGGCTCGCACATGGCTGCCCACGTGCTGTTTCAGCCCCCGGGCTGGTGGGTGTCCAGCACCCCGAGAGCTGACGGTGCCAGGGACACCCAGCCATCAGCGCCGGGACAGCGGGCAGGGCTGGGTGTCTGCACCACCCCGTCCTGTCGCTGCACCCCACCGCGCCGCACCGCATCTGGCGTCACCTTTTTCAGCCTGAAGAAGAGAAGGCTGCGAGGGGACCTTATAAATGCCTACAAATATCTGAAGGGTGGGTGTCAGGAGGATGGGGCCAAGCTCTTTTCAGTGGTGCCCAGTGACAGGACAAGGGGCAATGGGCACAAACTGAGGCACAGGAAGTTCCGTCTGAACATGAGGAGGAACTTCTTCCCTCTGAGGGTGACGGAGCCCTGGCCCAGGCTGCCCAGGGAGGTTGTGGAGTCTCCTTCTCTGGAGATATTCAAGACCCGCCTGGACAAGATCCTGTGCAGCCTACTGTAGGTGACCCTGCTTCGGCAGGGGGGTTGGACTAGATGACCCACAGAGGTCCCTTCCAACCCCTACTATTCTGTGATTCTGTGATTCTGATTCTGTCCCCAGCCGGCACAGGCACGGCAGGGACCCCGACCGCCCCGTGTGCCCGGGCACGGCCACGGTGGTCTGGCGGGGCTGGGAGGGCTCTCTCCAGTTTCGGGGAGAGAGCCCCCGAGCGCAGCTGAGCTGAACACGCCGTGCTTGCTGCATGTGGAGAACAAGCCCGGGCAAAGCTACGGACGGTGTTTGCAGGCGGGTAGAGCCGAGATGCTCCCTGCTCACCGGGCCCTGGCAGGGAGGGAGACAGGGAGAAGATGGAGAGAAAAACAGCAGCAGCCTCCATCTCCAAGGAAGCCCGAGTGGTGGAAACCTCAGGCTGCCCTCGCAGCTGCCTTGCCCCTGGCCGGGGCTGAAGATGGTGGCATGGTCATGGTGGCACACAGATGTTGCTCAGCCGGGGGGGTGGCTGGGGCTGAAGGTGGTGGCACGGTCGTGGTGGCACAGGGACATTGCTCAGCTGGGGCGGTGGCCGGGGCTGAAGATGGTGGCACGGTCGTGGTGGCACAGGGACGTTGCTCAGCTGGGGCAGTGGCAGGGGCTGCAGCCCACTGCTCAGCCGCTGACATCCTGCTCTTGTCTGCGGGGGGGATAAAATGGGGGGAGCACCCGCTTCCCCACCAAGGGTGGAAGATGAGGATGAAGAGGCACAGCAGCAGAGCGCTCGCATCCTTTGGCATCTGGCGTTTGCCCTTGGAACGCACCGACGGCCCGGCCTTGCCCCTGCTCTGCCGCCGCGGAGTGAGGCGAGCGGCATCTCCCGGGGTGCTGGAAGGGTTCGGAGGGGGCTCCAGCTCCCGGCGGCACCCAGATCCGGAGCGGCACCGCGCTCCGCTCGGAGCCCCGAGCCCCCCAGCCGGGTCAGGGTGCTGTTTTAGAGCCCGACGCGGCGAAGGCAGGAGGAGCAGGGAAGGAGGGGAGAGCGCGGGAGCGAGGTGCCGCCGCGGGGCTGGCTCCTTTGATCTGACGAGCAGACTCTGCCCTTCGGCCGGTTTAATTGTTTCACACTTGCTCTGGAAATAATTTACGACAGGAAGCAGCGGGGTAACACCGGGCCTGGCATGGGACGAGCTGAGCCCGGGGGGCTGGCGGAGAGGTGCCCTGTGATGAGAGGTGCAGATGACAACGGTGTCACCTCCTTCCCCTTAACCCGTCCCTGGCCCTCGCTCCTCTGTCCCAAGCTTGCAGCCGAAGACCACCAGCCGGCCCCGTGAAAGAGCCATCAGACGGCCTCCAGCGCCCGCAGCTCGGAGGGGCTCGGGGGGAGACCCAGGATCCCGACAGGATTTAGGTGCCCCCATCCCCAGGGCAGTCGGTACCCCACATTCTCCGTGCTCCCCTTTTGCAGGCCCCGCGGCGCAGCGCTGCGGCGGGTGACACCACGCTGCCACGGCGTGACGCAGGGGACCGGTGTCGAGCAGGGTTGGCTGCCGCTACTCCGCGAGGAAGCATCACTCGTTAGCACCCACACACGGGCTCATCCCGGCAGCCGTGCTCGGTGGGTACAGCCACCCCCCACCCCCCTGCAGCCACAGCCCTCGGGTGACACCAGCGAACACCAGTTTAAGCGCTTTAAGCTGGGCTCAGGGCCTGGCAGGGTTTCAGGTGGGACGTCCCTGCGCTCCCACCCCGCAGGCTCCGGGGCAGCTTGGCGTGCCGGGCTCGACCGCGGCGGAGCGTCGGCCGGGGGTCGGAGCGGGGCTCTGGGGACACGGGGACGTGGGCGCGGGATCCCGCAGGCAGCGCAGCGCGCGTGGGAAGCCTGCACGCGTCTGGGGGTTGTCGGGCTGCCTCGCAGGTTTGGCTTCCCCGCTTCTCCTAATTTATTTGTTTATTTGTTGACGCCGGCCGGGGCTCTGCCTGCGAGTTCATTAGTTCAGAGAGCAAAACAAACAACATCCGACCCCGGCTCCGCGGGCTGCCCGCGCGTACGGTGAGGGCGGGTGGGAAACCGCTCGCCGTACCTGCGCGCACCTGCGTCGTGGTGCGGGTCCGAGGGGGGATCCCACCCCGTGCCCCCCGAGCGCGGCCTGCACCCGGCTCCCCGGTGACCCGCGGGGGATGCTGAGCCCGAGCGCTGGTCCCCAGCGCAACCGGCCGTCGACAGCCGCCCCGTCCCCGCGCGTCCCAGGGCCCCTGCGCAGGGGTGCTGGGGGCCTGGGTCCTCGTGTGGCCCCTGAGCAGGGGCTGTGTCCCCCGGGCTGTGCAGAGGCTGGGGGGCTGCACCGGGGGGGCTGCGCGGGGGCTGTGCTGAGGCTGCCCCCAGGGCTGGGACGGGGCTGTACTGGGGCTGTGCTGGGAGTGTAGAGGGGGCTGAACTGGGACTGTGCAGGGTGTGCACGGGGGGGCTGCACCGAGGCTGGGGTGGGGGGCTGAACTGGGGGTGCCTGGAGCTGCACTGGGGCTGTGCAGGGGCTGCACTGGGACTATGGGGGGGCTGCTTGCGGGGGGCTGAACTGGAGGTGCCTGGGGCTGCCCTGGGGGTGTGCAGGGGCTGCACTGGGACTATGGGGGGGCTGCTTGTCAGGGGCTGCATGAAGGCACCTGGGGCTGTGCAGGGGCTGCAAGGGAGGGCTGTGCTGGAGCTGCACTGGGGGTGGGGGGTTATGGGGACTGCGTGGGGGGGCTGCTCTGTGAGCGTCAGGGGACTGCACGGGGCAGCTTCACTGGGGGTGTCCGGGGCCGCCCCGGAGGTGTCCGGTGGCTGCGTGGGGGGCTCCGCACCCGAGGTGTCCGGTGTCCGCACGGCGGGAGCCGCGCTGGGGCTGCCCGGGGGGGGCTGCGCGGACCCCCGCCGCCCCGCTCGGACCCTCCGTGACGGGAAGAGGGTTCCCAACCGCTGGGGGCAGGGAGGAGCGTCCCGCCCGGTGCCGTCCCGCGTCCCGCCCCGCGCCGTCCCGCCCCCCCCCCGCCCGGCCCGGCCCGCCGGGGCTGAGCAGCAGCGGGAGGCGCCGGCGCTCGGAGTCTCTGCGCTGGGGCGCGGTGTGTCCGGGGCAGCGCGGACCGGTACCGGCACCGGCACGGCCGAGGGCCCCCCGCCCCGGATCTATGCGGCTGTGAGCGGCGGGAGCAGAGCGGGATGGAGCGGCTCCTGGCCCCCGGCCTCATGGTGCTCCTGCTGCCCGCCCTGACGCGAGGTGAGGGCCGCGGCCCGGGGGGTTTGCCGGGACCGGGGGCACGGCGGGTACCCCGCGACGGCGGGGGGGGGGGGGGGGGGGGGGGGGTCCGGGACGCGGGGTCCCCGTGGGAACCGGGGCTCGGTGCCGCGGGGTGCCCCGGGACCGCGCTCAGCTCCTGCGGGGGGACCGGAGCTTGGCGGCGCCGGGGGAACCGGGGACGGAACCGTGCGGGGAGTGGGGCTCGGTGCCCCGGGGGGGGGGGGGGGAGAAGAGGGGCTTGGTGCCCCGGGAGGGGGCAGAACGGGGCTCGGCGCCGGGGGGCCGCGCTCGCTGCCGTCGGGGGGAGCGGGGCTCGGGACGGGCTGGGCCCGGCGGAGGGGCGCGGAGGGCGGCCGTGCTTCTGCCTCATGTTTCGCGAGAGCTTTTTTGACCGTTTTTTGCAAATTTGTTCTCGGTTTCCTGTTTCTTGAAAGTCAGGCGGCGCCCCCCCCCCCGCCCCGACCCCCCCCCTCCTCCCTCCCCGGGGCGGGTCCGGGCGCTTCGCCGCAAAGCGCTGGGAGACCGTCGGGACTGGGGAAAGGAGCCCGAAAAGTGCCCGGAGCGCGGGGAGCCGCCAGCCCCGGGGGGGGTCGGGGCCCTGCGGTGCCCCCGGGGCCGAGCCCGCAGCGTCCTGGGAGGGTTTTGGGGGGTGCTGCCTTCACCCCGCTCCGCAGCCCGGGCTGAGAGCTGTGCCTGGCCCCCGGCCCCTCGGAGGCGAAGTTTGCGGAAAGTTGTGCCCGGCTGAAGGGGTCCCCAGCACCCCACGCCGTCTGTCCCCCGTGGGACACGCAGCGGGGTGTCCCCGGGGGTGCGAGGGGCTCGGCAGCCATCCTGGTGAGAGCCCCCAGGAGAGCCCCCTGCCCCTCGGAGGCGAAGTCTGCAGAAGACTGTGCCCGGCTGGAGGGGTCCCCAGCACCCCACGCCCTCCATCCCCCGTGGGACACGCAGCGGGGTGTCCCCGGGGGTGCGAGGGGCTCGGCAGCCATCCCGGGGAGAAAGTTTGGTTCTGGCGGTGGCAGCGCGAAGCTGCAGTGGCTCGGTGTGAAGCTGTTGGGGCTGCACACGCGTGTCGCAGAAGCAGTTACCGCGAAGAGCGAGCGGGGCAGAGAAGGGGAAGAGCGAGCCGGGGTGGAAATCGGAAGCGATTCTGGTACTTTCAGCGAGTTGCTGTGGTAACTGTGCAGAATTTGGCTCTGAGGGCCAGACAATGAAACCTTTACTCATAGCAAGTTGTGACGGGCGACTCATTTCGTTACTGGGTTAGTGGTAACTACCGGGCCCTCGGGCGGATGGTTTTTCCCAAATGGCATTTGTCACTCAAGAGCCTGATCTGGGGTTTCTCTCTGTCAGTCCTCCCGCTGGAGGAGAAGGCAGAGCCTACCCTGCAGCCCACCCCGAGTTTATTTTTAGGCGAGCCTCCCCATGCTGGGGCCAGCGTGGTCCCTGCCCGCCTCCGTCACCCTGCATCGCCCCAGCCTGCGCCAGGGGTCTCGGCGAGCCGGTCCCCAGTCCGGGTGACGCCGGGGGATGCAGCCCTCACCCCCCCACTGCCACCCGGGACCTGCGCGGTGGGTAACGCTCTCCTTCTGTTTGCAGGTTTACGGTGCACACAGCTTGCCGAATCCTGCCTCAACGGGGGCAAGTGCGAAACTTTTCCGAACGGGACGGAGGTGTGCCAGTAAGTATGGAGGGAACCGGAGGATTTTCATCTCCCCCGACCAAAGTATTGACATGCATGTTGACTTTGCTTTGAAGGCTCTGGATTTAATAGGGCAAGATGCATTTTCTTTCCTTGAGTGGCAAGAATAACCTGCTTGTGTAGGAGTCGACGCGAGTTTGGCAGGATCGGGCTTTGTTCCTAGCTGGGTGGAAAAACATGGGCAAAGGGCCATGTTTTGCTGGTGTTAACCTATGCAGGCTGCCCTGCTGATGGAGCAGGAGGTAAGGCCAGCCCGCGGCGCTCGTTGGACCGTCGGACGGGGAGGGAGGCTGTCTGTCTGTCTGTCTTCCTTCCAGCGACTCCCTCCTGGCCCCGAAGCGTTGCCTTGCAGTCCCTTGCACCGTGGCAGTTCGTGGCGCGGCGTCCAGTGCACCTCCAATAAACGCGCAAGAGAGGTTTCGTGGCGCGGCTCCGGCCGCTGCGGCTGCCCCACGGATGTCCGTGGGTCTGCGGGGCATCGGCCAGGGGAACAGGGCCACCTCCTGCCGCAGCCCTGCCGGCGCCGGTGCCAAGCCGCGGTCCGGGCTGGCGTTCCTGGCACCCAGGCGGGAGCTTTCTCCGAGCTGGTTGTGGGGAAGCGGATGTGCAAAGCGTTGGGACTCTTTGAAG
The DNA here is from genome assembly GCF_030867145.1 of Opisthocomus hoazin. Lineage (NCBI taxonomy): Eukaryota > Metazoa > Chordata > Aves > Opisthocomiformes > Opisthocomidae > Opisthocomus > Opisthocomus hoazin. Next base: position 15,017,673 of record NC_134432.1, read on the forward strand.
GACCAACCGACCCACCGCAGCGATGGCCGATTCACTCCAGGCTCCCAGGGAACAATAACCAAGAGAAATGAATAAGACTCCAGCTCCCTCTTTAAAACTATTCCATAAAAGAAATGTGAATGGGCAAGGCTCTGTTTTCCGGCCAGATTTCCCCTCTGCCTGCTGAACGTGGTCGGAGCTGAGAGCAGGCGGGGAGACGTTCCCACCCACCCCAGATTCCCAAAGAGGAAGTCCTCGGCGGAGGAACCCGAAGGCATTTCCAATCCCAACCTGTTGAATGGCAGTTTCCCTTGACAATGTCTGTGGCTTTTTTGCAAATGCGCCTGGGTGCCGTTACTGTGCCCGGTAGCCGGGCACCTCCCGCCCCCTTCTCCAAGCTGAGCCCCCCAACCCTTTGGTGCAAATAAATCAGCAAATCAATCAGGCACATGAGCAATTTAATGGACAAAGGCTGGGTCCCTTTGTGAGCCACTAATGAATGCACGCCACTTTTTTTTGCACAGAAGCCCTTACCAACGCTTGACGCTCTAAATCTTGTTTTCTTTCATTCAAAGAGCGACAGCTGGGATTCGGTCGAGATTCGGCAGCTATTGTTAAGGGAGGCAGATTAATGCTGTGTGACTAATCATGTATGGCTTCCCAGAATGCCCAACCCTCCACCCCCTCCCCAACCTTACACCCCTCCTTTTCCTTGTGGTCATTCTTCCCCTTTTTTCTGAAGTCTCTGCGACTCCTGATTTACATTTCATGTGCAGATGGTGATGGAATCTAATTAGATCTGATGTGTGCGAGCTCTATTCGGAGGAGAAGCCTCCAAAGTAGGCTTGGGGTGGGTTTTTTTTAAGAGAGAAAGTTAACTTTTAAAGAACTTCTGCGTTGCTAGCTGTGAATAACCGCCTCTCCCTTGGCTGCAGACGCTGGGATGGCTTCGCGAGTCTGTGCGAGTTATTTTTGCAGGAAAGCAAGGTGTGTGCTCTCAGTGTGTGAAAGTGCTTGTCCCGTGCAGGGTGTGCTCCGTGGGCGATGGGGACCGATATTAGAGGCACTGCCAGACTGGAGGAGGTGCAACTTTCCGAGGTATCCGATAGCAGCTCGCAAAATCCTGGTTTTTCACTTGTTTGAATATCTCTTTACGAGGAGTTTTGCTTCCAAGCTTCTTAAACAAAGCAGAGCCAAGAACACAGATACCAGACGCAGAGAAGCTTGGCACTGCCCTTTGGCGCCTGCGTGAAATGCACCATTTTGGCTGCTGGCCACATCTCCGCTCAGCCTGGCACTTAACAAAGTTTGGCCATAAAGCCCCATTGTGCTGCCCCCACAAATCCAATTAGAAAGTGGAGTGAAATAAAGAGCGTACGAGGGAGACGCTGCTGCAGCGGACAAGCGTCCCGGCGTTTGTGGCGGGAGAGAGCGAGCTGGGTGACACGGAGACGACTCTGATAACACCAAAACCGAGTTATCAGCCCTGTTACGGAAAGGGAATTGGCGGTGCGAGACGAGGAGCTTTCTCTGCCTTTATTATTTTACAGCGCTAGTTTGTAAAACTCCAGGTGCCTTATCTTGCTTGTCCCTTTGCCAGGCAGTCCGGGGCACGCAGGACTTTAACAGAATGGAGAGGACTGAGCGTTCGCTCGACTGGAGGGCTTGCAGCAGGAGCGGCCTGATGAAGCCACCCTTGGAGCTGTTTGCCATCTTGGCGGGGGTGGCCGGGTCTCTCGGTGCTGGAAGAACAGCGGCAGAGTTTTGTGCATCGTGCACGAACCCCAGCTGAAGGTGCGGGGTGTTTCTGTCCTGTGCATGGCACCTGCGCCAGATCTGGAGCTTGACGAGGTCCGGGCTGCCGCGGTGTTGGCGTGTGGTTTCGCGGCGCTGGGGAGCTGTGGCTTTCCAGAAAAGGCGCTCACCTTTGACTAAGGCATTTTCCCAGAGAAAATGAGAACGTTTTCTAAGAGGTCGTTTTGACTTCTAGTGGTAGCTCCTAATTAGACTGTTGGGTAACTGTAGTTGTGACTGGCATCTCCGCAAATGAGCGGGGCTGATTTTAGATTGCTGTGCCATGTGACATTTATTCCCAGGACCTCCCTTGCTCCACTAGTTAAAAGCAGATGGCATGAAAGAGGGCCGAGTTTCAAACCCCGCTCCACCAGCCTTTCGCCGTTAAAGTCGGAGGAGCTGTGTCTGGGTTGTCGTACTCTTGCCCAGAGAAGCCAAACAGACGGCAGAGGCAAAGAGTAAGTTCAGTTAATCAGCAGGCTTGCGCTGAAAAGGGGGAAAAGTCGGTTTGCTAAAGTACTTCCTCTGTTTATGAATCAGCGCGGCGCTGCAGTTCAGCCGGGGCGATGGCTCCCAAGCTGGTGCCCGCTGCCCCCACCAGCTTCCACAGGCAACGGGCCAGAAACCTTGGAAGAAACATTCAGAGGGGGACCGGAGTAGCAAGAGATGATTATTTTAGCTCAAAACTCTTGTCGGGAGACGACCAGGAAGACAGGGGAGGGATCTGAGCTCTGCAGCTCTCTGCGCCCTTCAAGTTATTCAACTGCTCAGTCACTGTTATCTCATTGTGAAGGGCGGAAGTTTCCTTCTGGTTTGGTTTTTCTCATGTGCTTTAACCCAACGTTATTTCCATGAAATAATAACAAAGAAAAAATGCGGTCTCCGTGCTGGAGAGGAAGAGGGTGGAGTGTTGAACAATCAACCAGAGGAAGCTCTTAAAGAAGTAGACGAGCGGTGATTCAGCCATGTTGAGAACTCTTGATGGCTCTTTCGAGTCTGATCTCATTCTCGGAAAGAACAAGGTGGAAATGGGTAAGAGGGTAAATCAAAAATACAAAAGCGTCACCTGTTGCAGATTCCAGTGGAAGAGAAACTTCACTGAGAAGCCCAGCTGGTGAGGTTACTGGGACGGCAGTGGGATTTTTGAGCTCTTTCTAGAAGAATCTGTTTACATCTCTCCTCTCTGCAAGGCATCTTGGTGATTGATCTTGATGAGATCAGTTGTTTCAGGTGGTACCACTGACTCCTGCTAACTTGCCTTAGGATTTTAGTGGTTGGTCTGAGGTTTTTCACCTGATTTTTCTCATGGCTTGGATACTTGTGATGGCCAGAGGGTTGTACTGCGTTTGGGCAGGGGCCAGCATGGGTCACGTGCAAGAGGAGATATCTCAGTAGGTCCCTCAGCAGTACCTGCAGCATGGAGGTGAGCAGGAGAGACGGAGTGATGCCTGCTGAGATGAACTTGCTCAGGGACTCCCTGGGACGCAGAGGGGGTGAGGTATTCGCAGTGGTCATCACCCTCACCAGAGGGTACTTGGAGCTGTTAAATGTGTGATGCAGCGCACGGGGCTCTGCTCCATGGACAGCTTCTGGAGGTTGCTCACTTCGTTGTACGGGATGCGTTTTACTCCACCAAAATCTCTTCCATCTCAACCACCTGACTTGCTGCCTGCCTGCCTGCTGGAAGCCAAGCTACGTCCGTTTGTTCCAGCTGATACTGCATACCCTGCTCTCACCTCCAAGGCCGTTACGGTTTGTTGTATGTAACATGAGGGAGACACGTATAAGTCATTGCAAGACCAAGCTATTCGCCAATTAAGGGCTTGGATAACATAATCAGCAGGCAGTTAGCAAGTTTTAAAATAACATTGTTTGGAAATTAACCTGCTCTTTCCAGGCCTAGAGGCGTGCTGACCCTTGTTTTGCTCGTGTTGGTAGGTGTCTCGAACGGTAACGGTGTGTGTACATGAGTGGAATGTGAAATTTATAGAGCATCAGGGTGTTTAACGAGGGAGTAGCCTCGGGGTGCACTCGCCAAGAGCTGGTAAGCTCTGGATCTGGATGGAGACTTCTCCACGGTTAACATCTCGCCAAACTCCAGGTGAAGGTTTTAGACCACGTGGTGGGGCTGCGGAGTGGAAGAGCCTCTGGGGTACAACTTAACTGCCCTGGGAAAGCAGACCTGCAGTGGGGTCTCAGTTGAGTCCTGCCTCCATCCTGGGGGCCAGGAAGGTGGTCGGGTTCTGTCTGCTTCGCCGCAGGTGTGTGGCTGTGTGTCCAGCCAGCTCGTGCTGCCGCCCGGGATGGGGCAGCACCATGGGGCACTTGGGCTGCTCGCTCCCTGCTCCCCAGGCTGGTCTTGGGCTGACCTCCTGCAGCCCTTCACTTTGGGGACCAGGGTTAGAAGGGCCATCAGGCTGGAAAGGTGAAGGTCTGGGGTGATTCCAGATGTTTTCCGAATGGTCTTTTCGTCTCGTTGCATGCCCTTGGCACACAGCGCCGAGCCCCAGAGCCTGGAAGTGGCTGTGCCAGAATCCTGCAGGTCTCTGAAGCTGTCCTGCTTGCATGGTGTCCTCGTGAGCCCAGATTTGCTGTGGGTAAGAGGCATCCCAGCTTCCCCAGTCTGTCCACAGAAGGGCCCCATCCTGCAGTGCCGGGCTCCTTGGGGTTGGCCTCGACAGGTATCGGCAGCGGCGGGTTGGTGTCACCACTATCCAAGGACTGCTGGCCATGGGCGTTGTGCTGGGTGCTCACCAGCCCGGGGCTGTGCTCACGCGTTGGTCTGGGGTAAAAGCGCAGCTGCTCGCGTCGGCCAAAGATCTGGAAGAAGCATGGAAATGCTGCTCTGGAGCTGAGGGGGGACGTTGCGTTTTCACTTCTTGGGCGTCTGAAGGTGGAGGCATCCAGGAGCAGAGGGCTGTGAGGGTCAGGGCCCTGCCTTGGGACCGCTGGCGTCAGCAGGGTCCGAGCAGGGGCTCTGAAGGGCTGAGGAAGCCCCAGCTGGGCTGAACAGCACAACTCTCTGTACATCTATCGCGTGAGATGTTGGGAAGCCTTCACAGCACCCCGCTAGGTCTCAGTGACACCAGACCATGGCAGCTCCCATCCGCCCGCTCGGCAAGCCCCAGGAGGGTTAGGGATGCCCACCTGGGGACACCCCAGTCTTTACTCTGGCATCGGAGAGTTGCTGGCAGAGCAGCTCCACGCTGCTTCCAGCTGGCTGTCTGGCCGAGGTGTGATGGTGCTGGTTCAGACTTCACAGAATCACAGAATCACAGAATAGTAGGGTTTGGAAGGGACCTCTGTGGGTCATCTAGTCCAACCCTCCTGCTGAAGCAGGGTCACCTACAGCAGGCTGCACAGGACCTTGTCCAGGCGGGTCTTGAATATCTCCAGAGAAGGAGAAGGACTTCTGTGCCCTTGCCTGGATTCGGCTTTCCTCGGTGCGGAGCGGCGCTGGGACCCGTTGCAGCACCTCCGTCTACAGCTCCTGCGTGTGACCAGTGGGTCGGGTCACCTTGCCTCACCTCCCTGCGTTGGCGAGTGCCCCGCGGGCAGGGGTCTGCAGCACGGGACGATGCCGGGGTGTCCACGTGCATCAGGCGAGGTCCACTTGGTGCCTCAGTGTCCCTGGTAGAGGTGAATTAGGTGATGGAGGTGCCCATTGGTAAGTGCAGCGCTTGGTGCAAGAGGTGCAGGATCAGGACCACAACTAATGCCCATGTGAGGGATTAGGGATGGGGGGGAAGACATTTGGCTGGGGCGTATGGGGAGCTCTGCCCTAGAATAGACTATTTTCAGCTGGAAGGGACCTGCAGTCGACTCTAACTGATGGGGATCCTGCCCACCGCCCCGTGCGCAGCAGGGCCGGTGCTGTGCTCACAGCCAGCGATGTTCCACGTCTGTTATCCTCGTTAGGGCTACGAGGATGATGAGGGGACTGGAGCATCTCTCCTACAAGGAGAGGCTGAGGGAGCTGGGCTTGTTCAGCCTGGAGAAGAGAAGGCTGCGAGGGGACCTTAGAAATGCCTACAAATATCTGCAGGGTGGGTGTCAGGAGGACGGGGCCAGACTCTTTCCAGTGGTGCCCAGCGACAGGACAAGGGGCAATGGGCACAAACTGAAGCAGAGGAAGCTCCAGCTGAACAGGAGGAAGAACTTCTTCCCTCTGAGGGTGACGGAGCCCTGGCCCAGGCTGCCCAGGGAGGCTGTGGAGTCTCCTTCTCTGGAGATATTCCAGCCCTGCCTGGACGCGGTGCTGTGCAGCCTGCTGTGGGTGACCCTGCTTGGGCAGGGGGTTGGACTGGGTGACCCACAGAGGTCCCTTCCAACCCCTAACATTCTGTGATTCTGTGTCTGCGAGGGGCTGTTGGGAGCACAACGCCGGTGGGATGTGGGCAGTGTGCGCTCCGGGTGTGCTTCCCTCGCACAGCAGTAATTAATGTCTGCTCCAAAGTTTCGCCCGTCATGTCCTCCCCTTCCCCCGTGGCAGCCTGGAGTTAATATTGGAAAATTCAGTTAAACAGTTAATGTTTAGGCCCTGGTTATTAGGCTCCTGCACATTTCCAGCAAAGGGAGCGGAGTTGCATTTTAATGGGAAACTTTCACGCTCAGTCAAGTTGCAAAAATTTATTTGTGCAGAAGTCATTTTCTTTTAACAAGTTTTCACCCTAATTCCCTTCCCCAAAATCTGAATTTAATGGTATTTATATGGGAAATGGATTTATTAAGTTTTAATGATGCTATAACGTTGCCCTTATTTAACGGCAGGGGCACCCTGCAGGCGAGCGGCCGTGTGGTGGTGGGCCGGGAGGGCTGGGTGCCGGCAGCGGTGCCGGTGGGCTGGGGAGCCGCTTGCTTTGGGCTCCATCAAAAGTCAGCGTCGGCGGTGCTGGGCTTCGCTTGGACCTCCAGGGCGGTGCAGGATCAGTCCCAGGCTCTGCAAGGGCTGGGGCTGCAGGGCTGAGCCTGGCCGCCTGCTGCCGATTCCTCCTCATCCTCCTCATCCTCCTCTGTGGCTCCTGGTGCGATGTGACGCTGCCGTGCCCACCGCGACTGTCCCCAAGAGGAGGAACGGAAGGAGCCTTTGGCGCTGGGGCTCTTCGCTTTGTCAGCTGCTCTGTCCCGTGTGCCCTCGTGAGACAGCCGGTGTCAGCGGGGCGGTGGGGACCCCGAGGACCATACGCTCGCTGCTGGCATCGCTGCCGTGGGTGGCTGAGTGTTTCTGAGCGTGCAGGGGTTGATTTTCAGGTGGAAATTATCTGCTGTCGACGAGCAGCACGATGAGGAGAGCACGTCCCCAGTGCTCCCGCCCCACCGGCGCATCCTTGCGCTGGGGGATCAGGAGAAGACCCCCGCAGAGGCACCCATTGCCGGTTGACCCATGGGGTAGCTCACCTCGGGGCCGGTGGAGGAACGTGGCTGTCGGCAGCGGGATGTGCCGGCTCCCGCCCGCTGCCCGCCAGCTTCGGGGCGGGCTGGGAGAGTGACCCCACAGGGGAGCAGCCCGGGAGGAGGGGGGCCTCTCCCCGGCCCCCAGCCCCTATTAAAATGTTAGACACAGACCTCCAAGTCAAAAGGCAGGGCGACAGACGGCCCTTTCACAGGGCCCGCTGCTCCCCACAAAAGGGGGGTTTCCAGGGGAGGGGGGCAGGAATGCGGGCTGCGGCCGGAGGGCAGAGCCGCCGCCATTGTCCCGCTCCCTCGGCGCGGGCGTCATGTTGACACAGGGATTTCTGCCGGCAAAAGGTGTCGGAGGCAGAGGCTTCCCTCCCGCCCTCGCCGTTTCCTTGGTTAAACTCGGCAGCCGCAGAAATCCCGGGACGCAGATCCCGGGAGCAGACACCCGTCGGCTCGCAGGGGCTTGGTGTCCCCCAGGCCACAGCTTCCAAGGGTTTTTGTTGCTAATAACTATTTTTCGGGAGCTTCGCTTTGCTTGCAAAGAGAAACCAGCAACTTCGTGGCTGTGAGGTTGGGGGGAGCTGGCTCCGTCGCTCTCCCGCCTTTGTCCGCTCACCGTCTCGCCGAAACAGCCCCGGCGCGCGTCGCTCTGCCTTGCGGTGGGGTTTGTGCCGCGGGAGCACCCATGTGCTCTGCCAGATCCCACAGTATCACACAGAATAGTAGGGGTTGGAAGGGACCTCTGTGGGTCACCCAGTCCAACCCCTGCCGAAGCAGGGTCACCTACAGTAGGCTGTAGAGGACCTTGTCCAGGCGGGTCTTGAATATCTCCAGAGAAGGAGAGTCCACAATCCCCCCCTCCTCCTGTTTATATCGCAGCTAAATATAGCTCGTTTAAACTCTTGGTGGCTGTTCAGATCCTAATCTCAGGTTTTATGTTTGGGATCAGACGAGTGGGATGGTGGGGTGACGCATGGCCCGGGGGGGAATTTTCCATATTTGGCTCTCGGGCAGCGCGGTGTTTAGCCAAAACTTGGTTTGAGGGGGGAAAAGGGAAAAAAAAGAAGAGAGTTCGTCGTCGCGTAGTGAGATGGTGACACCGGTGCTGCGTGCGTGCCTGGGGTCCCGGGAGCAAGGCAGCGTGAATTTGCCCTGCGCAGGCAGCAAGTGTGGGCAGCGCTGTGTCCGGATGGGGTGAAAATGGGCATTTACCCCAAAAGGGATGGGGAAGGGAGCGTGGCCTCGGGCACCAGCAGTGACGGGCTGGCAGGTGGCCTGGGGAGGTGGAAATGCCCCATCTCCCCCATATTCCGACTTTTCCTTCTGCAGGCTTAAAGGATAAAACATTTTTAAAGGGAGAATGTTAACAAATGAAAAATCAGAAGCAGGAGTGGTTGCAGCGGGCGCTCTCGAATGCCACGGCTGCTGGGCAGCGCGGCGGTGGAAGAGAGGAGCCGGGTCACTGCATGGTGTCAGACAGGCCCCCGGTCACCGGCGCGGCCGCTTGCTTGAAGACCTCCCCCAAGACCCTCGCCCCGCACTGCGGGCGGGCGGTGGGACCGGCTGCGGCCTCAGCCCGGGTCGTTTTCCCTGGGGATGCTCCGCTGGGAGCGCATCCTCCGTGGTCGCCCCGTAAGTGGGCTCCTCCCGGAGAAGGAGCGGGGAGAGCAGAGCTGAGCGCAGGGCAGCCGGGTCCCACAGGCAGTGGGGCTGTGCGGATTTACGCCGGCAGAGGATGTAACAAACGTCGACTGGGGGGGAAAATATATTTCATAGCAGCCATTGTTGCGGGTGGGAATGAGGTGGCTTTGTCTTGGTCTCTTCCTTCGACGTCTTTCATGTTTATTGTGAATGAAGCCCCACTGGAAGGCAGCTCCTTCCCAGGTAGCCGGTTACCACCCGGAGAATAGCCTGGCCACTCTGCTTACTAATGGGATTATATTGTTTTTCATTACAGTGGGAACTTTGATTCCCAAACTGTCCTGACTAATGTCTGCTTAAGAAACAAAGCCAATTTTTTTTTTTCCCTCTCCACTGCTGGTAGGAGGAACAGCGCTCTAGCTCGTTTTTCCCCCACTCCTGTCCATGAGTATATCCAGCTTTGGGAATTCCTTTAGTTTCTCTCCAGATGAAAGTCGGGGCCTTAAAATCTCAATTAGATGGCTTGGGCTAGGTCAAAAATGAAATGGAACAAAAAAAAACACATCAAAGACTTCGTATGGCACCGTTGTTTAATTAAAGAAGACTGGAGATCTGCTCTTGCTTTATTAACCTGATGTCACTCGAAGTAACCTGCTGCTTTGCCAACCACCTTCCCTGGGTGAAACTCCGCTTTTTTCCCAGGCTGCTGTCCCAGAGTGTTTAATAAAGCAGGGCCTGGATGGGACTTCATAAAAAAACCACCAGATTGCTCGAGCGCTGGGTTTTGGTGCCGGGAGCCGCGTTGCGGCTGCCGGAGGTGTTTGTGGGGTGATGCCGGCGCTGGGGCAGTGCAGCCGGGCTGGCGGGAGCTTTGGGGTGCATCGCCCGGTCGGGGGGCCCTACATGGGCGAGGGGGAGCTGGGCAGCTCTGCGTTCTCTGCCGAGGCGAAGTCTTCGGTTTCTTAACGGCCGCGTGTGGCAGAAACCACAGAGCGAAGCTGCAGGTGAAGCGCGGTGAGCCCGGCCGTGCCCGCTGCCGGGAGGCGGCTCGAGCCAGGGCAGGAGGGAGCATCCACGGCCCCGCGTGCCCCAGGGAGGTCAGGGCAGCATCCAAAAGTGTTCCCTGTCTCCCTGCACCCATGTTCCTTCTGCCGGCTCCTGGGGTGCCGTGCCACCCCGAGCAGGGGGGCCATGCCCAGACAGGGGCAGAGCGGGAGGTGGGACCGAGCGCAGGGTGCTGAGCTCTGCTTTCCCAGCAGGGTTGTTTTCCGGGCCTGTCTGCCTTCCCCTGGCTCCGGAGCGTGCTCCTGTGCTCAGCGGGGCGTTTCCCATTGCTGGGAAGCCATCCCGTGGGCAGTCGTAGGCACCTGCGGTCCCCGGTGATGCCCTGCGCAGGAACACGGGAGGGGCTGGTGGTGAGGCCATGGAACAAGAACGAATGCAAGAAGATGGCGTGGGAAGGTGGAATAAGAAGCAGATCTGATCCCTCAGTGACTCGGAGACGTGTCCCTGAGCACCGGCCCTTTCTCTGGGCGGATTGGAGCTGGGGGAGATCAGTAGGGGGGAAGGGTGTAACTTCAGGAGAAAGCTGGGGTGTTGCTTGCAGGCTGTGCCAGGCGGGAAGCCACTGGCACAACTGGAAAAGTGACTCTGGTGCGTGGATGTCTGGTGGAAGGCAAGCTCACCGCCCGGGGTCTGCAGCTGCTGGGGCTGCACGGGGGAACGGGTGGAAGCAGGCGGTTGTGGTTCCCGTTCCTAAGCCCAAGGTAACGACGGTTACCCCGAGAGGTGTGGGGACGGTGGGGCAGGGTCGCGTCACCGCTCTGCGCCTGGGAGCAGCGTGCAGTGGCTGTGGTCCTGCTAAGGGAGACTCTCCTGCTGGTTATTTCTCCTTCTCTCAGCAGTTGCCAGCAAACACATGAAATCGGAGTGTCCTGCTCACATTTGGCCACTTGCTTCACTCGTGGGGTCCAGACCAGGCTGGCACAGGCGTCCGCTCGGTCACGCAACGCGTTTGCTGGTGCGGAGGACTGTGGTGGTCCCTTGCTGGGGACCCTCTGCACCACGCAAGGTCACCATGGTGGTTTCTGCACCACTTCTGCGCTGAAGTGGCTCTGCTGGGGACTCTGGGGCGGAGGGCGCGGAGCTTGTCTAGGACAGCTGCTTCGGGACGCGGGTACCACGGAGCAGAGAGCGGCATCCCCAAAGCCCAGCCTGCACCTGCGGATGGGTGTCGGGGTGGGGGCTGCTCCCCCTGGCAGGGCAGACCCAGCGCCTGGGCGCGCTGCTGCTGCGGAGGCCACAGGGACTCTCCTGGCCCCGTGAGTCTCCAGGACCCCCAGAACGGGGCTTGAGTCAAGACCCGAGCCTCTGCTCCTTGGCTTTCTCACGGTGCTCGTACCTTGGGGAAAACAACCGCGGCCGTTTATGCTTCCAGCAGATGAGGGTGAGGAAGAGGTTATGTGATAGCAGCGCAGATAAGCAACAGCCTGGACGCGGGGCTGGCGGTGGGGACGGGGCTCCCCACCAGCCCCCCAGCCCCTCCCGCAGCGTATGGGGCACAGCCCCGTGGCCGTGCCCAGCTTACACCTGGTTTTCATTTTGCTTGTTGGTTGATTTTGTGCGTTTTAAGCCCGAGGTGGGTTTTACCTCCAGTCCTGCCACGGTCTCAGCCCTTGGGGGGACGCTCTGGGGCTGGGCAGGAAAGTGGTGGGTGGCGTGAGCGCGGGCGTTCTCAGCTGTGGGGTGATGCAGGCTGAGCCCCCGCATCCAGGGCATCCCCCATGCGCCCGGCACCTCTCCAGCAACCCCGGGCTGCGCTTGTGCGGGGCTGACGCGTCCCCAGTTTGAACAAAGCCCCTGTGCCACCATGCAGAAGCCGTGCCGGGGTGGGACGGGCTGCGGGAGCGCCTGGGTGTCATCTGTGCCGGCCGTGGCAGATGGCAGCTTAGCGCAGAAAGGAAAACATTAGTCTTGGGTCAGAGGTCGCAGAAACATCTGCCTCGGGATGCTTTCAGTGCCCGCATTGCTGCGGAGGGACAAAACCTGTTGCTGGTGGGTCGGAGGAGAAGCCTCGCGCGCTGCAAGCGGGGAGAGAGCGAACAAAAGGCCGGCGGCGTGCGCGGAGCCGCACGCACCCAGCACCCGGCGCAGCGGCTGTGGGCTGGCGGGGGGCCGGGATGAGCACCCCAACACCCCAACTCTGCCGGTGCTGCTCATGGGGCGAGGGGGTGCTGGAAGCTGCGGGGCAGGCAGACGCGTGGTGCGGGGCTGGGGCAGCGGCGTGGCGGCGGAGCGCGTTGGCGCGCTGAGGTTTCTACTGCTCATCCACGGTTTTGATGCTGTGATCTGCCGAGCTTTTCTGGAGCCCTGCTGAAAGGGCTGCAGCGCTGGGCCGTCGTTTGTAACTCGTTAAGGATGCGCAGCAGACACAACAAATGCACGTGCCCATGCTGAGCAGATCCAGATTTGGCCTGGGCTCGGCGCTGGGAGCGGGGTGGGAATTCGGGGCCGCTGTTCCCGTTCCCAGGCCATCCCTCGGGACTCAGTGTCTGACCTTGGACAAGGCCTTCTCCATCACCCTTCACATCGCCCATGAATCATGCCGGAGATTTACAGGCTGAGAGCGCGGTGCATTATTAATTGCGCCTCCCCCCTCGCAGCCGTTTGCGCTCCGGGCGCGGGTGCTTGCTCGGGGCTGGCGTGGAGGGGGAAGATGTGTCCCAGCTCAGTGTCATGGGAATCCGGCCCCCAGCCTCTGCCTGACCCCCCGAAACAAAACACCACCAGAACGGGCGGCAGCCCCAGACGCTCGGGGGCTGTAAATCAGTGCGTTCGCACCTGCGAGGAGCACGTGCAGCATCCCCATCCGCAGGGATGGGGACCAGCGGCTGCACCGCTGTCCCCTGTCCTGCCTGGCGCCTGGGTGACAGCCGCGGTCCCTTGGTTAGGTCACAGAAAATATGCTAGAAGTGAAGAGTTGTGAGAACATCCGCCCTGACTTGCTCCTTGTGCCGGCACGGTGCTGGGAGAGGGAGCATTGCGCGTCGGAGCGGGGCTCGGCCGTCGCCGGGGTCGGGATGCCATCACCCTCCGTCGCGGTCTGAAACGGCGGGGTGGGTCGCGGCGGGAGCGTTTGATGCCTCTGCAGCAGGTTAATGAGTCAACGGAAACGCTTCTCAGCTGCGTGCGCAGGGGAGGGAGAGACACCCGTATTTTTAGCCGCTCCTGCCTGGGTCGGGAACAGGGCGTGCGTCACGCGCGGGGCTGGGAGCGTGGCTGCGCTGGCCTCTCCGGGGATGTCACGGGGGCTCCTCAGGACCCCGGGGAGCTCGGCTGCCGTTCACCACCTCCAAGCTGGGTTCTAATGGCCCTTCCAAGCTGTTTTGATCCTGGAGCAGCCACGCTGTCCTCTGCCAACGCATATATTTATAATTAAAGCATAGCTTTAATGTCTCTTCTGCGAATTTCCATAAGCTGCTTGGGGTTTGGTTTGGGTAGCCCTCGCTTGGGAAATGCCGAAGGAAAAACCACAGGGTGAGCTTCACCTGGCTGAGCCCGCGGGTGCGTCGCGTCCTCCGCGTCTGCTCACCTGCGAGCCCTGCCGCCACCACCCATCGGTGTGTTTTTTACAGAAAATAAAGCTTCGCTCCCTGGGGTGAACTTTAGGGGAGGTTTTGAGCCCATTGAGAAGTGGTTGGATGCATGAGGAGGCTGCAGCACAGCTGGGACCTGAACCTGGCTCTGCTGAATCCAGCCTTTCCAGACCTGGGAGAGCTGAAAAAGAACGTTGTCTTGGGTTGGCCTTGTTCTTCACCTGGTTTTTGATCTCTTGCTTTGCATGCGAGGCTGGTCCCCAGGCTTTCCCCTGCAGCTAGGGCTCTCGATAGCAGTTGCGGTCATCGGGCTTTTAAATGCAGCTCCAGAGTCTCTGGCTGTGTGTGAGCTCCGGGACCCACGCAGGGACGAAGCGGAGAAATTCATCCCATGGCTTCGGTCCGCAGCTCTGCCCTGTCTCCTCTCAGACCTTCTGCGCAGAAGAGTCCACTGATGGTGCAGGCGCGGTGTGGAAGCCACCGGGTGCGGGGCTGCCCGTGGGCACGTCCTGGGCGCTGCCGTGTGTGAGCAGAGGAGCGTCCAGCGTCCTCGTTTCGTGCTCTTGCTGAGCAGCAATGTCGCCGTCGGAGACCTTTTGCTCTGAAGCCTTGAGAAGGAGTGCATTAGGAAGAGTGTGGGCAGCAGGTCGAGGGAGGTTCTGCTTCCCCTCTGCTCTGCCCTAGTGAGGCCCCATCTGGAGTACTCTGTCCAGTTCTGGGCTCCCCAGTTCAGGAAAGATGAGGAGCTACTGGAGAGAGTCCAGCGGAGGGCTATGAGGATGATGAGGGGACTGGAGCATCTCTGCTACGAGGAGAGGCTGAGGGAGCTGGGCTTGTTCAGCCTGGAGAAGAGAAGGCTGAGAGGGGACCTTAGAAATGCCTATAAAGATCTTAAGAGTGGGTGTCAGGAGGATGGGGCCAGACTCTTTTCAGTGGTGCCCAGTGGCAGGACAAGGGGCAATAGGCACAAACTGAAGCAGAGGAAGCTCCAGCTGAACATGAGGAAGAACTTCTTCCCTCTGAGGGTGACGGAGCCCTGGCCCAGGCTGCCCAGGGAGGCTGTGGAGTCTCCTTCTCTGGAGATATTCAAGCCCTGCCTGGACGCGGTGCTGTGCCCCCTGCTCTGGGTGACCCTGCTTGGGCAGGGGGTTGGGCTGGGTGACCCACAGAGGGCCCTGCCAACCCCCACCATGCTGGGATTCTGGGATTCTGTGAAGGAGCTGAGGTGACTTAGAAACTGTGGAAGGAGTTTGAGAGGGCTCCCCGAGCTGGGAGCTGGCGCGGTGTGGACGATGGACATGCGAGGGCCGTCCCCGTCGCTGCCAAGGTCGTGGTCGTGGTTTGGGACTCGCCAGGCGTCCGTAGGGGGTCTGTGCTGCACAGCCCCTCTCTGTGCGTTGCAAACTCCTCCGTGGGGTGTGGTAAGGGGTACGGGATTTTAAGGATGCCCGTGTTGTATGGCTTTTTTTCGGAAGAGTTACTTCACCAGCGCTTCTCAGCAGCTGGAAATACCCCCTTTGCAGGGAGGAGAAAGGCGATGCGTGAGCGTACCCTGTCCCACCTGCCCACGCGTGCCCATCGCTCAGCTCAGCCCCTCTGACCAGGGCAGACCCGTGCCGAGCCCTTCCCCGGCGCCTGCCGCACCCTCCTGCCTTCCTGGGCTGATGGCGTCCGTAAACCAGACAGGTAGAAAGCCGCTTTCAGAAAAAATCTGCAAACTCCGTGCAACTTGAGGGGTTTCCTGAAGCAAAAGCCTGGAAAGCAGCCGGGGAGCCCGGCCAGGTGCAGGGCAGCCCCCAGCCTGGGCACTGCCAGCGGCCCCAGACCCCCAGTGCCTGCAGGTAGGGGCTCCCCTGCCCCCCGGGGGGGTTCCACCATCACTAATTAACCTCCTGGCTAATAACCGTGCCCGGACTCGGGCTGGGCTCTGCTCCGGGAGCTCAATCCACCACTTCCCTGCACTGAAATTGGAAACAGTCCGAAGACTAATTGGGTGGGAGGGCTTTCGGCTCCGCGCCCCTCGCCCCAGCCGCATTTAAGCCCCGCGGCGCGGGACCCCCGGTCCCCACCATCGCCCAGCCGAGCATCGCCCGCTGCCCGCCCCGCCGCCGTTCCCGCGCTGCCTCGCCGCTCTTTGTCCAGCATCAATTCTATTTATTTTTTTTTCCCTTATTCCCTTTTTTTTCCCGCCTTTTTCTCCCATTGGAGACCCTCGTGACGCTCCCCTTGTCCCCCAGCCGCCGCGAGAGCCCGGAGCGTCGCTGGCGCGGCGCTGTTACCGGATGACCGCACACTCGAGCGGTTTGCCGCCCGCACAATGGCCCCGCAGCCCCCCAGAAGCGCCGTCGCCCCACGGCCGCGGAGCCCCGGGCCCGGAGCCGTCGGCGAGCGGAGCGTCGGCCACGGGCGCCGGCAGCTGCTCGGCCTCATTAGGATGCACACCTGCTCCCCGCCGCCCTTTGTGTGCCGAGCAGATGCCCTGATTTATTATTATACACATTTTCTTTTTCATTTGGCCTGGATAATGCCATCTCATTAACTCAAAATGTCTCCGAATCCTGACAAATTCTCACACAATCCCCAACAATGAAATAAGAATTGGGTTAAAAAAAAAAAAGTAGGGGAAAAGGAGAGGGGGAGCGGGGCCAAAACGTGGTCCTGCCGCCGGCGCGACGCGGCGAAGCACTGCGGCTCCGGGCTGCGGCTGGCTAAGGGCGGGGGTTTGCTGGCTGAGCTTCACGGAGGAGCCCCACGCTCGTGTTTTGGGGTTTGCAGGCTGGTGGGCTCTGCGGGTGGGTGCTCAGGGCTGCAGCGTTGCCCAGGACCCTCCCTGCTCGCCCCGGCCGGCTGCCTGCTGCGGGAGCCATGGATGCTCTGCCCAAGGCTTGGGGACGCAAGGTCCCCCCAGCTCTGGTAGCGATGGGTGCGAGCACGTGGTGGGTGCCTGAGCCGCGACCTGCTGAAGCAGAAGGGGGAGCGTGGTCCCCAGTGCCGGGGTGCTGTCGTCTTCCCCGCTGTCACCTCCCGCGGCGGTTGCCTTATTCCAAGCTCGTGGCAGTGAGTGCAGCTGCCGCTGGATTTATTTCTGCTCTCGAGGCCTCCGAGAGCAGCCGGCAGCGCAGCGGGAGCGCAGCGTGCTCTGCTCTGCCGGCTGCGGTGGTGTTGCCGTCGCGGGGTGGGAGAGCAGCGTGCCGGAGTCGTCTCGCTCCTCCCGTGCCCTGCTCGCGGCGGCTGCTCGGCGCAGCCCAGCCGGGGCAGAAAATGCCCCTTCGGAAGCAGCGCGATGTGAGCAGAGCTGGTTGGGGACCCACATGTGGCACCTCACGTTGCAGAGGTGATAGAAGAGATGCTGTGCGAGAGGGTTTGCGCTGGGGAGGTGGTGGAGGACCTCGTCCCTGGGATCTTCTTCTGATGTCCGGTGCCCTCGTGCTCTCCGTGCACAGCTTTGCTCCATCCTCCCTTTCTCAAGGGGCCGCTCCCCACTCTGCGGGGTCCTTTGCCGGCCTCGTGTCCTGCCCAGCCTCGCTGGGACGGCCGCTGGGATTTGCCCTTGCAGCATGTCTGCGTTGCCTGCCCCGGTCATGCAGCAGCCGTTTCACAGAATCCCAGCATGGTAGGGGTTGGAAGGGACCACTGTGGGTCATCTGGTCCAACCCCTGCCGAAGCAGGGTCACCCAGAGCAGGCTGCACAGCACCGCGTCCAGGCAGGTCTTGAATATCTCCAGAGAAGGAGACTCCACAGCCTCCCTGGGCAGCCTGGGCCAGGGCTCCGTCACCCTCAGAGGGAAGTTCTTCCCCATGTTCAGATGGAATAGTTCCAGCCCTGTCAGCTGACGTCTGACAGATGGCTGAGCCGGTGGCTGCGTCGGGGGGGCCTTTCTCAGGATGCCCACGCAGAGGGACGTGGCAGCGGGGGCCACTCGTCCCTCCTTGTGCAGGGCTTGTCGTCCGGGAAGACCTCGGCTGGCTGCGAGGAGCAGGAACGTGTCCCACCTGCCACCAGCCAATGCTGAGCCCATGTTTGAGCGGTTTCGCAGGATGGAGGGGGGGTTTGCATCGCGCCGGGGGGGCAGGGACCTGGGGCGGGCAGGGACGGGCAGGGCGCAGGGCTATCCCCATGGCCCCGTGGGCCACTGTGCGGTTTCCTCTCCCTCGGGGTCTGGAGGTGCCCTGGGTTGGGTGTGGGTATGGGGAGCCCCTCCCGGCCCCACCACGTCACCTCTTGTGCCTCAGTTTCCTTTTCGGTAAGAGGGGTGGCAAAAAAACCAGCGTGTTGCGATGCGAAGCAGGACGTCGGTGCTGGAGGCTGCGGTTTTGCAAGTCAGCGCAGGCCCTGCGGCGGGGGACGCCTTGCTTCCCGGTGCCTCTTTCATCTCCCTCTCCTCAGCGCGGCGCGGCCAGGACAGAGCCTTGCGACCGCCAAACCCGACGTGCGGGGCTGCGGTGCGGGGTCGGGCGCGGGCGGGCGTCCGGGTCCACTCTGGCTGACGGCGTCTCGCCCGTGCCAGGTGTAGCGGTGCCTACGTGGGCGAGCGGTGCCAGCTCCCCAACCCCTGCCTGAGCTCCCCCTGCAAGAACGCCGGCACCTGCACGCCGGTGGTGCGCGGCGGCAGCGTGGACTATGCCTGCGCCTGCCGCCTGGGCTTCAGCGACGAGCTCTGCCTGACGCCGCGCGACAACGCCTGCCTCAGCAACCCCTGCCGCAACGGAGGCACCTGCGACCTGCTGACGCTCAGCGAGTACAAGTGCCGCTGCCCGCCGGGGTGGTCAGGTGAGGGACACGGGGACACGGGGACCTGGGGGGGGAGAGGGAGAGCCCGCCGCCGGGGTTTCCATATCCCCATGGATGGAGATGAATCAGCGTGCTGGGGGAAATGGGAACAGGGGGGGTCTGCGAGCGGGGGCTTGGGAGGGTCACTGGGTGGATGGGCTGCAAGCATCCTGCACAGGTGAGGGTTTTACAGGAGCGGAGGTGTGTGGGGGGGCAATTAGCTGCACCCCCTGTGAGCACACTCCCAGAGGTGGGTCTGCGCCCCAGCACGAAGATCGCTCCCGCCAAGCGCTGCCGTTTGCATCCTCATCCTCCCTCCCTGCCCCTTCCCCAGGCAAAACCTGCCAGCAGGCCGACCCCTGCGCCTCCAACCCCTGCGCCAACGGGGGCCAGTGCGTCCCCTTCGAAGCCCACTACGTCTGCCGCTGCACCGCCAGCTTCCACGGGGCCAACTGCAAGCAGGACGTCAACGAGTGCAGCATCTCGCCGCCCGTCTGCAAGAACGGCGGGAGCTGCACCAACGAGGTGGGCACCTACCAGTGCTCCTGCAAGCCGGCGTACACCGGGCAGAACTGCGAGCACCTCTACGTGCCCTGCAACCCTTCGCCCTGCCAGAACGGGGGGACATGCCGCCAGATCGGGGACACCACCTACGACTGCACGTGCCTGCCAGGTAGGGGCTGCCTCCGAGGCGGGGGACGGGGATAGGGGACCCTTTTGCCCCCCCTGAAGATGTAGTGCCCAAGCTGCTCTCGAGCTGTGGCTCTGGGAGGGACAAAAATGAGGGGCTGTGGGCTGGCTGAGCCGCCTGCGTTCGGGAAGATGTTGGGCAGCGGTGCCTGAAGAGGAGAGGTCATCTGGGGGCTTTTTGTACTTGGTGATTCACCGAAATAGCTCTTCCAAAGCCACTGCTTCAGCGGAGGCCCCTGTGCGGACGCTCATATTCCAGAATAAGAGTGCCTTTTTCCGCTTCAGCTTAATCCACTTCCAGAATGGAATAATTAGCCCGGAATAGCTATTTTGGAAAGTTTCCGAGTGCGAAGGGAGTTGGGGAAGGGAAGACCCTCTCTGTGCTCGCTGCTGCTCCCTCCGGCAAGCGCCAGAGCAGCCCAGCCGAGTTACAGCCTCCAAAATGAGGGGCTCTTGCAGGAGGGGGCCTGTCCTGGGAGCTCAGCACCCTGCGTGGGAGCTCAGCAACCTGCATGGGAGCTCAGCACCCTGCGTGGGAGCTTGGCACCGTGGACACTGGGGGAAAGAAAAGCAGCGGTGAAAGGGCTCCCTGACCCCAGCAAGCCCTTTCGCTTCTGCCCATGGGCAGCGGTCTGGAGCGCGGTCAGGGCAGGGAGCGGAAGGGGCCAGCGATGGCCGGCGCAGCGCAGAGCCCGGCTGCCCCGCGGTGCAGCCCCAGGCTCAGACCAGGCTGTGTTTGCTGCGCAGCGAGGGCTGTTTCTCGCCCGAGCCAGCCCTGCCAGCGGCAGACGCAGAGGGGACGCATCCGCTCTCTGCCTTGGAAGGAAGCTGCGGGCTGTGCTGCGCTGCCTGAGGACTCTCTCGTGGGATTGCTTTGATCTCTGCTGGTCGCCCGTTGCCCCACAGCGGCTGGGCAGGATGAGGCGTAGGTGGCTTCTCTGCTCTGCACCCCGGGGGGTGCTTGACATTACCGGGGGGAGCTCCAGCATCCCTCCACCATAGCCCATCGGGCTGGGCTAGGGTCTCGCAGCCAGCACCGACGTACCCGCATCCTGCCGGCAGCCCGGCCCGGTGCCGAGAGAAGATGCGCAATCCCTGCAGGGCAGCATGGAGGGGTCTTCTCGTGATCTCTGACGCAGGCTCAGAGGTTCAGCCCGCTTCCCAAAACTTTTGCCTGCAAGAACTCGGGAGACTCGTTAACCATCCAAAATGTGCAGGGCCCTGCGGGGTCTCCTGCCCCCCACCCCAGGTGGGAGCAGAGCTTGGGGGCAGCGAGGCGTTGGGGCTGACGCAGTGAGCGGTGCCGGGGAAGGAAGCTTTTCCTGCCGGGATGAGCCGGTGCAGCCGGGAGCTCCGTGGAGCGATGCTCTGCAGGAGCAGCTCCGAGCCCTGGCTCCAGCAGAGCGATGCCGCAGGGTCAGGCTGTGGAGGGGGCAGAAGGAGCGGCGCTGGCCCTGCCCTGCCATTCTGCTGACTAGGCACTTTCCCCGGAGCAGCCCAAGAAGCGTCGGGCACATCGGGGTGAGGTATGGCCCTGGGGGGGGAGCATCCCTGTTGCGGGAGGGATCGGCGCTTTCACACCCAGCTGCGGCTTCGTGGGCTGCTTCCAGGAGATTTGCATGCTGCACGAGCTGGTTCGGCTCCCGCGGGGTGGCACGGCGTGGTCCCCGCTGCGGGGGGACGCGAGGGTCCCTCGGCACCTCCGCCATCCCGAACACCTCGCTGCAGGAGCTGCGTCGGCGGGGATAGGAGGGACCGGGGGCTGCTTCTCGTGATAAGAGGGTGATGGATACGCTGGTATGCAGCGCGGCGGACCCGAAACAATGTCCCCTTTTCATTCCCGGAGAGGCCTGGCCGTACCGGGTTTCTCCAAGTTAAACTAATCTTGGCTGTTTTATCATGCCATCGCTGTAGAACGTAACCCTGAGTTTAAAGTAATTGCAGTACTAATTACTCATTGGGATGGTTCAAAATGAGTTAATCCTGGTGTCTAGGACATTGCCAGTTATTGCTGTTCAGTTTCAGCCCAGATGCTCAAAAGTGAGGCACAAATCAGCGTTACCTGCTTTGGATCCCTACCAGCGATCATAAATAGCTGTGGCTGCTCCTCGCGTGGTGGGGCTGAGGCTGTGGGGGAGCAAAAGTGAGCGGAAAAGCCCCAGCTGGGCCAGGGGCTGGGGTCCCGCAGAGGACGAGCCGGGCACCTGGTCTGGACCTGCCTTGGGGAGTCTGGGGGAGCTGCGGGTGCGTGCCGGCACCGCGGGGAGCTGCCGTGGGCTGGCGTCGCCGTCCCGACGCCGGGCGGGCTGGGAAAGCTGACGCCTGACGGTGGCTGGGCTGGGGGCTCTGGGGGTCTTGCCGTAGATGCAGATGCCTGGAGAAGGGCCTGGCCGTTTCATTTCTGCTGCGGATGCCGCGGGGAGAGGCCGGGGGCGGCACGGTGTCCGTGCGTGCCACGCTGTCAGGCAGAGGCGATAACTCAAAGCGGAGCAGCCGGGCTCAGCGCGCGGGCAGCGGGCTGGGATCGGCACCGCGCTGCGTGGGGCCGTGGCTCGCCCCGCCGGGGCCCAGGATCCCGCTCCGGGGGAAGCGCTGCTGCTGAGGCTCTTTACCTCTGCAATTAAAAGCCGGTGATTCAGCACCGGGTGCCGCAAGCCTTTGTGGGAGCAGCCCTGGTTCATCCTGTCTTGCCGTGGAGCTGGATCCTCCGCTGCTCGCGGCGAGCGTCTGCAGAGCCGGGGGCTTTGGCAGGCGAGCCCCGCGCTGGGGACGCCCCGTTCTGCCCTGCTCGGGGGAAGCTGCTGCCGCTTGCCAGGCTCCGGTGATGGTGCCCAGGCAGGGAAGCCTGCGTGGCAGAACCAAGCCCCGACAGAGTTGAGATGGGGCTGGGGTGAAACCAGGTAGCTGGCTTCAAAGCTGGGCTGGGAGCGGCACCCGATGACGAGCAACCGGCCGTCGGCGGGGGTTGGCAGGGGGCTGAGGCAGTGGTGGCACGGCCAGCTGGTCGGTCAGCATCACTGCAGACATCTCCTCTGCGCAGGGTTCACGGGCCAGAACTGTGAGGAGAACATCAATGACTGTCCGGGCAACAACTGCAAGAACGGAGGCACCTGCGTGGATGGCGTCAACACCTACAACTGCCAGTGCCCACCCGAGTGGACAGGTAACACCGGCAGCGGCGGTGAGGGTGGCACGGGGCTGAGCTGGGAGGACGGGTCCTGCGCCGGGGGATGCCAGGGACCGGCTGGGGAGAGCTGTCGGACTTCCCAGCGATGCTCGTGGAGCCTGCGGGAGCTGGGCAGCACCAGCCTCATAGGTGCCCTGTCCCTGGCAGGTCAGTACTGCACCGAGGACGTGGACGAGTGCCAGCTGATGCCCAACGCCTGCCAGAACGGGGGCACCTGCCACAACAACCATGGTGGCTACAACTGTGTCTGCGTTAATGGCTGGACGGGAGAGGACTGCAGCGAGAACATCGACGACTGCGCCATGGCTGCCTGCTTCCACGGGGCCACCTGCCACGACCGGGTGGCCTCCTTCTATTGCGAGTGTCCCCACGGCCGCACAGGTGAGGCCCCGTCCCATCTTGCCCCTTGCTCGCCGGGCAGGGTGGCAGCTCCCCAGATGTCCCCTGGCTCCTAGATGACGTCTTGGTGCCTGATGACTTCTGTGCCCATCACCCTTGACGTGCATCTGCCTTTTGCTGCCCAGGTTTGCTGTGCCACCTCGATGACGCCTGCATCAGCAACCCCTGCAACGAGGGCTCCAACTGTGACACCAACCCCGTCAACGGCAAAGCCATCTGCACGTGTCCTTCGGGGTACACGGGGCCAGCCTGCAGCCAGGACGTGGACGAGTGCTCGCTGGGTGAGCACGGGGGCTGAGCTCGTGCAGGCAGCTGGGGAGAGCACCGGGGCAGCCGGGAGCGTGTCCTGTGAGCTGCGCTTGTGTCTTGCAGGAGCCAACCCTTGCGAGCACGCAGGCAAATGCATCAACACCCAGGGGTCCTTCCAGTGCCAGTGCCTGCAGGGCTACTCGGGCCCTCGCTGCGAGATCGACGTCAACGAGTGCCTCTCCAACCCCTGCCAGAACGATGCCACCTGCCTGGACCAGATCGGGGAGTTCCAGTGCATCTGCATGCCCGGTGGGTGGGCAGCCTGGTGGACCCCTGCCTGGCGCTGGGTGCGGGTGGTGGGAGGGCTCTGGGTGCTCCGGAGCTTCAGCTGAGGAGCCACGGGAGGTGAGTGTGCCTGGGAACGGCACCAAAAAGAAATTGCTAAGCAGAGATTGCGCGGTCTCCCGCAGTGATGAGGGGATGGGAGCAGAGGGTTGGGCACCATCAACCCTGCTCCGGACACCTTCTCCTGCCCACCTGGCTGGCTTGGATCAAGCCAAGGGCAGGGAGATCCAAGGTGGACGACCATAGAGCAGCTTGTGCATCAGGTCCCACCACCAGCAGCACAGCTCCTGAGCTGCCTTTGTAAAGACGGGGGGACCGAATACACCCTGGTGTAACCTGCGCGTTGTGCCGGCCCCGCGTCGCGGCGCTGACGGTGCGCCGGGTCTCTCGGCAGGTTACGAGGGGGTTTACTGCGAGATCAACACGGACGAGTGCGCCAGCAGCCCCTGCCTGCACAACGGCAACTGCCTCGACAAGATCAACGAGTTCCACTGCGAGTGCCCCACCGGTACGCGGCGTCCATCCCGCTGCGGCAGAGACAGAGCCGCACGGCGTCCCGTCCCGAGCCACGAAGGAGCTCCTTAGGTTTCAGAGCCTCCCAAAATGGGGAGATGGGGCTGAGCACCTTTCGATGCTTTCGGGACGGGGGGTTCCCTCGTCCCGGCGAGGGGCTGAGCCCCGCGCGGGTGATGCTGCACCAAGTCTGGCCCATGGGAGAGGGGAAGGAGGGTTAAACCCCACGGCTTTGCACTTGAAAAGGCCCCTCTTTGGGAAGGAGGGCCGGGGGCTGGGGGGGCCGCGCCAAGCGGCTTTGAATGCGGTGTCAAAGTCACGGGGTGGAGCGGAGAATGGGGAGACGGTTAATCTGTGAAAGGAGGTTTTGAAGTTCAGAGACTTTGCTCCTCTAGAGATGTAAATAAGATGCTCTCAATGGCGGGTCGCAGCCCCGCATTCAGGGCCCCCAGCAGCCGTCCCCATGGAAACCCGGCGCCCCGGCCGGGATGCGGGGGGCCCGGCGGGATCTGCCCGGCGGCGGGGGGAGGCTGGTGGGTCCGGCCACTGCGCGGGGACATGACTTCTCCCTGCGTCCAGGCTTCAACGGGCACCTGTGCCAGTTCGACATCGACGAGTGCGCCAGCACCCCCTGCAAGAATGGTGCCAAGTGCGTGGACGGCCCCAACACCTACAGCTGCGAGTGCACCGAAGGTGAGGGGTCCCCGCGTCCGGGGAGGCTCTGGGGATCCCACCCCACCGGGCACCAACGAGCCACTTTCCACCCCGTGACGTGCCGTAAAACCACATTGCTGAATTATTAACAAGTGCCCACCTGCCATGGGGGGGTCCCTGCTGATGTGATTCCCGTGGGGCAGGACTGTCAGGGCAAGGACAAGGGGCAACGGGCACAAACTGAAGCAGAGGAAGCTCCAGCTGAACACGAGGAAGAACTTCTTCCCTCTGAGGGTGACGGAGCCCTGGCCCAGGCTGCCCAGGGAGGCTGTGGAGTCTCCTTCTCTGGAGATATTCAAGCCCCGCCTGGACACGGTGCTGTGCAGCCTGCTCTGGGTGACCCTGCTTGGGCAGGGGGTTGGGCTGGGTGACCCACAGAGGTCCCTTCCAACCCCTGCCATGCTGGGATTCCGTGATTCTGTCCCTTTCCCGGGTGTTGGAGAAGCTGGTGTAACTCCACTGCCCGCCGGCCCCGGAGCCAGGCGTAACGAGCCCAGCGTTCGTTAGGTGTGGCCCTGCAGCGGCCGTCCCGCCGTGCTCCCAGCCTCGGCAGCGGGCGGCAGCGAGGGGGACGGCAGGAAGGAAGGAATAAAGCTGCCTCTATGGGGACGCAAGGTGCAGGGCTGCGGGGGCTCGCCGGCCGAAACCCAAGGAGCGATTGCACAAAATGATGACTTGAGCCGTGGTGGCAAACAGTGGCTCTTTTGTGGAGCAGCTCCCGCCAGAAATCTTCCAGCTCAATGGCCTCTAATTAGTGTCTTGCTAATGCCAAGCCCCGATGAAAAGCTGCTATGTGGGCTTGGCGGGGTCTAGTCAAAGCTGTACTTTGTCCTCGGCTCTCCACCCCCAAACCCGGCAGGGAGGGAGCCGCCCGGGAGAATGGGCTCTGCTGGGGGGGTTATTATTCGGGGGTGCCTGCGGCTGGCCCCCCTGCATGCTCCGGGACGAGCCGTGGGCAAGCGCGGGGCCCCGCTCCTGAGCCGGGGCTGCTTAATGCAGGTCATTGTGCGCCCCGGGACAAAGCCCGCGAGCCGGGGTCTGACCAGCCCCACCGCCAGCAAGCTGGGGTGCTCGCCTGCCTGCGCCCCGCTCCCGGGGGTCCCGGGGCTTGTGGTGGGGCGGGTGGGCAGGCCAAGCCACCCTGGTGCACTGCCTCACACCTGGCCAGGGTGGGAAAGGGTGTCCCCCATCCTCACCCCGCGTCCCCCATCCTCACCCAACGTCCCCCATCCTCACCCCGCGTCCCCCATCCTCACCCCGCGTCCCCCATCCTCACCCCGTCTCCCTCCCGCTGGTGGCAGGTTTCTCGGGTGCTCACTGCGAGATCGACATCGATGAGTGCGACCCCGACCCGTGCCACTACGGGACCTGCAAGGACAGCATCGCCGCCTTCACCTGCCTCTGCCAGCCAGGCTACACGGGCCACCGCTGCGACATCAACATCAATGAGTGCCAGAGCCAGCCCTGCAAAAACGGGGGGACCTGCCAGGACAGGAACAACGCCTACAACTGCCTCTGCCTCAAAGGGACCACGGGTGAGCGGGAGGGACCCCCCGGGGGCTCCATGCGGGTTGGCCGTGCCAAGCAGCACCCTAGTCCCATCCCCGTCCCCGGGCGGGTTGGCCCTGGGCTGTCGCCCGCAGCCGCGCTGGTGCTGGGGCTGGCCCGGGGCATCCTTGGGGAGGGCGAGTTCTCCCAGTTGGGTGCCCGGCTCTCGCAGGGATCGTGCCCCAGCCGGGAGCCGGGCAGCTGCTCGTGGCGGAAGCGCTTTTTCGTGGAGCGGCAGCGGCGGTCGGTGCCGGTGGGCTTCGTTTTGCCTCGTCAGCAGGGCCGGGGACCCCCTAACGGCACCGCTCTCCTCCCCAGGGCCCAACTGCGAGATCAACCTGGACGACTGCGCCAGCAACCCCTGCGACTACGGCAAGTGCATCGACAAGATCAACGGCTACGAGTGCACCTGCGAGCCGGGCTACACAGGTGAGAGCAGGGCAGGGCGGCCACCGCAGCACCCTGGGGACGTGGTCTGGATGCAGCCTCACGCCGGGGAGCCCTGGGATGTCCCCCGTGGCCACGCAGGGATGCCTGCGGCTGGCGGTGCCCCACGCAGCCAGGGCGAGGGTGCGGTGAGGAGGGGAGACGCTGCCATCCCACTTGCCGGAGGTTTTGCACCCTCCAGCGCTCCTGCTTGTTCAGGAGGGTGGCGCTGGCTCAGGCCGAAATCAAAGGGGTGTCTGGTGCCGCGAATTCGATTCCCGCTGCGCCCACTCCCATGGGTATCAGGTTGCTGCCTCGTCTGACTGGTTTTGTTTGATCCCTGCTGGAAATGGCGGAGGGCTTTGATGGGGGCGGCCGCCGCCTCTCCCCGCTCGCGCGGCCCCTTGTCCTCCTGCCCACTGGGAGCCACAATAAAGCCTGGCTTTGTTGGCCACGGCAGGTAGGGTTACCGGCTGAAACCAGCACCCTTCGTTATTCCTTTCTGCACCAAAAGAGCCCAGGGCATGGCCTCCTCCCAGTCAAGTTTAATTAAGCCAGGCGGGCGATGCAGGGGTGTGAAGTCACCCTACCCGGGGGGCAGCCCGCTCCTCTGCGGCCAGCACACGTGTGCCCAGAGACTGGAGCCTCCGGCAGCCGTGCCCCAGGTGGCTGGAGGGGATCCTGCCCGGTGGGTGCCCCCCGGGTGGCAGCGCGCCCGCCGTGCCATGCCATGCACCCTGTGGGGTGACATTTGCTCACCCCCACCCTTTCCCAGGGCGCATGTGCAACATCAACATCGACGAGTGCTCCAGCAACCCCTGCCACAACGGGGGCACCTGCAAGGATGGCATCAACGGCTTCACCTGCCTCTGCCCCGAGGGCTTCCACGACCCCAAGTGCCTGTCCGAAGTGAATGAGTGCAACAGCAACCCCTGCATCCACGGGAAATGCCACGACGGGCTGAACGGGTAGGTGGGGGGGCGCGGGGGCTGCTGAGGGGCTGCTGGGACCCAAGGGGCACCCAGCGAAGTCGGGGGTAGAGGCAGGGCGAGCAGCTGTCCCCCGTGCTGGCGCTGGTCCACGCTCTGTGGTGGACCAGGGGATGTTTCCCTGCAGGGGCACAGTTAAGAACCGGGGTTTGCTGGGGAAACGATGGCTGCTGCAGCCGGGAGGGCCGGGGTGGAGCAGATCCTGTGCTTGATGCCCCAATTTTTCCCCAAAGCTACAGGTGTGACTGCAACCCAGGCTGGAGCGGGACAAACTGCGACATTAACAATAACGAGTGTGAATCCAATCCCTGCATGAACGGTGGCACCTGCAAGGACATGACCAGCGGCTACATCTGCACCTGCAGGGAGGGCTTCAGCGGTAAGGGTGCAGCCGGGGACGCTGCCCCGTTCCCCTGGTGCTGGGGCCTGGGTGGGAGCTGTGGGTGAGCGTCTCCGTGATGCTGGGTGGGTTGGAGGCTTTGCTGTGGGGTGGTGGAGACCCCGGGTCTGGTTGGGAGATGTGGCAGTGCTGCCAGCCTGGGGACCTTCAGCAGAGATCGGGCACCCATGGCTGGAGCTGAGAACAGGAGGCTCTTCCAGGGCGATGCGTGGGCCATTGCCGTGGCCACCGTGTCCCAGCTGTGTCTTCAGCCCCCTCCCACCAGCACACCTCCATCACAGCAGCTTTTATCTATTTTTCTTAACACAGGACCCAACTGCCAGACCAATATCAACGAATGCGCTTCCAACCCTTGCCTGAACCAGGGCACGTGCATCGACGACGTTGCCGGCTATACCTGCAACTGCCTCCTGCCCTACACAGGTGAGGGGGAGCGCCCCGTGCCCCCAGGCCCTCAGTGGGGCTCTGCAGGGCTGCTGCTTCAGGTGTGACAGCAAAGCGGTCCCTCAGCACGTGTGACAAGCCAGCACCAAGCATGGAGGCTTCCCTTGTGCTGCCCTGCCGTGGGGCTGCCCGCGGCCGCGCTCCACCTCCCTGTGCCATGGCGCAGCCGGAGGAAATTTGGAGGAGCTTTGGGAAGCAGCCAGCCAGAGCTTCCTCCCTCCTCCTCCTCCTCCTCTTCCTCCTCCTCCTCCTCTTGGAGGGCACCGAGGCGGTGGCTCGGCCGCAGCCAGCACCCGGGGCAGCAGCCCCAGGCAGCCACCCCACTCACGCCCCACCGCCCTGGGTGGTCGGCGCTGCCGGTGGCCCCGTTCTCCTGCCATGGTGCTCACGCTGGAAAAAGCGAGCCGAGGCCAAGGGGCCGGGGGATTCTGCTGAGCCGATTCCTGTTTGCCGGCCTCCTGCTTCCGCTCGCACAGAGCGGCAGCCTTTGCACAATTGCAGGAAGCCGTGAGCTGTTTCCTGCCCTCGGCAGTGGCCATAGAAACCCCTGGGGGGACGGGGACGGGGCAGGCAGGGAGGGGAAGGCTCTGGAAAATAGCAAAGGCCAGTTCGGGAGATACTGGCTGACAGGGAAGATAAGGGTTCGGAGGGAACGTGTCCCTTGGCTGGACGTAAACAGGAAAAGCAGCTGAGAGGGACGGGGAGGAGCGCGAGGGGGGAAAGACACGCCGAGCAGCGCTTCCCTGCCAAAGGAAGTGTGCAGCACTTTAATGCAGCCCAGATTGCCAGGGCTTAAAGGATTCAGGGGGGCGTTGGGGTCACGGGGTACCAGGGATGGAGAACATGGCCCTAGCTGGGCTACCCCGGCATGGTGGGGAAGCCC
This sequence comes from Opisthocomus hoazin, assembly GCF_030867145.1. Taxonomy (NCBI): domain Eukaryota; kingdom Metazoa; phylum Chordata; class Aves; order Opisthocomiformes; family Opisthocomidae; genus Opisthocomus; species Opisthocomus hoazin. The sequence continues at coordinate 15,046,640 of NC_134432.1, forward strand.
AGAGCGTGCCCCGGGGCAGGGGACAGGGGTAGCTGGGGTCTTGGGCCACCCCTTGTTTTGGAGGGGGTGTCAGCGGTTGCTTGTGCCTGTGCAGGAGCCACCTGCGAGGACGTGCTGGCCCCCTGCGCCGGCAGCCCCTGCAAGAACGGCGGCGAGTGCCGGGAGTCAGAAAACTACGAGAGCTTCTCCTGCAGTTGCCCCGCTGGCTGGCAAGGTAGGGGCACAGCCCGTCTCGGGGTTCAGCACGCCCCGCTCTCCTCGGCTGCTCGGGGAGTGACAGACAGAGGGGAGGGAGCGTGGCCGGGGAGCAGTGGGAAGGTGGCTGCCTGCCCGCCCTGCCAGACGGGAGCAACCTGGCACGGTGCCCGGCCCCGGGGAGGGTCCTGTCCTGCCCCATGGCTCACGTGGGTGGATGGGACATGGCCATCGCCCGCACTCCTTGGCGAGGGTCCTGTCCTGCCCCACAGGTCACCCAGGTGGATGCGATGCAGCCATCGCCCGCACTCCTTGGCAAGGGCAGTTTGCTGCAAGGGCATCCCCAGTGCAAGCGGTGCCCAAGATGTCGTCGTCGTCGTCCCCGGGGCTTTCCCCAGCACCTCCATGCCCACGCGGTCCCCGTCCCCCTCTGTCCCGCAGGTCAGACCTGCGAGATCGACATCAACGAGTGCGTGAAGAGCCCCTGCCGCAACGGGGCCACGTGCCAGAACACCAACGGGAGCTACCGCTGCGCCTGCAGAGCCGGCTTCGCCGGCCGCAACTGCGACACCGACATCGACGACTGCAAGCCCAGTAAGAGCAGGGGCTGCTCTGGGGACCGCGCTCAGCCCAGCCTGGAGCCAGCAGCCTCCTTGCCCGTCCTGGGGCTGGGATCCTTGCTGCGCGTGGGCGAGCCCTGGCGCTGCTTTGCTCTGGGCTGTGCCTCAAGCCCTGCTCGGGCTTTTGGGCCACCTCGAGCACGTCCCGGCTGAGCTGCGTTGGTCCAAGGCCGGATGGGAGCTGGGGGGGAAGAGTGGTGTGTGGGCAGTGAGCATGTATGTCCCATGTGCCCTGCTTGTGCCCAGTCTCCCAGTGGGGCTGGCCCGGTCTCTGCCTGGTCCACAGGCTCTGTCCCGTCCCTCTGCACGGCCAGGGGACGTGTGCGGGGACGGTGCTGCGGGGCAGGTCCTGGGCAGGGCTGCTGCACCAGGGCTGGACCCATTGCATGTTCATGCACACATCCATCCTCTCCAGATCCGTGCCACAACGGTGGCTCCTGCTCTGATGGTGTCGGCACATTCTTCTGCGAGTGCCTGGCTGGTTTCCGTGGGCCCAAGTGCGAGGAGGACATCAACGAGTGCGCCAGCAACCCCTGCAAGAACGGTGCCAACTGCACCGACTGCGTCAACAGCTACACCTGCACCTGCCCCTCCGGCTTCAGCGGCATCCACTGCGAGAACAACACGCCTGACTGCACGGAGAGGTACAGCCCAGCGCGGCTCCTGCCACGGGCGCAGCCTTGGAGCAAGGGGCTGAGGTCCCTGCGCTGCCCCGTAGCCCTGGGCTGGTTTGTGGGGGCTTTGGCGTGGAGCACGGGCGGTGGTGACTCACGGGGACGTGATGTCTGTGTTCCCAGCTCCTGCTTCAATGGTGGGACCTGCGTGGATGGCATCAACACCTTCACCTGCGTCTGCCCGCCCGGCTTCACGGGCAGCTACTGCGAGCACAACATTAATGAGTGCGACTCCAAGCCGTGCCTGAACGGGGGCACGTGCCAGGACAGCTACGGAACATACAAGTGCACTTGTCCCCAGGGATACACCGGGCTCAACTGCCAGGTAGAGGAGCCTTGGGCTGTCGGCCACTCGCTCCAGTGTCCAACCTTGCATGCGGGCTGGGGGGAGCTGGGGGTCACTGCAGCCTCCACTCCTGCAGAAGCCCTGCTGGGTCCTGCCCCCCATCTCCTCCTGTGCTCCCCACAGAACCTGGTGCGCTGGTGCGACTCCTCTCCCTGCAAAAACGGAGGCAAGTGCTGGCAGACCAACAACCTGTACCGCTGTGAGTGCAACAGCGGGTGGACGGGGCTCTACTGCGACGTCCCCAGCGTCTCCTGCGAGGTGGCCGCCAAGCAGCAAGGTCAGTCCCTGCTGCACTCGGTTCTCTTGGTGGGGATCTTTGGCACAACGAGAGCGATCTCAAGGATTGCTGTGACGGGCACACCCTGCGGCTGCAGTCCTGGCTGCGCTCACCGGTGGGACGTGTGGTGGCCAGGACGTGGCCCTGCGGTGCGCGGGTGTCACCGAGGTCCCAGCGTCTCACTCTGCTCTCCCCGGCAGGTATCGACGTAGCACATCTCTGCAGGAATTCAGGGCTCTGCGTGGACACCGGCAACACTCACTTCTGCCGCTGCCAGGCCGGCTACACCGGCAGCTACTGCGAGGAGCAGGTGGACGAGTGCTCCCCCAACCCCTGCCAGAACGGAGCCACCTGCACAGACTACCTGGGAGGCTACTCCTGCGAGGTGAGTGCCGCGGGGGCAGAGATGCACGGGGGAAAGCACCAGTTATTGCCTTCCTGGAGCCCAAGGAGCTGCCCCAGCTTCAGGCTGGTGCCCCTCCACTGGGTTGAAGGCTGGGGTGCTGTCTGTGCTCCTGCAGCCACGTGGGGATTGAGGGAACCTCTCTGATAGTTCCGCTCTTCCCTCCTTGTAGTGCGTGGCTGGTTATCATGGAGTTAACTGCTCAGAGGAGATCAATGAGTGCTTGTCCCACCCATGCCAGAACGGAGGAACCTGCATCGATCTCATCAATACCTACAAATGCTCCTGCCCCAGAGGAACTCAAGGTAAATTAATTCCCCAGGTTGGGGCGTTAGTGGGTTGAGTGCAGATATCCTCGGTATCTGCTCATTAGCTGCTCGGGCTAGCAGAAGCAAATGCAGCGGTAGAGGTTTGTGTTTGCTTGCGAGCTTAGCCATCAAGGCCACGCAACCTTGGCCGCGAGCCTCGCCGCGCTGCGTGCCTCCTGCCAGAGCGGCGGCTCAGGCTGCCGTGGAGTTGGCCAGGCTCAGCCCCTTCGCAGGGGAGGTTCACGCAAGGGACCACCGGGCACCCTGACACTGTTTGATGAGCTGTGTGGGTTGTTCCCCCATCTCTCTAGGGGTGCACTGTGAGATCAATGTGGATGACTGCAGCCCTTTCTTTGATCCTGTCACCCTGGGGCCCAAGTGCTTTAACAATGGCAAGTGCACGGATCGGGTAGGTGGCTACAGCTGCATCTGCCCCCCTGGCTTTGTAGGGGAGCGCTGCGAGGGAGACGTCAACGAGTGCCTGTCCAACCCCTGCGACGCCCGCGGCACCCAGAACTGCGTGCAGCGGGTCAACGACTACAAATGCGAGTGCCGACCTGGCTACACAGGTGAGCGCCGTGTCCCCCCCGTCCCCCACCCTGCTCCCAGCGCCCAGCCCTGCGGCCCCCGGCCACTGCGAGCATCTCGCACGCCTTCCTCTGCTCCTCACGCGCTCCTCTCCCTCGGCAGGCCGCCGCTGTGACACCGTGGTGGATGGCTGTAAAGGCAAACCCTGCAGGAACGGGGGAACCTGCGCTGTTGCCAGCAACACCGGCCGTGGCTTCATCTGCAAATGCCCCCCGGTAGGTACCTGCTCCCCTCCAGCTCCCAGCGTGGGATGTTGCACGGGCCCTGCAAGTCAGCCCCTCGCACAGCGGCGCAGCGAAGGGGCCAGTTTAGCCCCTGTGGCTTCCCTGGCTGGGGTAACCAGGGTGATCGTGGGGGGACGATGCATTGCTGTGGGTGCTGACTGGAGGGAGGTGCGTCTGTATGTCCCTCCTCGCTTGCAAGGAGACCGGGTTAGGGTCAGGGAGAAGGAGGCGGCTCAGCCCTGCAGGAGCCACGCGCAGCTTGGTAGGACAGACTCTTCCATGGTTGACCGTTGTTTGCACCAGGTAAAGGTGGAGCAGGTAGCTATGCAAAAGAGCTCCCTTCGTTTGGAGTGGGATGCTCTGACAGGCGGGATGCTCTACGTTCTTGATGATTGTTGCCCATCACTAGTTTCAGAGGACGCACCAGAGCCGTGCCCTGATGCACTGGGTTTGTGCCAAGTTTCTCAGCGTGTTAGGCTGCTCATAGGACAGCGTCAGTGATTCTGACTCCCTCCTTGCTGTCACCTCCCCAGGGATTCGTGGGTGCCACCTGCGAGAACGACTCCCGCACCTGTGGGAACCTGCACTGCCTGAACGGTGGCACTTGCATCTCCATCCACAAGAGCTCCAAGTGCATGTGCGCGCCGGCCTTCACGGGTCCCGAGTGCCAGTACCCGGCCAGCAGCCCCTGCACCTCCAACCCCTGCTACAACAGGGGCACCTGCGAGTTCTTCGGCGATGCCTCCCCCTACTACCGGTGCAACTGCCCTGCCAACTTCAACGGCCTCAACTGCCACATCCTCGACTTCGATTTCCAGGGTGGCATCGGGCAGGATATCATCCCACCCAAAATTGAGGAGAAGTGCGAGATTGCCGTTTGCGCGGGCTACGCCGGCAACAAGATCTGCGATGGGAAATGCAACAACCATGCCTGCGGCTGGGACGGGGGTGACTGCTCCCTCAATTTCAACGACCCCTGGAAGAACTGCTCCCAGTCTCTGCAGTGCTGGAAGTACTTCAACGACGGCAAGTGCGACGCTCAGTGCAACAACGCTGGCTGCCTGTACGATGGATTTGACTGCCAGAAATACGAAGGGCAGTGCAAGTAAGTGGCTCGCTCATTGACCCTCTTAAAGCCATGACCTCTGGGCTCATCATCTGGGGGTATTTTCTGGTTGCATCTGCTAAAGCTCCTCAGCGCAGACCTGTTGTTCGCTCCCTACGTTCTGTTCTGCTGCCTGTGGGGCTGCAACTCAAACAACCACACTTCTCTGTGATCTTACCGAGTTCATGTCCACTTGGAAGCTCTCTGGGTTTGGCTCATTCCAGATGGCTTCCCTGTCCTTGCCTGTAACACGCCAGACAAGTGAATTCCCCAGCTCGCAGTAGTAACACAGTGAGTTTCAGTGTAGGGAGACCCCAGATGGAAGAGCTGCCAGAAAACAGGATGATGTTAACATCCAGGCATTTACCAAACATTGTCTTTGGCAACAGCAGGAACTTAATCCCAGATTCATGGACAAACTCTGGTCTGAGTAACTGTTCTGTGTCCCGCTGTCTTCTCTGAGTCACAGTAATTTATCCCTGTTTTCTGGCATCTGAATTGCAACTTATAATTTAACAGCTGCTGTCTTTCACCCCCAGTGGTGACTGCTTCACGGTGCTGCGTGAAACGATTGCCTTCTGTGTAAACTGGTTGAGTGTCCGTCAGGATGAGGCATATTTATACGAAAGAGAGGTCCTTGTGGACCACTGCTTGTTTTCTCAGCAGACAGTAATATGTGCAGTGCTCCGTCTAATTCGTTCTTCTGCCTTTCTTGTTCTTCTGCCCAGCCCTCTGTACGATCAGTACTGCAAAGATCACTTCTCAGATGGTCACTGTGACCAGGGCTGCAATAATTTTGAGTGCGAGTGGGATGGTCTGGACTGTGCAAACAACATGCCGGAGAAGCTGGCAGATGGCACGCTGGTGGTGGTGGTCCTCATCACTCCCGAGAACCTGAAGAACAACTCTTTCAACTTCCTGCGGGAGCTGAGCCGCGTGCTGCACACCAACGTGGTCTTCAAGAAGAATGCCAAGGGAGAGTACATGATCTTTCCGTACTACGGCAATGAGGAGGAGCTGAAAAAGCATTACATCAAGAGATCAACAGAGGACTGGTCAGACATGTCTAGTGCTGTCATCAACAAAGTGAAGAGCAGCCTCTACTCCAGGGCTGGCAGAAGGCAGAGGAGAGAGCTCGATCAGATGGACATCAGAGGGTAAGGGGGACCAGTGCGTTCCTTTTGCACCGAGCTGCGTTTGTTTTCTGCGTCGATAATAGTAACACGCTATAAGGGGAAGGATGTAGGCCAGAGAATTGTATTGAGACGTTGCTTTCAGTGTGAATAGAAACCGGATTTTGCTCTCGTGTGGGAAAAGCGAGTGATCGCTCAGGAATCCCTGATACAATGCTGCGCCGACTCTCACGATTGAAGGAGTCCTGTGTATTGTCGGGAGCCGGGGCTGGGCTGGGTGGGAGCTGGAAGCAGAGGTTGGCCTGACCGACTGTCTGACTTCAGGAAGTCATTAAGTTAAGCCTCAGTTTCTCCCTGGGAAATGCTTTCTAGAGCTTTGTTGTAAAACTCAATTACTGCAAACTGTGTTTGGAGATCTTTGGTATAAACATATAGATCTAACCATCTCCCTCTCTGTGGGCTCAATCAAAAGCCACCGACAGCAAAGGAGCTAGAGCAGCGAAAGTGATGGGAAAAGATCTGCAGGCTCCCAAACAGCGTTGTTTAAGATAGCAGAGTGCCTGCGTAATTCTAAAAATTGTGAAGCAGAGACTCCCTTCCATTCTTTTAGATAAGGAGTTAGATTTTGTGGTGCTCACTGAGACAAATCCAGTAGACCAGGAGTGTGAGCTGCAGGGCTTGGGCCACGGGGGAGCGAGGAGATGGGTTCCCACCTTCTGATTCCCACTGATGGGGGTTAAGGCAGGAAGGGAGACAGGGCTCGTCTGGCTTCTCAGTGTGGCCATCGCTCCGTGCTCCTCACCGACTCCTCTCTCGCACAGATCCATCGTCTACTTGGAAATTGATAACCGCCAGTGCATCCAGTCGTCTTCCCAGTGCTTCCAGAGTGCAACCGATGTGGCGGCGTTCCTGGGCGCCTTGGCCTCCCTTGGCAACCTGAACATACCCTACAAAATAGAAGCCGTTAAAAGTAAGTATGGCTGGTCGGCTGGGGAGGAGAGACAGCCAAAACTTTCCAGCCTCATCCATGTTTAGTTATCTCTCAGCTGGCTGCATCTGAGCACAGTCTGGTTTTAATAACCTTGCATCTTTTTTTTTTTTCCCCTTTGTCTGTTCTTAAAAAAATTGCAAAACCAGTTTACTATTTTTTGCTCATTCCAGGTTTATTTCAAAACCATTATCACTATAAAAGTTATAAGGGGAAAAAAAAAAGAGAAAATAAAAAGAAAGCTCAACCAGCTCCAATCAATCAGTGACATGGAAGGAGTTGAAGTTTGTATCTTGAAAATCCCCCCTAAATCCTTTTGTCTTAACAGCTCAATGCAAGCGCAATGATTTGAAGTTTGCTAATCCTTTTCCTTAAAGGAGAAAAAAGTGAAGCTGTCTCCTGATGCAGGCTGGCTTGTGCAGCCGAGAATTTGCCGATAGTTTGCAATTCTGATTAATAGCGTGTAAAATGACCTTATTTTGGGGGGGCTGATTTAGATCAGCCTTAGGTACCTCTATTAACTAATTTTCCTTCATTTCCACTCTGTCACTGGTTTGCTATGCAGCTTAATGTCTCAGCGTCTCTTCGTGCCCCACTGTTCTGTAGGTGAAACAGCTGAGCCGGCGAAGAACTCCCAGCTGTATCCTATGTACGTGGTGGTGGCTGCGCTGGTCTTGCTTGCTTTCATTGGAGTGGGAGTACTGGTGTCTCGTAAGCGGCGCAGGGAGCATGGGCAGCTTTGGTTCCCAGAAGGCTTCAAAGTGACAGAGTCGAGCAAGAAGAAGCGACGAGAACCGCTTGGGGAGGATTCTGTTGGACTGAAGTGAGTAATTTGCTTGCTAACCCGTTAAACGCAGTGCAGCAGGGCTGCTCGGGGCTCTGCTGAAAGAGCCCATCGGAGTTTTGTTCTCTAGTGCATCATACTGGCATCGCGGGGAGAAGAAAAAATCAGGTTTCTTAAAGATCTGCATGGGGAAAATAGTGTTTCCATCTGGAGGAGGTTTTTAACTGCTCTGTGGTCCATTTGCACTTGGTAAAAAATGAAAGGCAACCTGAGGGGGACCTGCTGGAAATTGCCTTGTTGATTCTTCTTTCAGTTTGTGCACACAGTCCATCACACTCTAGTTCCTGCAGAGGAGCTAATTTTTTGTGTGGTTTTTCTTTTTTCAAAGACCCCTCAAAAATGCTTCTGACGGCACGCTGATGGATGACAACCAAAATGAGTGGGGTGATGAGGAGACCTTGGACACCAAGAAGTTCAGGGTAAGCTCACTGCCCCGTTCCGTTGCTGTGCAGCACGTAGTCACTGGCGGGGTTTTGTCGTGGAAGGAGCAGAGCGCTGCGGGAAGCAGCAGAGCGGAGGGACCCCCGGGGGCCCGGTCTGCGCTGCGCATCGCTGCCGCCGGCTCCTTCGCGAACCTGCGTGCGACACTCGCACCTTTGGGACTTGCAGAGCTTCCCACGCTAGAGCTCAGCCCCCTCCTCCCGCCCTGCCTCGTGCGCTTTGCTCGGTGCTCATTTCCCGCTGTCGTTCCCAGTTCGAGGAGCAGGCGATGCTGCCCGACACGGACGATCAGACGGATCACCGGCAGTGGACCCAGCAGCACCTGGATGCCGCTGACCTGCGCATATCCTCCATGGCGCCTACTCCGCCGCAGGGGGAAATCGATGCGGACTGCATGGATGTCAACGTCAGAGGGCCCGGTAAGGTGGACTCCTTTCACCTCTGTGGTGCTTGTCAGCTCATCTGAAATCCTCCCTTACCCCTTGCAGGTGAGCGGTCCCAGACAGCCCTACCCATCTCCATTTCTAGCAGGGAGTTGCTGCTAGCCGTTCTGCATGGTTGTGTGTGATTTAGAGATAGATCCTGTCACGTTTTGCTGTCCGTGAGATCTCTTTTGTTTAATCACTGAGATGGAAATTAGAGAATACAGAAGAAGTACCTGTTAAATCATCCAGCTTATCTCTCTGCCCCTCCTAGATTCCTCTCCTCCCACCAATCTGCACATTTCACAATCTTCTTTTCAGGTTTTTAACTACACTAGTAGCGAATAGGCTCTTAAATTGTTACAAGCATTTGGTCCTCCCCACATCTGCAAAGTTGTCCTCTGAAATAATAAAAATATTGAAGGCTGCTCTGTACCATACTCAAGTTTGCTTTGAGCAGCCTTCGTTATAAATTGCACCTTACATGCAGACAAAATAGGAAAAGCAGTGAGTGGTGAGATACCACTAAGGAATTTCAGATCCATATCAGAGGAAGGATATTCGTGTTTGATGTTTAGAACCAGTCAGGAACTCAGTCTTGATGCGCCCACGAGGATAAGCATCTATCGCAGACAGAGCGTGTTGCTGAGCCGCCTGCATTACAGAAGGGTAAAAAGCCTTTTTTCACCGAGTTCCCCATGGCTTTTCAGATGGCTTCACCCCCCTCATGATCGCCTCGTGCAGCGGAGGAGGGCTGGAGACCGGCAACAGCGAAGAGGAAGACGATGCTCCCGCCGTCATTTCGGATTTCATTTACCAAGGCGCCAGCTTGCACAACCAGACTGACCGCACGGGCGAGACGGCTCTGCACCTGGCTGCCAGGTACTCCCGCTCCGACGCTGCCAAGCGCCTGCTGGAAGCTAGCGCCGATGCCAACATCCAGGACAACATGGGCAGGACACCCCTCCACGCCGCCGTCTCTGCCGATGCCCAGGGAGTCTTCCAGGTAAGTCATCCTTTCGCCGCCCGTCTCGGGGCTTTCTGGGGAAAGCGCTGGTGCTCCGCGTTGAGTCGGTCACACGGCTGAGCTGAGCGCGGGGTCTCCAGCTCACCCTGGCAAGGTGTGGCGTGAACGTCTCGAAAACCAAAGCCCCTGTTGTCTCAGGGCAGGGCACAGCGAAGCAGCAAGCCCGTAGCTGTCCTTGGGTGTGCACCGCGGACTGGGAGCGGGGACTGGAGGGACCAGCCTCTGGAAAGGGGGTTGCGGGTCCTGAGACCTGGTACTGGGAGCGTCTGCTCTCTGTCCCTCCTAACGTCTGCGTTTCCTGCGCTTTGGCCCTTGTTGTGGCAGATCCTGATTAGGAACAGGGCAACCGATCTCGACGCCCGAATGCACGACGGGACCACTCCTCTGATCCTGGCCGCTCGCTTGGCTGTGGAGGGCATGCTGGACGATCTCATCAACTGCCACGCAGACGTCAATGCCGTGGATGATCTAGGTACTGCAGGCAGCTGAAGCACGGGCTGCCTCGGAGGGGGAAGGAACGGGCTGCTTGCTGCTACTCTTACCACTCACTGACACGTGCTGTATTTTGTGGTCTTCCTCTGCAGGCAAGTCAGCACTGCACTGGGCAGCGGCTGTGAATAACGTTGAAGCCGCAGTGGTGCTCCTGAAGAATGGGGCCAATAAGGATATGCAGAACAATAAGGTAGGGGTCTCCTGGGCTGACGTAGGCAAGGGAAGAACCATCTCTGGGGAGTCTGTTAGAGGGTAATTTTTGCCTCAAATACAACACTGTCTGGCACTGAGACTCTGATTTGATTGTTCTGCTGGGAATGAAGCTGTTGGATTTAGCTGAAAGAAGCACTGTGGGATTTGGTCCTACGGGTGATGCTGAGGGGCCGTGCAGTGCTTGGGGAACAGTGTGGTACGGTGTTTGTGTGGCCATCTCCTCGCACGTTCTGGGTCGCTCATGGGGTTCCTGGTTTGATATCAGCGTAAGGGCATGGCTTAGCAGGGTAGGAAAAAGCAGCAGCAAAAACTCACCAGAGGAGAGACGATTACTGTCTCTGCCACGCGGCTGATGGTGTTGGGCATGGAGCTCAGGACACTGTTAGCCAGGAGGATCTGTGAACTTAAACTTAACCATCTTTGCTGGGTTTCCAGGAGGAGACCCCACTGTTCCTCGCAGCCAGAGAAGGGAGCTACGAAACCGCCAAGGTCCTGCTGGACCATTATGCCAACCGCGATATCACGGACCACATGGACCGGCTCCCACGGGACATCGCCCAGGAGCGCATGCACCACGACATCGTGAGGCTGCTGGACGAGTACAACCTGGTGCGGAGCCCACCGCTGCACAACGGCCCGCTGGGGGCACCCACCCTGTCCCCACCGCTGTGCTCTCCCAGCAGCTACATTGGCAACCTGAAACCTGCCGTCCAGGGCAAGAAGGCCAGGAAGCCGAGTACCAAGGGCCTGAGCTGCAACGGCAAGGATGCCAAAGACCTCAAAGCCCGGAGGAAAAAATCACAAGATGGGAAAGGATGTCTGCTTGACAACTCCAGTGTGTTGTCTCCGGTGGACTCCCTGGAGTCGCCCCATGGGTACCTGTCGGATGTTGCCTCTCCTCCGCTGATGACCTCTCCGTTTCAGCAGTCCCCTTCCGTGCCTCTGAATCACCTGCCAGGCATGCCTGATGCCCACATGAGCATCAACCACCTCAACATGGCGGGGAAGCAGGATATGGCCATGGGAAACTCCAGCAGGATGGCCTTCGATGCGGTGCCGCCGCGCCTCTCCCACCTCCCCGTCTCCAGCCCCAGCACAGCGATGAGCAACGCCCCGCTGAATTTCTCTGTCGGCGGCGCGGCCGCTCTGAACGGGCAGTGTGACTGGCTCAGCCGGCTGCAGAACGGCATGGTCCAGACCCAGTACAACCCCATGAGAGGCAACATGCAACCAGGGGCGCATCAGCAGCCGCAAAACCTCCAGCACGGCATGATGACCTCCCTGCACAACGGCTTGCCCACCACAAGCTTGTCGCAGATGATGAGCTACCAGGCCATGCCCAACACCCGGCTGGCTTCCCAGCCTCACCTGATGCCGAGCCAGCAGCTACAGCAGATGCAGCAGCAACAGCTCCAGCAGCAAAACATGCAGCCGCAGCAGCAGCCGCAGCAACCGCAGCAGCAGCCACCGCCGCAGCAGCCGCCGCAGCAGCATCACAACCCCAGCTCCAACGCGAGCGGCCACATCGGCCAAAATTTCCTTGGTACGGAGCTGAGCCAGCCTGACATGCAGCCGGTGAGCAGCAGTACCATGGCGGTCCACACGATCCTGCCTCAGGATTCCCAGATGCTGCCCACGTCTCTGCCATCCTCCCTCGCCCAGCCCATGACCACCACGCAGTTTCTAACTCCACCTTCCCAGCACAGTTATTCCTCCCCCTTGGACAACACCCCCAGCCACCAGCTCCAGGTGCCCGACCACCCTTTCCTAACGCCGTCGCCGGAGTCACCGGACCAGTGGTCCAGCTCGTCTCCTCACTCCAACGTGTCCGACTGGTCCGAGGGCATCTCCAGCCCTCCGACGAGTATGCAGTCACAGATGGGACACATCCCCGAAGCCTTCAAGTGAAAGACGGTGTTTCAGAGACGCTGGCGCTCAGTGGGAGTTAGAAGCTCGAGGGAGATCTTTTTTAAAAGGACATTGGATGCTTTTATTAAAGGATCCTTTTTAAATATGTTTTTATAAAAAAAGTAAAAAGACAAATTAATTCCTTTTTTTTTTAGTATTTATTTATGTACTTTTTATTTTACATGAAAACACTGCCTTTTTATTTATATGTTCTATTGTTAAGAACTCAATGTGGGACTCCAGTTGTGTTTCATGAAATCAAAAAGTTAGGTTTTTATAGGACATTCTCTTTTGTTTGGGGGGGTTCACTGTGTTTGATTTGAGAGGAAATGTTTATGTAAAGCTATAAGCAGCGATTTGTGATTCTGAAATGCCATTAATTTATTTTTTTCTCTTTCAACTCCGAAAGAGAGGTAAGAAAGAAAAGGGGAAGGAAAAATTGACTAAAAATACCATTCCTTAAGGGGGAAAAAAATTAAGTGTGGACAGATTTTTGAAATGTACTTTAAAATGTTTCCTTTGCTGTAGTATCTGAGAGGACATTTTATGGTACCGGTCATGAATCTTTGTTTAAATTTCAGTATTATATAGTTGTACATTTGCCTTGATAATAGAAATTTTTGTTCTCGCTTGTTTTTATATATATAAAAATATATATATTTAAATGATTTTAATGATCTAAAAAAAAAAAAAATCAGGATTATAGACCTGTAAGAACAGGTTCTAAGCTAAAAAAAACCCTTACAAAACATGAATACTGTCCCCCACCAAAAAGAAGTGTGTTTGCCAAACTTCTAAGAGAGCAAGCCCATAATTATGGAATATATACCAAACCCATAACTGTGGAGTTGATACACAAAGGAGACTTAATTTTACTTTGAATATCTTTACTGTTTTTTGTTTTCGTGTTTGCATTTGAGTAACTGTTTAAGAAATAAATGCCAATATAAACTTGTAAACCACATCCTTATTTTAAGGATGGCCTGCCTGTTGTGAAGAAGGCGTGTCTATTAATGCAGACAACCTGAGTGAGATTACAAAGCGTTGTAACACTGCCACCGCCGAGTGCTCGCCCGCCGCCGGCTCCTCTGGCAGCGCGTTGCTGGGTGCTCGGTGGGAAGCGCTGCCGGCTTTGGGGGCAAGCGGGGAGGGCGAAGGACAGCACAGCCGAGCCTGTGCTGTGAAACGTTAACATTTTGTTCTTGTTAGCCTGGAGTGATGCATCTTTTTTTATATTGATGTACACTCTTTCTGTGTATCATGTAAAATATGGTATAAGCCTGTGGCAGATTTAATGTTTGTAAATATGTGGTTTTTTTAAAAAAAGGTGGATTTTGTTTCAAAAATCTAAATGAGCAAGTCTTAAATATATCAGAAATATAGCACCTTATAGAGGTGTTGGAATATCACTCACTCGGGTGCAAGGGCAAGCAGACACCCTAAGACTAGATACGTGTATGGGGCAGGCAAATAGAGAGCAGTTAATCAAGAAAACCTAAGAAAAGGGTTTCTTTTCCTCATTGCTTTTTATTAGAACACCAAATAAAATGGATATTTCTCAAGGCCCAGCGCCTTGCTGAGCACTCAATTAACATTTCAGACCGTTGTTATTGTGACATGCCTAATACGAGTGATAAAAACATCACGTGGTGTTGAATCTTCCTATGTTTTATAAACTAGAGTGTAGTTTAAGAAAAGATATCTTCTGTAATAAAGCTATCTACATGCAAAGTTGTAGTTTGCAAAAATGATGTATTTTTTTTGGTTAACTGATTTGCAATAAATGATGCTTCTGGGCATCTAGATTTTACTAAAACTGGTACGTAGTGTTTTTGTTACGGATCGTTTGAAATCTGGGCTAGATCCCCACTGTCCTTCAATACTGCAGGGCTGCCTCGCCACAAAGCACCGGCACTTTCCTGACGTCTTGTTCTCTGTGCTAAAGCTCGGAGCAGGGCTTTGGACAATGAAACTTTCTCCTGAACTTGTGCAAAACTCTCACTGACTCGAGACGTCTGTTCTGATGAAGGCCGGAGGGGCTGTGCGAGGCGGTCAGCCAGGCTGGGCTCTGCCCAGGTCGCCCTGTCCCTGTGCTGGGGATGCTCCCATGTCCTCTCAGGCCTCTGCCATAAGGTCGGGATCTAAAAGGGGAAGCACTGAAAAGTTGTTTTAGAGAATGTCACTCACAAATGTGCAAAGTACCGTATTCTCTCACTGTAAAACTTCCCTTTCTGATTATTTTTTTAGGAGCATTCTCTGGCTGATGAGACGGCTGAGAGTAAGAAATGGCCACGTGCTTCTAATTACATAGTGCCTATGGAAACAGAGCCCTCTACGAGTAGGTCTGTAAGAGTGCTGCCTACTTCACAGACGGCGCTGAGCGTCGGGCTGGGCTCTCGGATGCGGTGGCTTGCGCAGATGGGAACTGGAAATCCCCCCAGTGACGATGCCGAGGGGCAGCAGCTCCCGAGGGGAAGTTTCAGTAATGCCACTGCGGGCACCAACACCACACAGAAACGGTTGCTGTCCTTGCTGCACTCCAGATTTTTAAGGTAATTTAATGTAATTCTTTCTCTTCCCTGCAGGGACTCTATAGCCCAAATGCAGCTGCAAAGTTCCCAAATAACTGGATATAAATAGCCGAGTCGTGGACCTCCTCCCAAACCAGATAAGCCTGGTAACTCCTGGAATGCTGGTATTTTCCACTCCGCGGCCGGGGAGGGAGTGGGCATGTGTGAACATGTAGCCGGTACCCAGCCCCAGACGGAACCGGGGCCGCCAGACGTGTGCTGTACAACCGGTCAGAGGCTGGTGCTGCAGCCGTGGCATTTTGCGTGCCACCCAGCTGCAGTGAAAGGCAGAGGTCGGGGAGGCGATGTGCCAGTGCGCACCTCCTGCAGACTCCGTGGAAAGGGGCATTTTAACCAAGGACAAAGCCCTCTTCCCCCTGCAAAACACGGTTTGCCAGTGAGGCTCTCGTTTCCCCAAGGGACACCCTGGAGATGGGCTTCCTGAGACGTGCTCTGCCCCAAGTCGTGTCTCGCTGCATCCCATCTGGGAGACGCTAGACGAAGTGTGTCTGCCCTCACCGCGACTCGCGCATGTGCTGCCCACGAATCACGTCTGGGAGCACCCAGCCGTGCTCCCACGCAGCCCATCCTTCCAGGCATCTCCCACACGTACGCATCCCAGCGCTCCTGCCCACGGCTGGCTGCGAGCATGGCTCATCCCAGCATCAGCCATTAGGAAGGCTCTCTCCTATCTGGGCTAGCATGCAACACGCCGGTCACCCTCAGTCAAGGTGGGAATTTGGCCTGGAATGGACTAAAAAAAGCCGTTATGAGGATGTGCAAAACCACATGACATGGCAAGAGGCAACTAAACGCGTGGCTCTTAAGAAGTGGGGGGCTGCAAAGCACGTAATTTTCCATGAGGATGGCTCAGAGGGACAGAGCGAGGAAAGAGGGGGCTAAATACCAGGGAAAGAGGCAAAACAAAAACGTCCGCTTTATCACGTGAATAGATATTAATAAAATGGCCACAAGGTAATTCAAACTAGCAGTCAGAAAAGGCTTTCTAAGCAGTCCAGGAGGAAGGATACACAGTTTAGTTTTTAAGCATTTAGACCCCACTGACTCCTACATTTATGAAAGTGTCTGGTGACCCACAATCTCCTGCCAGTCCCTCGTTCCGGCTTTCCCAAGCGGGTGCATGAGGTGGTCGTGGGGTCACAGGTCCCCAGCTGGGATCAAGGCAAAGTTAAATGAGAAACGAGAGAAATGGCCGCAGTTTCAAACCCTCCCTCCACACTTGGGGCTTTCCCACCAACTCTCTGTCCCGAAGGATTTGCCTTCCCCCAAGCCCCTCCACCCAGCCCATGCTGGCCAAGCACAAGCTCGTCTTTACCTCGTGTTGGTCAAAGTGCTGGGAGGTGAATTTCCAGCTCTCCCGTCAACAGAAGATGCCGAGAAATGAATGGGTCATGGCAAGCACAGTTGTTCCAGCATTCCAGCTGAAAAAGGCTGAGAAGCACTAAAATTATCTCCCACGCCAAGGGAAGGGTTCAGAAGTGTTTGCGTTAAACAAGATTAGCGCGGAGCTGTTCCGATGGCAAGTATGTTGATGCCAGGAGGAATCGGTGCATCTGAACTATTTGTTTACACGCTGGAGGGCTTGTTTTCTTTTTTTTTTGATTCTTTGTTTTCATTATTCCTGCTCAATTACATGGGACATTTAGAAATGGTAACTCTGTTTTGCTTTTACCTCCAGGCTACTGGTGTTTGCTCAGAAAGTTGCTAACAGCTGCTTGAACCCTGACTGCCGAATTGTTACTGCAGCTCTAATCACCCCCCCTTAAGAATGTACAAAAGGAGCCAAATTCATCTAAGGTGTAGCCTCTCTCGAATTGCACACAGCTTCATGTGGCTGGGGTAGTTTGGATAATCACAGCAACCAAATGAGTAAATAAATAAAGCTCAGCTTGTCCAAGTTGGATAACCTGGTACAGAGTTCCAATCATCATAAGAGAAACTCTGCTTTAGCCATCTTCCCTGTTTCTAAACTCAGAGAATGAGCCTTTTAATAGTGAGCTACTGGGGCAGGGCTGAGTTTATGGTTGCCTGAAACCTGAAGGCCGAATAAATTATCAGAATGTAACGGGAAAAGGTCAGTATTGCCTGTGCTGTACCCCAAGTATGCTGATAAAGCAGGAGAGAAGGACCCAGGCTGTCCTTTTCCCACTGGCAAGCATTTTTATTTGTAATGGGTCACTCTCAAGTCCAGAACCAGCTCCATTTGCTGACTACAGCAAATGAGTTAGCAAGCTTCAGGGTAAAAAGGGATTGAATGTCTTAATGTGACAATTCTTTATAATCACATACACAACAGGAGAACAGCAGCGGTAAGCGCCCATCATTAGTGTTTGTTTGTGTACAGGTGTATAAGAAGAGGGTTAGATATGTAAATATATAGCTATAGACACAGATGTAAGCTGGTATTTACAGAATACACTTGTATTTTTAAAAAGCCAGGCAGGCTAATTAAAAACATGTTTCCTCAGATTACACCTGTCGGGGGAAACATCAAAGGAAGACCAAGGCTTTATCTTTAATTCATGCTTGTGTAGGGAAATTGTCTTTGACAAGCTGGTTTATAAGAAAGTTCCTACAGAAGAGGGAGTTGAAAGGCACTTTAAAAATCACAGTGCTGCTCCTGCCTCCCACACCAGCATCAAAGTGTGGCTTGCCCTGCTCAGACCAGGCTTTGAGGACACCACCCTGCTTTCATGACCAAGCGTGCAGAAACAGCTCTCGTGCTGGTAACAGCCCCTGAGGGAGATGTTTGAGCCGTCTGTCTTGTCCCTTCCGAGGCTTGCTGTTGGGCACAGAGTGACAACGCCGGCATGGCCCACAGAGGGGACAAATCCTTCTTGCCTTTGCACGGGGGCTCGTCCCCAGAGCTTCGTGTTTGGGGGAACAGGCCCTGGAGACAGAGCACAGCAGAACCTCCAGCCTTGCACCCAACCGCTTGGCACCGTGCCGTGGCCCCGCAGGCACGAAGGCCCCAAGCACCCAGGTGGCAGGAACTCCGCTCTGCAGTGATAGCTCCTTACATTTCCCTCTGCTTCTACAAAAACTCAGCTCTTCTCGAGACCTGGGGCAGGCTCCTGACCTGCCCTGCTCCCCCCCACCAGGTGTTGTGGTGATGGTTGGACTTGATGATCTTGTAAGTCATTTCCAACCTTAATGACTATGATTCTATGATCCGACCGCAGCCGGCCCAAACCCCCCGCAGGCCGGGCCCGAAGCCCCCCAGGCAGGCCGCGCCCCAGGCCCCTCTAGGCAAGCCGGGCCGGGGCCAGGTCTGGCGTTCCTCTGTCCCGCCCTGGCGGCCGCCATCGCCACTGCAGCCGCCTCAGGGGCCCCTGAGGAGACCGGCAGCTCTCCCCGGGGCCGCGCCCCGCCAGACCCCGACCGGCGGCCGCGGATTTGCCAGCGCGGCCCCGCTCCGGGGAGGCGGCCCCGGCACGCCCGCAGCTACCCCAGCCGGGACTCGAACCGGCGACCCCCTCATCCGCAGCAGCACTGCGCCTGCGCCAGGCCGCAGCGCCGCGAGGCGGACGGAGTCGAAGCCGCTTCCGCCCTTAGTAGGCGCTCCCCGCTGCCTTCCCCCTTCCCCTTTAAAGGCACGCGGAAGGGCGGGGGGAAAGGGAGGAGCCGGCGGGAGTGAAACACAAACAAGCGCTCGCGCGTCGCCGGGCCCCGCACGCGCCGCGTGGCGTCGTCGCGCGTGCGCGGCGTGACACGTCGGCGGTGGCGGAACTCCGAGCCGGATGTTCCAAGATGGCGGCGGAAGGGGCCGGTGCCGCGGCCGTAAGGGGGGGCGACGGCGCCGCAGCCCGCTGCTGAGGGGCCTCGGTCGGCGGGGGACCGCCAGGTGCGGCGCGGCGGCGGCGGGAAGGGTTGGGGGCGGGCCGGGGGCGGGTGGAGCGCCGGGGATCCTGGGGGGGCTGCGTGAGGAGCGCAGAGGCCCGAGGCGCGGGGCTGGCGGTAGCTGCTGCCCGCTCCGTGCGGCTGGAGCCGCGCCGGGCCCGCGGGCCTCGGGGCGGGGGGAACCACCCGGGTCCACCCGCGGCAGCGTAGGGGGGGCGACGGCGGAGCTGGGCCCTCGGTCCCGCTTGGGGCAGGCGGCGGTGCCGCCCAGGCCCGTTGCGGCGGGGTGCGGGTCGCCCCAGGTCGCTCTGGGTCTCGGCGGCGGGACCGCGGCCCTCCCGCCAAGCCCTCCTTGCGCTGGGGCGGGGAAAGAGGGACCCCGCAGCCGTGAGGAGCCACCGCGCTGCTCGCAGCCTGGGGTCCCGGGGCTGTGCTCCGCTGGGGCAGCAGCTGGCGCTGGGTCGGGAGCGCGGATACCTGGGAGTGTTCGGCCCCGCTGTGTGACGGCCTGGGGCTCGGTCTGCCTTCCGCTGCAAACGGGAAGGTTTTACACTGCTGCTCTCTGTGTATCGCGTTAAGCTCTGCGCTTTTGATTCCCAAGGGGCTCTTTTCGCTGAATAACGGGGGTAACCGGGGTTGCCAGTTGCGAGGAAGCCGGTAGGAAGCTGCCAGCGGTACTGAAGACGTGCGGTGTGTTCAGTCCGAGTGCCGTCCACACGTGTGCTGATGCGTGGCCATCTACATAGAAAGAAAAAAATCTGAAAAACTGGCGCCCCGGATAGGGATTTTAAAGCTGCAGATCTCATTTTCCAGCTATTGTAGTCTTTGGGATCGCAGCGGGTTTATTTATTCACTTTGTTCTCCTCATTAGAAATCTGTGTATCTGAGCACGTCATTTATTGTTTGGTACATGTGCCTGTGTGTGCAAACGTGTGTGTGCATGCATATAGACACACATCAGAGTTGATATTAGAACTCTGTAACCTGCTTTGTGGGCATACTTACTCTTGTTTGAGAGTAATTTATTTAGCTTATGTCTCTTGGAGATACGATTGAATTGTTTCCCCCCTAAATAAATTATTCCTTCATGCAGATAGATTTTCCCAGAGGAGTTTAAAACTAATCATGGCTATAGAGCTCGTCAGGTGAAATTTATTGATGGCCTTGTCTAGAAGGTGGTTTTAAGCTCTTATTTTTTTTTTCCCCCTCTTTTGTATAATTTTCTTGGAGTGTCTGAAAACACCTTCTGCAATTGTATTTCTGGTGACTGATGTTTAGCAGGCTGCTCTGCATTATCTATTAATAAACCTGCTGAAAGTTAAGAATTTCCAAACTAGATAAAGCAGAGATGGATTGCTGTTAACTTACGTAGTTATTTCTCATTTATAAATTTCTCAAAATCAGCATTTCTGTCAATACTGGATTGGAGGCAGGGAGGGTCAGTGTCACCGAGTTGATATCTTCTGTTTAAATTACCTGACATGGGCACGTTCATTTTATTTGGACTTAATTCTTCAAATCTTGTATGCTTTTACTCCTGTGTGCAGTCTGTTAATATTAACTTTCCTTCTGTAAAGAGTCTGATACCCTCATGTTGAACTTCTGTAGTGCGACATTGGGAATCTTGTTATAGGAATGGCAAGCCAGCGCTTTAAAGTGGAACTCTAGATGTATTTTAATTAGCTAATTACTAGTACTGGCTGTGACAAAAATGTGGTAAAGTATTAGTTGTTTTTTTTTCTTTGTGTACATCTGATAAGACAGAAACAACTTTTCTATGAAGAACAGAACTGTTAGGCAGAATCCAACATTTTGTTCAGTTAAGTTAGTGCTTTCTGGGAGGTAACTTTTGGCAGATGTTTTAATCAGCTTTTTTTCTCCCCACTTCACAGTATGTGGCATAAAAACACTAATTTATTTGGAGGGGAGG
Organism: Opisthocomus hoazin; assembly: GCF_030867145.1. Lineage (NCBI taxonomy): Eukaryota > Metazoa > Chordata > Aves > Opisthocomiformes > Opisthocomidae > Opisthocomus > Opisthocomus hoazin. Next base: position 15,067,209 of record NC_134432.1, read on the forward strand.
GAGGAGTTTTTGCAGTTAGGTTGATACAGTGAAGAACATGATGAAAAATAAAAGAGGATGTCCAGAAGAGCCTGGGGTTTCTTCAGCATGTGGAAACTGGGGTGGGTGTTTCAGCAGGGTTTGGTGGTGGTATGGTTGGCAGTAAGCATGGCCAGATGGAAAACCTGCACCTTGGTATCACAACAGGAGAGAAGATTGTAAGGCACTAAAACCTTTCTGTGAGTGTTCCTTGACAGGAATTCAGCTGGCAGCTGTGTTTTTAAAAGAATGTTGAAGGCAAATGCAAGTAATGCATGAAACTAATGAAGCTTTCTATTGAACGCTTTTCTGGTGAAGTCAGTTTCTGGTCTTCTTTCCCATTTTAACCTAACATAAGTTTTAATAAATTTACAAAGTCTTAACTTAAGACACGGATATGGGGGAGAAATAGAGAGACTCTGTTGATGGGTACTTCAGGCCCTCCGAAAGAGGGACCTGGATTGTACGTACAACTGTTGGATTCTGCAGCGATGAATAGAAGAGATTTTTCCCTAGGGTAAGCTTTACTGATGTCCGATAAAGTCTGTGTAGATCGTGCTGTGGTGCTAGTCAGTATGCTTTTTATTGGAATTTTTTAGTTATAAATCTTAATGAAATACACGTAGTTACGCAGTGTTCACTCAATTTTTGTTAACCAGAAACCGGTAGCGGTTTGCATTTGAACTTTTCTATAGCTGTTAAAATTTTGGCTTGATTACAATTATCTGACTTTTCTGGCTTCCCATTTTATTCCTCTTATGGGCAAGATGCTGAATCTTAAAAAAAAAACCAAAACAAAACACACAAAACCAACAAACAGCCAATTAAAAATTGCACAGTTTTTGTCTGTCTTCTACAAACAGAAGTGCATCTGGCGTGGAACAATTGCTGTGAGCGCTCCACTGTACATCCTATAAACTGTATTTGCTGTGCACTATTAGAAAAGAAGACTGTCGCGTGTTGCTGAAGCTTCACTGAGCTGAACTGGCCCAGTACTGAAGAAGACCTCTAGTCTTGTTAGCTTCCCGCCTCCCCAGATTAAGGGTGTGATAAAATTGTAAAAGATGTGTTCGTGATTAATTTACTGAACTTCCTGTGTACCAAACTCCTAACTGGTATTGTTTGGAGTTCTTACTGGCAGGGTTGGAATACTTCTGTGCCTGTCCTTTCCACCCTGAAGTATAGCTATAATTCTGATGCTGTGCCGAAGTGCCACTAGTGTTAAAGTGAGAACGTAAATTAGTATGTGGGGAGAGTTGATTGTCTTTTATGGTCTTAAATGCAGTTTTACTATTATGCTGCATTCATCTGTAGGAGAGAATACTTGCAAAGACAACCCAGTCGCCTTTCTCAAAATAAATAACGCCACTGTCCTACACAGTGTTTTCTTTATTAAACCAAAATTGGACTCTGTTCTGTTGAGGAGGATAACATCTGATGCATTCTTTCTTGAGATGCTTGCGTCTCATCTTACCTGTAAAAAGATCCATTCACATTGAGCGGCAGTGCAACAGAGCTGAAGATCGTCTCTAACAGAATTAGAGTTAGATAATATTTTCTCAACTCTTGATAATTAAATTTATCTTGCCGTAGTGCTTGTGGGTTCTGTTGTAGCCTGACTGCTGCTGTGTCTTGTGTATTGTGCGTATTTCTGCTTAAAACAAATTTGGGGAAGTGTAACAGTGCAATACCATTGGTGCTTTAACAGTCTGAGATTTTAACATTTGTACAGGACTGAACTGTGTTTGATTACTCCTACTTGGAGCTGTTTGTTAATACAGTTGTTAAACAATGTGCGTTGTTAACACATAGCATTAAACTTCATAAATACTGGACTTGGATTTAGAAATACAATGTTATGTGTAACTTTCTTATGCGTTCTGGAGAGAAGAGAGTTCCACTTCAAGTTCTTTGAGTAATTTGGTTTCTAAAATAAAAATTGCATACTTGCTGCACCTGTTTGACAAGGGGAACTGACTTGTCATCTGTTTTGCCTTAACAGGGTGGAAGAAGGAATCTGTCTACAGTATCCACTACTAGTTTGTCGTCCAGCACCTGACCCTGCTAGAAGGCCACCATGCAGCAGCCTCCACAGACTGTTCCAGCAGGAGCGGCAGCTCCACCTCCTGCGGGCATTGCTCGGAACATGTACTGGAGGAGCGGCTCGCTCAGTAAACGAGCGAATGCAGCAGCTGCCCCAGTGCAGCCTGTGACAGACCCTTTTGCGTTTGGCAGACAAACTCCACAGGGTTCCCCTTTAGATAATCCATCCAAGGGCAATGCGTTGGTTATGCAGAGTTCTTCCCCAGCAGTGTTTCCACAGCCAGCCGTTATGCATACTTCACCGTCACATGCAGGGGACAATCCTCATGGACCACATACGTCTTTATCAGCTCCTGTATCTCAACCAGGAATAAATACCAGTACGTTTTCTAATGTTCCGATTCCTTCACCGTCCCCAGGATATGTTATAAATAGTGCTACAGAAGTGCATGCAAATGCAGATCTTGGACTCCGAGGGCCTGCAGTACCATTGCATTATAATACAGGAGCAGTGGTTGAAAATTCTTTCAGTGTGCATCCTGGAATGGTGTCTGTGTCAAACAAACCTGGAGGTAGGCAAGATGTTAGTAGAGATCCAAATGATGTTCCTTCAGGACCCAATGCAACAGCATTCTTCCCTCCACCTCCTCAGCAGCCTATGTCTCCATGGAGGCCTGTTCAAGGTAACCTGCAGTCTCCAGTTCGAAATTTTGTGCCCTATCCTGAGCCATCTTCTCAGATTGACGTTCATAACATTTCTCAGTCTTCTGTTAGCACTTCACATCCTCCTCCACAGACAAATTTACAGCAGGGTCCTGTACACCAAGGTACTCCACAAAATATCATGCAAGCGCCTTTGCCCGTTGGTTATGAAAAGAGTGGGAAAAATGGCTCTGCAAATAGCAGTCATCACATGAACAGTGTCCAGCCTGGCAGTGTGTTTAGGCAGAACACAGAGATGACTAACGCTTGGTTAGGTCAGCCATACCAGGAACAGTTTTACCCACAGCCCCCACTGCAAGACTCCAGTTTTGTCGTTTCCACAGCTCAGGAAAATAACCCCAAAAACCAGTCTCCAGGTATGTCTGAAACGTCCAATAGACCTGTTCCCACAGATCGAGATTCAGGAACTCTCTCTATGTTTTTCAAAGGGGATGAGGCAGAAAATGAAGAAATACTTTCATCTGAAAAAAATTACATAGTTGAGAAAATGGAGTTCGATGCTTGTCAGCCAAATTCAGCATCCTTGTATCGCCAGCCAGTGCATCCTCAGCGGGTTGCAGCTGATGTTCTCTCTCAGGCACAGGCTGGTACAGGTTCAGCCAACGAGATGGTACAAAAAGGAATGGATGTCCAGTACTTTCCTAAAATTGTGAGTCAGCAGGAGACACAGGCCGCTAAGCACTCTATGTTTGTTAGTGATGACAAGGCGCGTATAGGTGATGCGTCTGGGAGTGGTGGGTCACAGTATGAAAACGTTGAGAACCTGGAGTGCGTTCAGAATCAAGAAGTGCTGCCAAGTGAGCCACAGAACATCAGTGCTTCATCCCCTGCTGCTGGTCCTGAGCTGTACAGGTATGGATCCTTTCCTGGTCAGATGCTTCCAAAGAATGCTCTTGTGAGCCATGCTGAAGGAGGACCAAATTTGGAGGCACCCGATTCATTACCTCATCCTGTCCGACCAGACAGCGTATCTTCAAACTACAGCAACATTAGCCATAGGAGTGCTTCTAGCTCGGCAAGACCTCAAGAGCAAGTGGGTACATTTATTCAGCAAGAAAGTGGGAAGCCTGATGAAGAGTCTTCTGCTAGCTTCTTTAAACAGATTGACTCCTCTCCTTTGGGAGGCAATTCAAGTGAGCTAAACCTGGGCAAGAGCTACCATAGTAATCTGTCCCAGCCTCCAACTCCAAGTCCTCCTAAGCCTACAGGTGTATTTCAGACAAGTGCAAATAGTTCTTTTGAACCTGTGAGGTCCCACGGAGTTGGTATAAAACCTGCAGAGGTTGACCAAGCAAAGATGGTGGGTGAATTAAGAGAGAACCACTCAAACCAGAAGAGCATCAAGAAGAATACAGCTGTGCCGGCTGCATCCCCAGGCAATCTTGAACAGCCACCAGATAATCTGGAAACTATTTTCATGCCTCACGTACACCCCCTGCCTCTTGCAGCCGTTGGTGAAGCTGGAAATATTTTGCACTCTGGACCCGTTATGGAAAACATACAGTCAGTATCTGAGAGAAGGTCCTTAACAAGAGCTCAAGGATCAGTTAAGAAGTGTGATAGCCCCGCAACAACTTTGTGGGCTCATAATGAGTTACCTAATTTTGGGGGAAATGTTCTTCTAGCTCCTGCTGCTCCTGCAGTGTATGTACCTGCCAAACAAACTGTAGAAGTCATTCAGCCACCAGAAGAAGGCATGTCTAATCAGCAGCCAAGTAAACCAGGGACTATTGCTGTGCGGCTATCCCAAGATGGAAATATATCTTCTGAAAATCTTGAAAATCCTCCCAAAATGGGGGAAGAGGAGGCACTTCAGTCTCAGGCAAGTTCTGGTTATGCAAGTTTGTTGTCTTCTCCACCTACAGAGTCTTTGCAAAATCAGCCTATCCTGATTGCTCAGCCTAATCAAAACTATAACTTGGCTCAGCCAATTAATTTTTCTATTTCTCTATCTAATCAGCTCAGCAGCAATGAAAACAATCAGCCAATGAAGGACTCTGGGGCTGGGGACAAGCCTGCATTGGGTCCCCAAACCTCATGTGCTGGTGGGATCATTTCTGGGGAAAACATGCCATTACCTGCGGTGCAAGTTGGATCTCTGTTAGTTAATGCACTTCCAAGTACTAATCTGTTAAAACAGAATTTATTGCAAAGCCCTGTTAATTCCTCTGATGCTGCTCCTAATCAGCCTGCAAACTTGCTTATGAAAACTCCACTTAATTTGGCTCCAGAAGGGCAAAAGAATGTTAATATGGAAGGTTTTATTCCTGAGTTTGCTAGCAAGCCAGGGTCTAACTCATCTGTCTCTCCTGGGACAAATCTCCCCAGTGGAAGTGCAGGTGTACTAGTCCCCCCTGTTAATGCTGTAGTGCAGGCTAACAATTCTGCAAATCATTCAAATAGCAAAGAAGAAGCTGCTGGAGTGCTTGACTTCACGGTATCCCGGACGTTGGAGAAATGCAGTGCAAGTAATTCTGTACAGGTGCATAATCAGTCACTTTCTGGTGGTCCAGTGTATCCTCAACAGTCAGCTGGCAGCGCTGGTCAGGTGGGTCCTGAGGTGCATGACAAACAACATTTCTATCAACAGGTGACAAAAGATGTACAGCATCAGGCTGTATCAGACAGAGCTGTACAGGGAGCATTGCCATCTCAACCACAAGTGCAAGGAGCTCAAATGCAGCAACCAACATCTTCTGGACAGTCCTTAGTTCCTTCAAACCACCAAATTGCTGCAGGGACTAAAGCCATGCAGACATCACAGCAGCGTAAGAACCAGGTGCTGAGTGACCATCCTCAACCTGTGGGTCCTCAAGAGGCAGGTTCCGCGCAGCTGATGACAGCGTATGATCAGACGAGTCCTGATAAGCAGCCAGTGTCTGGACAGCCGTCAGGTGCTCCACCTGCCACAGCCCCCTCGACCACCACCAGTCAGTCAGTCACGCCAAATGCGCAGCAAGACCTGCAGCGTCCGTCCCTGCCGCAGACTCCTCAGGATGCCTTTGGTCCACTCCAGAACCCATACTACTACTATAGACATCCTTATGATGCTTACCAGCCTCCATATCCACCACCATATCCTCCTGCAGACCCCAGAACGGCAGCTCATCTTTATTACATGGTAAATTTTTATTTTTCCCGTCTTCCTTCCTTGGTATGGATTAGTAACTTTCATATTTGAATTAAGAGTTTAAACAGTTGTGTCATGATCAACATTCAGTATGGCATTCACGTTAAGTACTTAATTGTAGGGAAAATCCAGATAGCAGTAAAAAAGCTTACATTAAAAAGATGATAAAAACTTAAAAGTACTTGCTGATACCAATTCCACTTGACACAGATGTCAGCTGATAGAAATTTATTTGGTTCTTTGGAAAAAGTTGGCAGCCATAACTGTCTTAGCTGCCCAGGTGTTCAAATCTGGTTCCCGTCTGCCAGCTGCATCATCGACAGTTTAGCAGAGTGGCTAGCATAGTGGTTGAACTGCCTTTAGTCCAGATGTAATGTTTTTTCTTTAAGTCTGGGATATTAATAGACTTGAATATGACTTGCCACAATGCTTATCGAAAGCTATATGTTAGTCTATTGATCTGCATCTCTTCAGTAGTGGTGTGTATGGTGGTGTTTCTTTTTAAAGGCTTATTCTTGGAGACGGGAAGCCTCTTACCTTACATGTCGATCTCTTTTGTAGGAGGATAGCTACGGACAGTATGACCCGCGGTACAGACAGTATGATGGCACCAGCACTGCTTATATGGAGCCTGGGAGCTATCGGTATTCTGAGCCTGAACGTCCCAGTTCCAGAGCTAGTCACTGCTCTGACAGGCCACCTTCTAGGTACGCGGTTCCCAAGTTGAGTAAAGATCCGGTACGCCCTGAAGCAGTGAGGGTAATAATGCCTGTTGAAGTTTTATAGCATAAGCCGCAGCGAGGAAGTTCAAAACCTCGTTGTGTGCTGCCATAGGAACAGACGGTATCAAATGCCACATCTGAGAAGGATACAATTCCGCAGTCTTTTCTGTTGCTAAAGCCTTCTTACTCCTTTCATTCAGTTCTCTGGGTGGTGGTTGGTGTTTCTGCTAGGCAGGAAGTCGCTGCGAGGGGCGGCTCGATGCTGAGGTTAGCTCTTTCGCGTGTGCTGTGAAAGAGCAGTGTAGGCCATGGCTTTTTAATCAATATTAGTTCAGTTTCTGGCGAGCAGTTAAGCAGGGACCCCTAGTCCTGTTAACAAATGGCACTTTTGCACATCGGGCTGGGACTTGCCTTGCAAGCACTGCAGTACGTGTGGCCTGCTGATACGTGGGTTTTCAGATGTTCAGAAGAGAGAGATGGTGAATTAAGCGAAAACATCCTGGCGCTGTGTCGGGTTAGTTTGTCAGATGATTACTTCAGCTGCGTGGATAAGCTTTCTCACCAAACTCCCAAACTGTGGTCTGTGGAGCAAAGGTGCTATGTGGGCATGTTCCACCCACTGACTTCAGGTAGCACATGAATTAAGAAAACTTAAAAGCCTTGCTTTGTCTCATTATATGAAATAAAATATTTGAGAGAGGGAAATATTGTTTTCAGATGCTACTTGCAAATATTAAACAAAAAGCAGAAATGAAATCTCTAGTATTTCTCAGGCAAGAAGCAGCAAATTACCTTCCAGGGATTACTGCTTTCTGATGATTATTGCATAAGTGATTTGTATGAACTCCAAATTAATGACAAAATGTTACTGTTTCATTATCTGGTGGGTGGATTTGCAGGTTTCCAAGAGAGAACTCCGGTTATCTGTCTGGAAATGATGAAACCCTTTGTAGTATCTGTCTGTTGTTGGTAGTTCACTTACGGAGCAGTCTTCAAATAGAAAATGTAACATTTTGCTTACCACCTCCAGAAGATTATAGGAGGTGTATATTGGCCTTGAGGAGTGCAAAACAATGGCTGCAGCTGCATGTGAGAACTTTTATCATCTTAAGTGAATCTAAGTGCACTGTGAGATCTTGTAATGAGATAATAACCTCTAGTAGCACTTCGTGACGTGTGCTGTTCTTGGGCTTCATTTTCATAAGATGTTGCCATTGCTATAGGTGGCACTGGGCAGATCGAAGCCTGTTGTGAGGAGCTCTGTCAGTGTTGATGTGTGATGTGACTGCAGTTGGATGTGGACTGTGGTATGGTACTGCAGGGCAGCAGAGCCTAGGAGTGGCAGAGTCTGCGTGTGATAGCGTGTCTGAAACTTGCACTTAATCTACCAGTATTGATGGTGCAGCCTCGTAAACTCTGTTTGGGGTGGGGAGGAGCATAACATCTTTCTGAAGGAGACTGAGAAGATTGGTTGGATGGATAAACCTGATCTGATAAGATCAAATCTCCTCCTCTGCAGAGGTAGGTGCTGTCTTAGCAAACTTCCCACACGTTGTTCCAGGGAGGAACATCACTTGACTTGCTTGGCTGCTTTGGAGTTTGCACTATCACTTGTGTGATCAGTTGTAGAGGAGCATGACAGTTCTGATTGTTCCACATTGGCATTAAATAAATATCTTTACCTCCTGTGTGTGTATGTATATGTGTTTGTGTATATACACGCATGTAAAATATAACATACATGTAATACATATGTGTATGTACATGTATATAAACACAATACATTTTTCATCTAACATTCCTTGTGGAATAACTTGTGGGATGGTGCCCTAAAAATGGCATATAATAAAGGCTCATGATTTTTGAAGTAATGGCCACATCTTTCTTTTTCCATCAAAAGTAATGCGATTCTTGCACGTAGAGGTATTCTAACTATCTTTTGTATATGCACTGGCTTACTTTGATGTGTTGGTCTAAGTCAGGTTCTTGTGCTTTTTCTCTGTATTTGAACAACCATTATTTTAAGGCGGGCTCTGTAAATGAGGGGTTTTTTCTATTCGGTCGTCTTTATTTGCTCAAATGAAAAATAAGCCTTTCCTACACACTGCTGTCCCTGAAAGCCTGTTGAGAGGGGTAATAACCTAGAAGATGCCTGGAATTAGCTGTGGTTTGCTGTGTTATGATTGCATCTCAATGCTATCTCATGTATTCAGTGAAGTATTAAATGTAAGGATGTGCTAACACTCAAAACATTGCTGCATCTGCTGAAAAGCTGAGATTGAGAAACAGCCTGAGTGCAGCATGACAAGTAAAGCCATTGGTGTTATGGTAGTGCTAGCCCTACAACGTTAGTGTTCTGTGTCCTTGCCAGCCACAGACTGGCATCAGCTTGAAGTTGAGCAAGGTGATACAGTATGGAGTTCTTTGGCCAGGTACCCAAAGAAAGGTGCAGTGCGTTTTGGTTTTGTTTCTTTTCTGGCTGTATTGAATGCTAGTGACAGATGCCACAATGGCAGCCCCGGAGGCTGAAACCCTCTGTTTGGAATTATCTGTGAGAGTGCTGGTTTGTGTCCTGACCCGTTTTCATGACCTCTTCTCCAGACCGTAGTGCTCTTTTCATCACCATAAGGTGTATGACAAAACACAGCTCAAGTTGAAGGAGCAATTATTTCATTACTAGTTAAGTTACTGACTCCTCTATTGAGACATAATTATAGCAATAGTTTTTGTGGTTGCCTGTAAGTAATTGAACTTATCACCAAAGCAGTTCACAAGAATCACTGAATTATTATATAGTGAGGGCTGTCAGCTTTTTATGGCACACAACTATTTAGTGATAGATTGGTTTGTGAAGTCTTAATTTTATGATTCCTTAATTTCCTGTAAATGCATTATTTTAAATATGAAACTCTACCTAATCAGTTGTGGCATATAGTTCTTCATATCTCCTCCTGACTTGAGTCGAGAGATTGAAGGAGGAATAATAATGTTTTATGCCTGCACACTTTCTTTCAGGCAAGGGTATACTGAAGATTATTATACAAAAAGTGGATGGAGTGATTATTATCCAGGCTATTATCCGAACTCGTATGATTATGCAGGTAAGGTGTCAAAAATAAACTCTGCCTTTTTCTGTAGAAAATTGCAGGTTTAAACAAAAATTTATTGGGAAGAGGAATTTAAAGATCAGAGAATTATTATATTTTTCCATATTGATAAAACAAATATCCTTTCCATGACCAGCAAGAATAAAGTTATATTTGCTGAAAATTGATCTTTGGGCCTACTTCAGTTCTTAGTACCGTGCCATCATTCCTGTATGGTTTTTTTTTCAGTAGAAGTAATAAATAGAAAATAAACTAAGTTTTTTCCTCACTACCAGCCTTGAATTTGCCTTTCCATTTTGAAAGCACACCATTGTAAGTCTACAGAATGGTCATCTTCAGTGTATTGCAAGCCTGTCGTTCACTGGGGTGTATCCTTGGTGTGTAACCTGCAGGCAGACTTCTAAATTAAATTTTAGGTTAGTGTCTACAGAAATTGACTCATGACTAGAATTTAGTTTTGTCTGTAATTATCTGAATACTCACAGAGACTTACTTGTGTTGGTAATATGAAGATAATTGCTTGTATAGTGCCTGGGAGAATTGTAAGCAACATCTGTCCACATCCTGAGATGTTCAGCATGATGCTCTGAAGACTGATCACGGAGATTCTGTTAATATTTGTTGAGTTGTTATGATTGCGTTTTGAACTGTTAGAAAAGATCTGTCTGTCTGATGGTAAACACCATCTCTTCAGGAGTATCTAGCTAACTATAATAACCGCGTTTCTCTGAAAGTTGTGGAATTGATTTTTTTTTCTTTTTTTTTTGTGGTTTGTTGTTTTAACTAAAAATGAGTGGACATGTTTATGTAGCTTTAAGTACTTTTTTTTGGTTTTGCTATATGCTTCAGGACCAAATCAGCATTTAATTAAAGGGAAAGAAGTAGAAAAAAAGTTCTAGGCAACAGCTTCCAATACCTAAAAAATTTATTCATATTTTCCAAAGATCCAAGTCGTTGGGAACGTTACTCATCAGCGTATGACCCCCGATACAGAGATCCTAGAAGTTACGATCAGAGATATTGGTATGATGCTGAACACAACCCTTACCAGAAGAGAGAAGCGTATCCATATGGCAACAGGTTTGTCCATTCCATCCATGTTCTCTTGGTGCTCTTTCCACATCTCGGGCAGCTCAGGGCCTAGGTGCTGATGACGGGCAGAGAACTGGTGTGTGTGTCTGAGTGAAGGTGCAGAATCTGGTATTGGTTTCTCCAGGGCTGGGTCCCCCATAGTCAAATGTGGCACGAGAGAATGAAGTCATGACAGTAAGTGTTAAGGCAAAGGCTGAGGCTTTGCTTGTGCACTAACAGAAATACTACTTTATTTGCTGAAGATCTGCTCCAAAGCCTTCAAAATTTATGAACTGTTGTGATAGTTGTATCAGGTGTCAGAATTTCAAGGTGTTGTGCAGCTTTGTAAGTAAAATCCTCTCAATATTGTCTAGGAATGCAGATGCGTCCTGTAACAAACTGTCAAAATGCAGTATTATACATATTTCACAGGTGTATGTTGCTAGTCCTTTCTGTAGCTTTAACATAGGTCATTGAGGAGAAACAGATGAGCTGTCATGTCACTCTGAAGAAAAGGATTTAAGGCAGTAGGACTTGTTTTCAGATTGGGTGAACATTCTATGGGTTTTCCTAGAATAGACTTTGTGTGTCATCTTGAATATTCTGGATTAACTTCTTGAAGAAATGCCAGTTTGCTTACTGTGATAAAAAAACTCAGTCTAGGAAATAATCTAAAAGCCTAATAATCTGAAGTTAGGTACACTTTTCTTCTTAACAGGTATGCAGTGAAGTCATTTCCCTCCGGGATATATGTGGCTGTGTTCATTTTTGCTTTGTGTGTTTCTTTGTTCTTCAGACATGACCGATATGAAGATAACTGGAGATACGATCCTCGTTTTACTGGAAGTTTTGATGATGAATCTGAACCCCATAGAGATCCTTATGGTGATGAATTTGATAGACGCAGTGTCCACAGTGAGCATTCTGGCCATAGTCTCCGTAGCTCTCGCAGTGTTCACAGTCACCGGAGTAGTTTCAGCTCTCGCTCTCAGCAAGTGAGTTTTAAATGGTCACATCAAGTATTCTTTCAGCTGAGTTGCATCTTTCTCAGTTAGGGGTGGGTGTAACATTAGAAATATGGATGTATTTCTGGATTTATTTTGAGTAATATATATTTTGAAAAATTTTATTCTGTAAGTTAAGGCTGCTTAATAATACAGTTTTGAACTTAATATTTATCGCAGTTGTCAAGAGAACTTTAACCAAAATCAGCACTCAGCTGTGCAAGTTGCTGCACACACAGAAATTGAGAATTTCCTCTACCAAATCCATTTGCTGTTTGTTAGAACTTTACCTGTACTGTGCTTGGCTGTAGTTGATAATGTCTGGCTTTCAGTGTTACGTTGTTTTTCTCATCACAAGCATGAATGCTATTACTGAACTTGGGATCTCTTAAAAGACTAACTCCATATTTGTATGATGCTATTTTGACTTCAAAAGCAAAAACCAAATCTAACTGATTACTCACCTACTTATCCCAATATCTGAAAAAACACAGAGACTGTTTAGGTAATTTTTGTGTTACAGTCTTTGCTAGTGGCATGTGTCATTTTAGCTGTAATCTCATGTCTTGGTATATAATGTTTCTTGAAAATTAGATGGTTTTCCAGTCTGGACTCCAATTCAATCGGTAATAGGGGAAGTAGTACTGGAGATCGTTTAGGCGTTAATCTTGAGGCACCTGAAGTCATTTAGACATTCATTAGGTTTAATCAGTTCAGATTTTCTGTTGAAGTGTGGCAGCAGAGGTGAACATTGATTCTGATCCATAGTTGCTGATCCAGCAACACTTGAACCTGATGCCTTCGATAATGTTATTCTTCACACAAGCACATAGGCATTCTGTCTTGAGAGAACTGAACGTAGTTGGATGTGAACAGATGAAATGGTAGTAAAAACATGGAGGAAGAACACAAAGATATATTAATTATCTTGATGGCCTGTTGCTGTAGGTGTTGTGTAGCATAGCTTTCTCCAATGCAGTGATGTAGTAAGCCTGGCTTACGAACAGTATAAAGAATCGAAGCGGGGGGGACTCTTACTGTCTTAACTCATGCTTGCAGTATCTCTTGCTTTGTGTAACTTCATGCTCTCCGCTAACAATTACTAATATGATCTATTTAGAGCCAGCTGTATAGAAGTAATCATGATCTAACGGTTAATACGTATGAAACTACTGCGCAGGCAGTGTCGCTCCACACAGATTATCCATATGGCGGATATGCTGCTAATTTTGATGGACAACAGCCTTTTACAGATTATGGCTACGCGACTGAAACTGGATGGTCAGCTGTAGAACAAGGTATTGGCACCACTGGGGGAGGAGGAGGGAAGGCACTGCGCTTGTGAGGTTGACTACCAGTAGTAGTTTGCACTTCTGTTAGTATTTATTGTGTATGAGATGCCTTTCATGTATTCATTGAGCCTGTTAACAGGAAAACAAATGCTGTTTTTGTTTATGTGTATATACACTGTAAGTTTTGTTTCCTTTTCAGTGTAAGGATAACTTGCTTGCTGAAACCTGGATATATCACAGAGCAGTAGTAGCTAGGCAGTGTTTGCTGTTGAATACTGCATGCTTCCATTTGTAAATGTCTTTTTAGATAGATTTTTAACTACGCTGCTTGTGCTTCATGGGGAATGATTAAAGTTTAACATAAACTTCAGATTTTTCCATAATTTTTTCTTACCCTTTCGGTGTGGAACATAACACTGTTTCTTTGGCAAAGCTTTTCCAGAGTATGCTGAAGTGTGTCGTTAGCTCTTTGAAGATATGTCGTAATTGTACAGAGATCACAGAAATGGGTCTGAGACAAACAATCAAAGCCCCTGCACTGAAAAAATTAGTGGATTTTAAAATTCTATAATCTAGTTTTGGTTTTGTTGTTTCAAATCTTCAGAAGATCTTTGGGGATATAATGGAACTGATTAATTGTAAAGTTGAGCCAGATTGAATGCTGGGGTTTTTTCCAGCAGTACTGCAGGATTACTGAAGGGGAGAAGTATGTCAGCAAGTTTACTTATTTGCAAGAGTGGTAACATTGTTCTTATTTTATATTTTTTCTTCCCACTTCAGCACCTTTAAGGCCATCAACACCTGAGAAATTTTCAGTGCCTCATATCTGTGCTAGGTTTGGTCCTGGGGGCTTCTTAATAAAAGTGCTGCCAAACCTGCCTTCAGAAGGACAGCCAGCTCTGGTTGAAATACACAGTATGGAGGTAAAGTTTGAAAGAAAAAAAGGGATGTGGTGGGATACAGGCCCTGCTTTTGGAAGGGGGGTAGAGAACATGGATCTGTAGCTTCCTGACTATTTTTTATGTCGATGCATGTATCTATGTATTTGTCTGTTTGGGCTGTAACCATAAGTAGAACAGTAACTTTAAAAATTGTCTTCCTGTGAGAGATAATATAGTCATGATCAGATCATCCAGCTCCTTGTAATTTTGTTCAGGTAAAATCCTTACATCCTGGAAGGGCTGGAATTGTGTTGGTTTGTTTCTAATGTGATGCTGTTCATAGGGACAACACTGTCCTCGTGCATTCTCTGCAGGGCTGAGGACCGCTTGTCATCTGGATGGGCTGGGGATGAGGTATCATGGGTATAGTTTCCTCCTTGTGCTTCTACAGAGAAATGCAATACTCTAGTAGTGTATATGGAAGGACGGGCTTACAGGAGGGCAGAATTCATTGGCAAAATGTCACTAGAAGGGAGTAGAATTGTACACAAGTACTAGAACAGCATCAGGAAAATTATTAAGGAGGTGTGAGGCAGATTTTTCTATTTTGCTACAGAATGCCTTGCATGTGAAGTAGATTTTTGTCATTTATTATCCTTGTGCAGGTTGCAAGTCACCCTAAGTGTTTTGTTTGAGAAATAAGTTTGATTGCACTGTAAACTGTTCAGGTCTGGGGTTTTTATTGTCAAAAAGCAAAATTCATAGTTTTAAGAGTTTCTTATGGTTTATATTTGTGTTTTAGACTATGTTACAACATTCTCCAGAGCAAGAAGAGATGAGAGCGTTTCCTGGTCCTCTTGCCAAGTATGTCCTTGCAGACTTCAGAAATAACCTTCATGCTTTCAAATTTCATTTCTTCATCAAACTCTTACTTGTCTGCAAATGATAGGATTTAAACTGACTCAAAATATTTATGGCTTTCCACCTGCTTAACTAATACATGAGCTTTAAATTTATTCCTTCTACTAATCACAATAATGATCGGAATGTTGACGTTTATCTCACTGAAAACTTTTTTTTATTTCAGGGATGACACCCATAAAGTGGATGTTATTAATTTTGCACAAAAGAAAGCTACACAGTGCTTTAAGAATGAAAACTTAATTGACAAAGAATCTGCGAGTCTGCTTTGGGACTTTATTGTACTGCTCTGCAGGCAGAATGGGGTATGTCTCACAGCTTGATTTCATCTGTCCTAAAATATTTTATACACAAAGTGGTATTTATGTAAAAGACAGCAATATGCGTATAGTGGCGTATCTTGGAATAGTTCACAGACTGGCAGAACAGGTAAACTGATCGCTTGTCCGTAGGTGCTCGAAGGTGCTGGTATTCATACGTTGTTGTTGAAGTGACAAATAACATGAAGGCGCTGTTGAAATAACAGGCCTTTTTTTTTTCTTCTTTTCCCTCCACCTGTATAGACTGTTGTGGGAACAGACCTGGCTGAACTGTTGCTCCGAGACCACAAAACAGTGTGGCTTCCTGGGAAGTCCCCTAATGAGGCAAACTTGATTGATTTCACGAATGAGGCTTTGGAACAGGTGGAAGAGGAATCTGGTGAAGCCCAGCTCTCATTTCTCACTGATAGTCTAATAACCGCAATTGACAGTCTTGAGAAAGAGACAGAGAGATTCAGGGAGTTGCTGCTTTACGGCCGCAAGAAGGTGAATGATTCTACTGTTGTCCCAAATACTACATCTGTCTTGTTTACTTATCTTTCACAGATTTTAAAGCTCTAGGCATCACGTAAAATGATTCTTGCAACTTGCAGTGCATAGAATATTTCACGGCACTGCACTACACTGATACGGAAAAAATATTGTGCCCTACAGTTCATAACATAAAATTATTTTCATCTGTTAGCATTTGATCTAAACAAACACTTCTTCATTCAGTCACAAAGTGCTAGTGTAAAATAAACATTGTTTATCTGAGTGGTATGTTAAGCTATTCCCAGGAAACTAATTTCTGTATTAATTAGGATGCTTTGGAGTCTGCCATGAAGCATGGTTTATGGGGTCATGCTCTGCTGCTTGCCAGCAAAATGGACAGCAGAACACATGCAAGAGTTATGACCAGGTACGGTTTTGCTTGTTGATTAGTACAATATGACTACCTGTGCTGCTAATGAGTTAGAGGCTTGGTGCTCAGAAATCTTGATGTCACAATCATGAGTTACTCTTCGTAGCTCATGCAAGAATTACGCTTTAATTTTACTTGTATCTGTAGTTATTGTCTGTTACTTTTTGTTCTGGGGTGTTCTGGCCATAAACTTAAATCTGAAAAGTTACTCTATGCCACTCCTTCCATTTAAGGGATATTTGAGCAGTGTCATCTGTGGGCTTGCTTTACAGTCGCTGTTAGTCAGGCTTGGAAAAAACTGTGCAAAAACCAACTGTCAACTTAAAGCCAAGTAACTCTGTGGTACCCTTCAGTCTCCTTGCATGTAAGAAGCAGATGTGTTAGTGCATGCTTTGTCTATAGACACGTGAGCTTGTGTAATTCTGTGCTAAATCTCGTCAGCTGGCATGGGGAGAATCTCAGGGTTTTTCCTAGCTTGGACTGACCTATGTCAGAGTGGCAGATCCAGTTAACTGGTAATGTTTTGCTTTTGAACGTTATCTACTGGACAATTGCTTACTCAGTGTAGTATTTTCAACTAGCGCTTCCTTCTCTTAAGCTAAACTAGATTGACCGGCACCGAGTGTTCAAGTATATTTTAACTGCTTACCCCATGTTTGTTTTTTGTTTTTCTGTGTAATGTCTCTGTAGATTTGCCAACAGTCTCCCAATTAATGACCCTCTGCAGACTGTTTACCAGCTCATGTCTGGAAGGATGCCAGCTGCATCCACGGTAAGACTCAAGCGTGAGCTGCAGCTGAGGCTTAAATAGGTACCGCAGCAAGTAGTGTAGTTCACAAGAGTAATCCTTCTGTGTGCTTTTCCTAGAATGTCAGATAAGTTGTTTTGGTCCTTTTTAGGTTGAAACACCCATGCAGAGCTCCAGTCACTGATTTGACTAAGTAATTCTTCTAATTTTAGTGCTGTGGAGATGAGAAATGGGGAGACTGGAGGCCTCATCTAGCAATGGTGTTATCCAACTTGAACAGTAATGTGGACTTGGAATCCAGGACCATTGCTACCATGGGAGACACTCTTGGTAACTCTTGGGGAATGAACAGGGTGATGACTGAAGGAAAAGCTTTCTGAAAACTTTAATCACTCAGCTGATTTTGAATGCAAGCAATTGCCATGTAAAATGTAAAGTGGAACAGTTTTATATGTGTGTGTCTCTGTTGTGAAGGTAGTTGAATACAAAGTCAAAACAATATGGGGCACTGAATTACAATGTGCCACCAAGAGGAAATATCCTGAGTTCTGTCGCTTATTTTTCTACAGCGTCTAAAGGCCTGCTGGATGCTGCTCATTTTTGTTACCTTATGGCCCAAGTTGGTTTTGGCGTTTACACAAGGAAGACAACAAAGCTGGTCCTAATTGGATCAAATCATAGGTTTGGCTTTCCTTTTTTTTTTTTTTAAACATGGCTTTTTAGATGCAAGTGGCTTGAGAGACTCACTGCTCCTGTTATCATCATGGTGGTGATGGGTTGACAGTTGGACTTGATGATCTGAGGGTCTTTTCCAACTGTGATGATTCTGTGGCTCTATGATCGCTAGCCACAGCTGATTTTGAGATAACTATTTGATGCCTTGTCCTTGTTTGAGGAGTAGAAGTTACTGATACTCTGTGTCTACCAGAGCTATGTTTCTGGCTTTATTTGTGATTGTTGTCAGCATATATAATCTCAATGTTAAATAAAGTTTTTCCTTTCCCATTCCCGAACAGCTTGCCATTTTTAAAGTTTGCCACCAATGAAGCCATTCAAAGAACAGAAGCCTATGAATATGCACAGTCACTAGGAACTCAGCCTGGCTGCTTGCCCAACTTCCAGGTGAAGAGCTATTTCTTTTTTCTTTTTTTTATTTTGGCAGGTTTTATGCAGGGTTTTAATCTCTCATGTGCCGTATTCAACACAGCAAATATTTTATCCATTATAACATGAAATATTCATGGGTAACGTAGTGCAAGATAGCTTTTTTCCCTGTTGTCACTTAAATTTACTTTCTGCATTTTTCATCTGTGCATTCTGAACTTCTGAATTTTAAATTTTTTGTTATCATTAACTATATTACTAAAGCAAAATCTAGCAGAATGTGTTGGTACTAGCACAGACAAATAGATAACTTCCATTGGATACATTGAGTGGAAGAGGAGAACTGAATGCTTTTTCCCTCTTTTTTTTTTTTTTTTTTTTCCCCTGCCTAGTATAGGTGTGATAGTGGGATATCTGAGCTTTCAACTGAAATGACAGACTACCTTTCATTTGATACTTCTAAGAATGTTCTGATCACTTGGTTTATTTCACCTGCTTGCATTCCATAGGTTTTCAAATTCATCTATGCTTGCCGACTAGCTGAAATGGGACTTGCTGCTCAGGCTTTCCATTATTGTGAAGTGATATCCAGAACTGTCCTTAAAGATCCACATTACTATTCACCTGTACTTATTGGGCAGCTAATCCAGGTAACATAAGGAAGAATTACGTATTTGTGGCTTCATATTGTAGGCGGTCAGCTGTGGCTAAAGTTGCTGTTTGTTGACTGATTAACTTAAACTTTACAATGATTTCTTTCTCTAGATGTCATCACAACTACGCCTGTTTGACCCACAGATAAAAGAAAAACCAGATCAGGAATCTTTTATTGAACCTTCATGGTTAGTAAGGCTTCGATATGTGGATGGACAGATCAAGGTACAGAATGTACTTTTCAACATTAAGTAATATCTTTTAAGGATAGTGTCAATCCATTTTTTTCAAATAGTTTTGTTTATACTGCTAGTTACAGAAATGTAAAGTGACCTTGTGATATATTCATGTCATAAAGTGCAAGTCTTATGATTTAAACTAAGTGGATTTACCATGATTCAGTGCCCTAAGATTTAATACAGAGTAGTCAAAGGGTGACGTACAGTATATGATAGCCTTTTCTTAGTACTGTAATGCAAGGAGAATTGCAGGGCTCATTAGGTTGTAACAACTCCTGCTGTATGCAGAGGATCTGCTTGCCAGAAAAAAAAAGTTGTATGTGAATTAGTGTAGCTGGATTGTAACAGAGTGGAAGTAATTACCGTTTATTTAGAGACATCTGTTAGAATTTTGAACCTTGAGCTTATTAACTAAGCTTCCATTTAAAAAAAAAAAAAAAAAAAGACCACCACAACCCCTAATTTCCCCCCGAAAATCTAAAACCAAAAAAAAACCCACAGACAAAAAAACTTTTAAATGTTTTGGTTGAACTTGGCTTGCAAATGGCTGACAACTCATTTTTTGACTAAACACTGAAAGAAACTGTGTGCTGTTTTCACTTTTTAAGATTTCCTTTAGTGTATGTTCCCTTGGTTATGAACTTAAGGTCTGGTACAGTTAATAAGATCTTGCTTTTCTTGCTTTTTTGTGCAGGAGGGTGCAATAGCTTATAACACAGACAGATCCACCCCACCACCATATGCATGTAGTACCCCAAGTTCTGAATTAGACCGTGCTAGTCAATGTGATGGAGCAGGAGTTGGCCGTGACGTGGGTCCAGGTGCTGAAAATGCGTTGTTAGCATCCTTAATGCCTAATATGGCTCAACAGATGCAAAGTGTGCAGCTGATGCCTTCAGGTTAGTGTTCTGTATCCTTCTTCATGACAGAGAAAACAAATGTTTCAGATTTATGGTATAAGAAACCACTTAAGAGGGTGGTAGAGACAGTGAGATTTCACTTCTGCATTGTGTGATTTTGTTCAATAGGGTAGAAGGTTCACACACTGGAATTTGTTTAGTTATAACTCTTAACTTTTTTTTTTTCCTGTGCTGCAGTACCTCAGGCTGTCCTTGATGGGTCAGCTGCCATGATTCCTCCTGGTGACCAGGAAGCTGTCCAAAGTGTCCCTTTCTATTCAGTGGCTTCTCAGCCTGTGGGTCCAGGACATGGCTTTGCACCTCCAGGATTTTCAAATCCGTATGGAACTGAACCGTCACCACTGTATTTAGGGTCAGCACTACCACCAGGAGGGCCGCCACAAGAAATTGAACCACAGTCAGAAGACCAGACAAACCTGGAAACAGGTCTGGGGTCTTAGTAAACAGCTTTCTTTCCTTATTTGGGGAATGAAGTATTTTGGGGAATAATGCAAAATATCTCAATATTTAGAATATACTAAGTCAAGTCTTGGCTAATGACATTTAAAACCACCATGTAATGCTACGGAAACATCTATGGAAAGTTACAGTATTTGACCTGCTTATTTGGCTTAGTTTAAAAGAGAGGTCAGACTCAGCAGATCACGATTTAGATCCTGACAGGTAATCACTGAGTGCACTGGGATTGGCAGTTCTGTTTGCAGGCTCTGTGAATGGAGCCTCAGGGATTTCTGCCTCTGGGCATCAGCTTCTGGGACTCTTGAGAAGTTTTCATTCTGTGATGGCAGAACCTGACGTTTGTGAAGGCAAGCACGCACAAGTTTGGCAGAGCTGTGTTGGAGATGGGAAGAACCTTAAACTGCCCCATTCTGACGGCTGCATCCCTCGGCCTGCTCTGACCTGTGTTTAGAACAAACGTAATACCCATGCAGGAGAAAAAATAAAATCCCAGCAACTGCAGTTTACATTCTTTAAAAGACCAGCTTCTTTCTAGCACAGAATTCATAACTAGTGAAAATGTTTGTCTTAAAGGTGTTGTGGGGTTTGGGGGCTTTTGGGGTTTTTTTGTTGTTGCTGTGTTACTTCCCGCTAACATAATCTAATTTGTTTTTTAAGGAATGCAGAGAATTGCTCCAGAGTCTCCTTCACATAACTCTTTCCCTGAACAGAAAGAGGAGGATTTCTATGGCAGAATGGCTAGCATGGTATCTTTATTTCATACATCTCTTCAGCAAGTGTCAGCTGCATTGCAGATCTTTGCAAACACAGGAGTGTATTTAGACTCTGTCTTGCTCTTCAGCAAGACTCGAAGCTTAGTTTTTCTTTCCCGCTGTCCTTCCCCTTCAGTGGAGTAAATCACAAAAAACTAGTAGAAAAATTTTAGCCATAATTTTCTTGTCTAGAAAGAATTCTTAAAAAAAAAAAAAAAAAAAAAAAAAGAGGAGAGGAATATCAGGCTGTTCTCTGGAAGAGTTTAATTGAGCTTTCTCTGCCCTGGCTTCCTCTCGCATCTCCAAGAATGATTCTTCATAGCCAGAAGAACTTGTAGCATACAAACATGCAAGTGAGGCAAGCAGACTCTAAAGAACAGTTCTGTGACTGAGTTGTAAAAGCGTAGTATTGACTACCACTTGGTCATGATTGGAAATGTGGAAGGTGTTTTATCAACATCCCAAACCCATTTTTTAAATATACAGTATTTTCACTGTTTAAATATCACTGAAGTTGGTATCTCCTTGGAAGTCAGTTTAGTCTCTTCACATGACAGTTGTTTGAAAGAATTAATATAAAAATTTTTAATAGAGATACATTTGGCAACTAGTAAAGGATGGGAAGACTTTTTTAACTAGAAGCTAACTGTATTTAGAGGAAACAGAGAAATTTTTTTATGCTTGAGTTGCTATACTAACTTTAGAAGAACAACCTAGTGTAGCAGGGGAAAAAATTGCAGCAACCACTCCCTGGTGCAGCATCTTTATATCTTTCCTCTTGTGGGCTGGTTAGCATGCACAGCAGTGCCCTGATTTAACTCTTTTTAATGAACCAGTTACGTGATAGTGCGATTGCTTGGCTAGACTTCAGCTATTTTTCTGCACCTGCTACATGTCAGAGGAGATAGAAGTACCCAAGTAACCAGCTTGAGTATCTTCAGTTGTGTGGGAATTCTTGATAAAAAGTGAATGTTGTGTCAGATATTTAGCGCCTTGTTTATTAAGCATGTCCTGGCTTTATGTCTAACCAGGCACCAGGACGAAGATCCAGATCTGCATCTCAGTCTTCAGCACATATGGTATGCCATGAGCAGGCTGTTTCTTTTACTAAATCTTCATTCTTATTTATGTTTATTTTTCATGTGCTTTTGTATCTCTCTCTCTAGTAGTAATTTTGCAAAGAAGGGATGTGTTTAGCAGGATGAAATGTAATCCACCCCTCCAGCAGTGTTAACTTTGTACTTTTTTGTGTATTTGTAATAAAGGGCTATGGGCGAAGATCCCGAACAACTTCAGAGTCCTCTGCTCATTCTGTGGGACGAGAGAGATCCAACTCTGCAGCAAAACAGCCCTCTACTACTCCCTCTGTTCCTGTAGGAAAAGAAACTAAAAAAGAAATAAAAAAGGAGCCAGCGCCTAGAAAGGTAAACTTTCTAAGAAAGGTAGCTATACCTAGAGGAGATTTGTTAGTATATGTGGTAACTCCTGATCAAGGGTACTGATTTAAGAGGTCCTGACTAAACTATTTCTATTTATTAGGTGCAACTCTGGGCTCAGAGGTGAAGTCCCTAACGGAAAATGAATTGTTGCATGAATTTTTCTTTTAATCTACCTGTAAAGACAGTGTTGAGAGAATTAACTGAATAGATGAATTTATTTTTAGACTGGTGCAAACTGGTTTCGTTGGCTGATGGGAAAAGGAAAGAATGAAGCTCACCTTCCAGATGACAAGAACAAATCAGTAAGGCCCCTAAATCACAAAAACCTTTATAAATTCTAATGTGTTCAAAACGTTCCCCTGGATGACAGATGAACATTGTTTTGACAAGTAAACAAATGTGTGTAAAACATTTGAGATTACACTTATTTCAAGACTGGCTTTTAAAAAATATTATTACAGGGTGGTGGTTTGTGTTTTGTTTTGGTTTTATGTTTTTCTTTTTTGGCTGAATGGCTGTGTTTGAATTCTCTGTCTTTGACTGTGATTTCCTTGTAGATTGTTTGGGATGAACAGAAACAACGCTGGGTTAATCTGGATGAGCCAGAAGAAGAGGTAAAAGTCTGAGGACTCATTATTTCTCCAAGTGGAAAACTGAAATCTATACTGGCACTCAATTTTGTTTAATCTGTTATGGGCTGTTAAGAGTTGCATCTTACTGAATTTGGATTAAAATGTGCAACATTTTGAAACTAAGGAACAGGTTACATGTTCTTGTAGTTTACATCCTTATGGAACCATTTGTGTCTTTAGTTGCTGGTGTAGATCTAGTAATTGCAATTGAATTTACAAGGAAATTTAAACTTAGTTTCATCTATCTTTTCATAGAGGTTGACATCACCTAGGCAATTGCTTGTTAATTAATTTGCTGCAAACAATATAGGGAAAATAGGTAGGAAGAGTCTGTAGTTTTGAAAATGTAATGTATAGTATAGCAGAGAAAATAGCACATCCTGTCCATCCTTGTCATTTGAGGATCTGCCTCAAAACACAAACAAATGGTAAGAACTGCTGTTGTAAATGTTTCCTTTTAGAGTGAGCTTAGATGGCACTGACATTAGTTATCAAACGGAAGGTCTGCACTACAAGGTGTGTGCCTGTATACCCAATGTTATGTGCTCTGGAATAGGTGAGGAAAGGAACTCAGGCAGACACTTGGTTTAAAGCTCTCGGTCAGTGATGTGGTTGGGTTTTCTTGTTCTCCCTGCAGAGTAAGCCTCCGCCACCACCTCCAACGGGATTTCCTAAAGTTCCTCAGACTGTTCCACCTGGACCTGGAGGCCCACCTGGTGCCCCTGTCAACATGTTCTCCAGAAGAGCAGGTAACGGATAACATTGACACTTGAAGTATGGAAGGCTTCAGATTTTCTCTCGCATAAAATGTGAAGGCTTGGCTTTTTTGGAGTTGTCTGGGAACAGCTGGCAACTCAGTGATACCATGGAGCTGTGGCTGTTGCTGGCTTGGCTTGTGCCTACCTTCTGCACTGTGATTGCTGTCACAACTGTATTGTGACTTGGGTATTATTGTTTGTATCCCTGGAGCATTGTTTTCTGATTCTGAAAGATGGCTTAACCAGCACACTGTTTGAAATAGAAATGGGGATGACTAACACCAGGCTTATTTCTGTTATTTCTGGATTTTTCTGGTTTAGCTGGAAGCAGAGCCCGTTACGTTGATGTCCTGAATCCAGGTGGAACCAAGTCCAGTGGTGCTGTTCCTGCGCCATCAGATCTGTTTGCCCCTTTGGCACCAATGCCAATTCCTGCAAATGTATTTGTTCCAAACTCAGGTGTGTCATGAGTGGATAAAATCTTAAGGAGGCTGCGTGGTTATTTATGGTTGTATGGTTATCTAAGTCACTTTTGACAGTGTGTGTATTTTGTAGCCTTTAATGAACATTCTTAAATGTTCAATCTCAGTAGCTTCAGTGCATTTTAGAAGTAGAATCAGTCTGGGAACTGCAGTAAAACAAATGGGTTAGCAAAGCCCAGCTCTGCGTTCTGCAAAGGGGTGCTCTTTTTTGCTTCCCCCCTTCCCCATCCCGTTGCAGAGTGGCTAGGCCATCCAGATAGCTAAATTTGAACTGTGTAGTATTCCTGTGTTACTCAGTATCTCGTACTCACTTCTGACACCTGTTGCTAGTTCCAGGATTGTGATTTGGGGAAAGAAAGGGAGAAGTCTTACCTGCACGCTTACTTACCGTATTTTTTTTTCTGTTTTCACCACATGCTGTATTGCACCAAGGTTATCTGTGTGAACTGTATGCATCTCCTGCTTGCAGACTTGTAACAAGACTGAGGCATCTAGAGACATTGACACTGCCCTCTCTAAATTACATTTTTCCTGGGAGAAGATTGATGGTGTAAAGATTCAGTTCTGCTAATGTCCCTGCCTCTCTTTCTGTGAAGTAGACGCTCTGGTGTGGTGTGTTTGGCTAAATCCCATTTCTGCTGTAGTTCCAGGGGAACCCCAGCCGCTGGAAGGGAGTGGGGCAGCAGAGCACACGCCAGCTGCAAATCAAACCAACGCAGATCCTGCAGCAACTGTTGAACCAGAGGTGGGTTAGAAGGAATGTCTGTCTTGTATTTAGAATTCAGACTTCTGATTGAAAAATCCTCATGGTTCTGCATAGTTTCATAGCCACAGTGTGTCCAAAGCATGTTGTTGTAGCGATTACATTTCTGTACAGCGTTTTAGTTAAAAGAACTGGGGAAGAGAAATGCAGGTGAAAATGGAAATGGGAAGCCCATGGAAAGTTGCATTTCCTAATTTGGCCGAACTGCAGGTTCCGTGGGTGCAGCATGTGTCAGGAAAGGGACCACGAGCTTAGGAGAGCCATACTCTGCATGTTTCACCTGGCTTGATGTATTGTTCAGTGGGATCAATATAGCAGAAATGTGAAATAGCCTCATAGTAACGAAGTTAAACAACAGTGCATTGTTTTTCTTTAGTATTTAAACCCTGCAACCCTTCCTCCTGGCTCTGGACTTCCTGTTTCTAACCCTGATGGCTCCCAGTCAGGCGAGGTAAGGCTTGAGTCAAAGTAGTTATTAGCTAATGACTTTTGCAGCATATTTTAACCATGAATTTGTAGTGGACTTAACATGGGCCATCTAAAACAACAAGTAACTGATTCAGTTGTTGATGACCAGCCAAGATGGAATCGTATGACTGCCTCCAAAATTGTACAGAAAAGACATTTAAGCCCATACAAGAAGTTCAGCCTCAGTATCCTACATTCCGTGGTGTGATTCCCTATTTCTGTATTAGTAGACTTTTACAAGCCATTTTCAGAGTAAAGTGTCAGTAGCAGTTTGAGGATCTCTTGTTGCCTCCGTGCATGCATGTAATTTCACTAATATTGAGTGCAAGACACAACGAGGAGAATAGATTGCTATGTGCCAGGCAGAGTAACATTACCTTTGTTCCTACTAAATGTTTTCTGTATCTACATAATTTTGTGCTTTAAGAAGTCCTTTTGATTTAAACTAACTTCTGGCTTTACTTTTTTTTAACTTGAAGTTGGTTTAACCTTTGGCAGTGAGACTTTTAAAATTAAACAAAACAACTGAAAGCTTGGGGCAGTGACATGCATGACGACTTTTTTATTTGTGTTTTTTTGTATTTGTGTGTTCTTGCTGTTTTGTAGCTTTCGCGCTCTAGTTCAATGAGTTCATTATCACGTGAAGTAAGCCAGCATTTTAATCAGGTACATGTGGCTGGCCATTCTCATTTATGTTAACTTATTTACTTTTCCCCTCTTTATTTTGCATTTGCTCAAATACTTACTAATGCTACTTTTAGTCATTTTCCCCTCTTCTCATTTCACAGAAATTAAAAGTAACTAAAGATGTAGTGTTCCTTTTAACACTCAAACAGGGTCTTCAGAAGTTTTTGTATTTATGTGAATGCACGTAATCCAGGCATGCTTTTTGTTTATGTTCATGTTCCTAAGAGATTCACTTTAATAATTTTGGTGAGCTCTTTCCTGGGATACCAAAGAAGTCAGTTGATTTTAAACAATCAAAAACAAACAAACAAAACAATCCAAAAAAACTTCCTAAAAAGAGTCACCCAAGCAAAACCTTGTCATTCTGCTGCTGCCAGTCTCAAATCGGTAACAATACCATTGCCTGATTGATCTGCAAAAGCCCCTGTAGGAATGAAAGGAATGCTTCATCTCTGCTGTAAGTTCCAGTACTGTGGGGTCACCATAAAGGGGTGACACAAACTCTTTCTGATATTTCTCAGTAAAGCAAAACTTGACATAGAATGTTTATTTGGGGGCAACTCCTAAGGTCTACTAACAAAAGCAGAAGGTACTAATTCAGTGAAATCGCACTGGTGTCTTGTTTTGGTTTTGCATGCTTTGGATTCTCAGAGCTATTTGCAGTTTATGCATGTGACATTGTTTTGCCAATTCCTACTTTAAGCAAGTAATATTAAAGGTATGGATGCAAACTGTACCAGCACTTTTTGCAGTTGTTACAATATGCTGCGCTATCCATATTGTTGGCATTATTACTGTGAAGATTTGCGCTGTCTGACCAAGCAAACCACATTTGAGAGGCAGTGAAGCTCTGCAGTTCTGTAACTTTGGTATTATCTGCTTTCTAGCCTGCCAGTGTGTCACCTTCAGGGGGACCTTCAGCAGGAACAGTACCGTTCTACAATCCGTCTCAGTTTGCACAAGTGAGTACAGGCCTCGTCTTCACTTCGAACAAAACTATTGAGCAAAACCATGATTTTATGTTTTACTGGCTTTATCTGGACTCTTGCATGTTAAATGTGCACATAGGCCAGTCTCGCACTGGTTTCAGTTAACAGGTTTGCTTTCAAAACTTTATGGCCAACTTCTTGCATTTTGTCTCCAGTATGACACTTCTACAGAACTTTTTTTTTTATTCCTGTTCTCCTTTTTCAGTCTCCTGCAGTCACTGGAAGTTCAAGACTGGGAAGAATTGGACAGAGGAAGTATCCAACATTGAAGTAGATACAGTGGCTTTGTGTTTGGAATTCCCACTCATGTTCCGAGTGCACAAAGAACTATTCAATCTTACGGCACATGGTATCAGTGCTAGCTGCACTTGACATGACAGAAATTTAATGATGGGTGATTTTTTTCATGGGTCTCCCTACTTGCACCTCATCTACGCAAATCATTACCAAACATGAAATATGTGTAACTTTCCCTTTCAGAAAGCCTGGCTAGAAATAGCTTTGCTGTGATAAAGAATAGACACGAGGGAGGAAATAGTTGCTGTCTGTTACAAAATCTATTTGTAAATTGCATAGGCAATTTATTCCTTAAGTTTATTTTAAAGCTACTAGTGTGACCTTGGAAGACAATAGTTTCAGGGATTCCTTGGTTTCTGAAGGATGCTCCCCTCCCAGCGAGGGAGAACCATGTCCGCACTGTAACCTAACACTCTGTGGCCTTACGAGGACCATGCACAGTCGTGATGCTTATCAACCAGGCCTTGGTTTGTCAGCGCAGGGGGTGGGAGACGCTCCTCTGGGAAATGCCTCGGGCTGGCGGGGGGGTCGGAGGGGGGAGGGGGCCGCAGCTCATCCAAATAAATTGACCTATATTGAATGAAAACTGTGACTGTAATCTAACGCTAAGTTGATTTGGATCTTACCTAGTATGTACGTAGTTTGTGGTTTATACTACTTGTAAAGCAAATTGTATAGTCTGAAAGAAGCTCTCTGTATCATAGCCGACGCTGTACTATTTGATGAGTGAGTGTTCTTCGAAGTGCAATACGGTTACTTGCTTTCTCTCAAACTGCTGGCGCTGTACAATTAAGGTGGTAACAGCTTGAAAGTTGTTGAGGTTTTTTCCTGGTGAGTGCCAGAATCGGCGTAGTACTCTGTTCTTGAATTTCCATTACTGAAATAACCAAGGTCTTAAATAACTAACAGCTGAATTTCAAACATACTAAGAGTAGACGGATTAGACCTCTACCGATGGACTTTAAAATCTTTAGGTTTAATATAGGAAATCTTGAAAACCATGATATGCAACGTTCATATTCACTGAAGAATCTGAATTATCTGCAAAGAGAGAAATAAACTTATAAATATTTATTAAATCATTAGGCCATATTTTATTTAGAACCTGCCACCAAACTATTTGATTTTACTTGAATTTCTGCCCATGAGTAGAAATAATGTGAATGTGAAATTGCCAGTGTTGGTCCCTGATTGTTTTTCCTTTTGCTGAATAACGCCACCTCTCTGAGATCTCGATAGCCTTACGTATGTCCTGAAATGTTTGTATGTAGCTGGAGTAAAGTGCTTTTTGGGGGGATTAGAAACCTTTGCATAATGGTCCATGCTCAATTCCAGACGTGGTCAGCAGCAGTCAGTGTGGTTTACTTTTCTATAATTGAAACCTAGTCAGGCTCTTGGCTTTCCTCTAGTTCAGCCAGGCTGCTGATTATTTTCTCCTTTCAGTAGAGACTGCCAAACAACTCAATTCAAGAAGGCTTCCTTTGAGCTGGGAGCGGCTATCTTTCCTAAGTGTAAGATTTGACACTGTAAATTCTTAAATAAAATATTTTGCGCTCTGGAGCACTTTCACATTTTACTTTTTCTTGTGGTTATTGCTTTAGCCAGCTGGGTGAAGGACCCTCCCCTGCACCTTTGGAAATAATCTGTTTAAAGAACAGGAGTGAGATGGGCGTGCCTGTGGGGGCTGTTCTGTCCTGGAGCTGGTGTGGGTGTCTTTAATGAATTGTTCAGAACTGAAGCTGTAGATTTAACATAAGCAGCTCTTAATTTTTTTTTTTATTTTTTTTTTAAGTGTAAAATGCCTTGCTTTAAACTGCTGATCTAAATGCCGCCTGGAGCTGGAGCGCTTTATTTATTTATTCACGGCTGCGCGGGGCGGGGCTGGCGCGCGCTCCTCCGGCCGCCAGGGGGCGCCGCCGCTTCCCGCGGGGCGGGGCCCAGCGCCGCCGCTGTTGCCACGGGCGGGACCCGGCGCGCAGCGGGGCTGAGGCGGCCTCACACCCGCCCCCGCCCGCCGGCCGGGCCCGGGCAGCCGGCCTCACGCCGCGGCGGGCTCGGGGGGCTCTCGGCGGTGAGCGAGGCCGTGCCGCGGCCCGGGGAGGTCGTGGGGGGTCTGCGGGGCCGCCGGTGCCCGCGGCCGGGGTGGGTGGAGGGGTGTCTCGTCCATCCTCCCCTCGCCCGGGGCTGGCGCGGCCGCCGTCAGGGCTGGGGTCGTCGCGGTGAGGCCGCGGGCTGTGAGGGGCTGGCGAGGCTGTGACTCCCACCCGGGCCGCGGTGAGGCCGCGGGCTGTGAGGGGCTGGCGAGGCCGTGCCTCCCGCCGGCGCCTTCCCCCGGGCAGCGGCGTGGCGTTCCGGCGTGCTTTCACGGGATTGCGCGTTTCCAGGGTGGGGTGCCCGGTCTGGGTTGCACTAACGGCAGCGTGACGAGAGGCTTCCCCCCAGGCGGGGTCCGCCTTGAGCCCTGGCTCCGCGTCCCTGAAACCGCGGCCTCGGGTATTCCCTGGGGGTCAGCGGCGGTGGCCGGGGTCTGGCGCTGGGCGGGAAGCGGTGGCCGCGACCTCACTGCTGCGGGGAAAAGCTGGGAGTGCTGGAGACTCCCCGGCCTCTGGCACGTTGGGCAGCCCGGGGGCTGGCTGTACTGGTGACTCCGTGTGTAGCACAGAGAGCAAGCTGTGATTTATGCACAGTTTTAATTCCGTTTTGCGCTAGCAGTGTACTCAGCCTTTCCCTAAAGCAGCCTGTGCACAGCCACGGGGCCTGCAGCGGCGAGGCAGGCAGTTTGCTAAAATAGAAAATAACATTGTCTTTTTAACAAGGTCACATTAGGGTTTGAATTGTTCTAGAGGGAGGTCCTGTGAGGAGCTTGCTGTCTGATTAAGGAGCGGAGTTTGCAGCTCAATAACTGTTCATTCTTACGTGTTTCTCTTGGGGAAATCCACGCATCCTGCCTCCTGAAATTTTGCAGACAATGCATCCACCTACATGCACAGCTTCCCTTCATTCTCAGCTAAAGACCGAGCTGTCTTCAACTTCCATGTCCTTCTGGCTCAGTTAAAGCCCTGTGAACCTACAGGGTAAGTGAGGGAAGGACGCTATGCTGTGAGGAACTTTTCCTATGGAGCAGTGTCCATAGCTGGTACCCAGGGGAGAATGAGTACTCCAAATGGATTTCCGCAGCACTCGGGGGCCTGTGTTACTCAGAGCATGGAGGGTGGAGCAGTCCAGGACCTGCAGGCTAAGAAAGCTGGCAAAGCAGCGAAGAAGGACACTGGTGGCAATGGGGTGCTTACCTTTGAAGATCCTCCAAGTGTAGGCACCTCTTTAAATGAAACCTTAAAGCTTCTACCAGATGAACTCAAAGCTAATATGAAAATTAAATCACTCACTCCAAGGCCTCCTCGGAAGCCCCGGCTGGAGCGTGCTGCATCTCTGGATGAGAAAAGCTGGAGGAGGTGGAGGCGGTTCAGAACGAGTCAGGAAAGTCTGACTGATCCTAATGAGACAAGTTCCTCAAACGGTTCTCTGCAGGAAGCGTCCCTCAGCCCTCCCGTCAGGGGCAGGGCAAGCCCCTGCCATCAGTGCTGCCAGGAGAATTCCTTGCACAGTTCACCGGACGCCTTGGAAGCCAGTCCCGTGGGGAAGAGCAGAGGCAGCACCTCCGACCTGGGGAAACGAGCCTCCGAGATCTCCAGTGCCTTTGGTGGGCTTCTGCGGGGCAAAGCCTTTGCAGGCGGCAAACCCCGGCTGTCCCAAATAATGCCGGCTCGACCTCTGCCACCCATGGAGTTCAACGTGGCCTCTCACACGCTGAGGACAGCTAATAGGATTGACTCAGATTGTATGGATTATCGACATTATTCTCAGCACAAGTTTGGGAGGGTAAGCAGCAGCTTGAGCGATAGCAGGCTACATGGCAATGGGATGGTCTATGATAATTGCTCCACAGACTCCATGAAATCTACGTTCAGCCTGCTCACTCCCATTCGCTCCAAGGATGTTCGGAGCAGGTACGTCCCCCAGCTTCTTGTGGCAAAGTTTGGGGTGTGTTAGCAGGGAGCCAGCCACTCGGCAGAATCCTGCTGCGCAGGGGCAGGGAACTTCAGACCGATCAGTAAAGCACAGAAGTTGTTCTGTGCTTTTTAACCTGCTGTAGAGACTGGAAACAGCTTGAAGATGAAGAGATTAGTACAAATACTCTATATTTGCTCTTTTCAGCTGGGTATTGTTTTTTGTAAATGTAAGTTTGATTTGCTGTTAGCTTGCTTGTAGTATTTAAAGTAATCTGTTTTGAAAATTAACAAACAGTAGCTGTGCATGCTAACAGTTGGGGAAAACTATTTTTTTTTTTTAAATCTAAAAGTACATTGGGCTTGAATGGAAATGTTAAATGGAAGGGAAAAAAAACAGATATTTTAGCTTGGAACTATCGTGCAGTACATGCAGTACTATCACAATCCTGTAAGGTGCTGAGGGTCCTCTGCAGATGTTGAGCTTGTTTGGCTTCTGGCAGGATCAAACCATGTACTGTGAACTGCTTCAGCGTCCCACGGGAGCTCCTCTGCCCCGGCTTTTCCAGGAATCTCTTGAGGAAGAGTGTGATTCCACTCGGATCTCATCACTTTCTCCTAGTGTGGCCCTGAGCCCTTGCTCTGGTTGCTCATTTGTCTGTATTCTCAGTGAAGTTTAGATTGTTGACTGGAGGGAACTAACAGGAGTTTAATCTGCTTGCTAGATTATTGAATCCTCTTCTTGTGTTGGCCGCAGACCCTCTGTTTGCGAAGACCTGCCAGCACACAGCACAAACACTGCAACGAGTACGATTGATAGATAATACCACAGGTCAGGAAACGTGTTAGAAGGTGAAGGATACCAAGTACTCAGCTAAAGGTTGTAGGTTACAGATACACAACAGTCTGCAAGACCTTGAGGGACAAATCTGATCATTGATCCTAAGAGTGGGAGCCAGTGGTACAGGGAAAAATAGTTCTGAGATAAAGTGTTGCTAATTGGTGAAAAAGCTAGATTTTGTTACTTGTTTGCCATGAGGGATTTTCTTTCGCTTCCCTCTACAAAGCTGTTGTGGTCAGATGAGCAGCTGGGTGGACCAGTGGGTTGCGCAGCATCCCCTGACATCATGCTGTCATCATTATTTGCAGAGCTTAAGCAAGATTAAAAATGCTTATTCAACTCGCAGTCCTTTTGTAAGCAGCGTGTTCTTTGGAGAGGCAGACGGTGTGGGGTGGATCTGTCCTCTTCGAATGTGATACTCTTGTAGACCTCACACTCAATAAATCATTTACTTGAAAGCTAATTTGATGAGCTGAATTGGAGGAAGAATGTGAGTCTGAATTCTTGATCAGGAGCAACCTGGTGCCAGAACACTGGGAATGGTGGAGCCGTTTACTGCGTTTTAAGTAAACTGAGCTGCTTCAGGACTCAAATGTCAAACCATCCTCTTCATTTTGTGTCTGTGGTGAGTACTAGGGGGACTGAAGACTTTGGATGGCTTCAGTCTTCTCATGGCAGAACCTGGGCAGCAGCAGTCTCACCATCAGATTCGTGTCCTGGCTTTGAAAAGGCCGGTTTATGACAATAGTGTTGTTTTCTTGCCTATGATCCATGAACTCTCTATAAGGGTTGGAACTTTATAAGGAACTTTAGGCAAGGAGAACAGCGTATGAATACTAACTGCTATTTTTCTTGAGCAAAAGGTATGTTGTTGGTTAACTCGAGCTTCAAGTGTTACAAATCATTATTCCAACTGTCGTGCCATTTCCTTAGATGCTCTTTTATGGGTCTTCTGTTCACAGAAGCTATTTGGAAGGCAGCCTTCTGGCAAACGGTGCCTTACTGGGAGCAGAAGAACTTAGCAGATACTTCCCTGATCGGAACATTGGAATTTTTGTGGCCACCTGGAACATGCAGGGTCAGAAGGTATGTGCGCCTAAGTCTCCACAGGTCTTTCGGCAGTGGTAAAGTTACCCCACCTTTACTGCTAGAACTGGTGCAATGGGTTTTTTTCTGTTCATGGCTATGTTCCCTGTCAACCTGAGTTCATTGTCTTTATCAAATTACAGGGCCCTCTCACGCATGTTCAGCCTAGTGAGAGAGCCATGGTAACAGGGTTCCTCAGATACTAGGTGTGACAACAGTGAGCTTGCTAGTGCCTCTCTGGCTTTCTGTGGCAGCTGCTGCTGGTCTGTTGCAAGTAGGGTTGTATGAAGCTGACTGACAATTTAGTGCTTATGATGAGAACATCTCTGATAAAGAACACAGCCTCCTGCCTCCATCTTTGCGTAGCCTTGGAATTCAAGACTAATTCTACCAGGTGACTGAGAAGTTGTGCTTGGGAGAACACAAGCAGCCCCTGGGGTGTTCAGTAAATAGCTTATGAGCTTGGTAAAAAGTAAGCATCGCAGGAAATTAGAAACATCGCCTTACTGGCCTGTGTGGCTGAACTGTGGAAACTTGGTTACTGCTGGAGCAACAGCAGTTGAAGTCTGCCTTTGGGAAGGAGAATTTTTAGTATTATCACTTAATGTATATTTTGAAGCCTGAATTGTTTGCATATGCTGTGGAGCTTGTAGCTTAGCCTGGACTTTTCGTGTACTTTTCTAGTAAA
Organism: Opisthocomus hoazin; assembly: GCF_030867145.1. Taxonomy (NCBI): domain Eukaryota; kingdom Metazoa; phylum Chordata; class Aves; order Opisthocomiformes; family Opisthocomidae; genus Opisthocomus; species Opisthocomus hoazin. Next base: position 15,101,358 of record NC_134432.1, read on the forward strand.
TCTTTGCATAACTAATATTCCTATTTAATCCTTTTTTTTTTTTTTTTTTAATAATAGGAACTTCCAGTGAATCTGGATGACTTCTTATTACCAACAGATCCTGACTATGCCCAGGACATGTATGTCATTGGGGTTCAAGAAGGCTGTCCAGACAGGTAGCAAAAACAATGTAATGAACCATCCTCTCTTACTGTTAACTGATTACTTTGGTTTTAATTACTCTGGAAATAGTCTCCATCATATTCTTAATATTTTCAGTAAACAACTCATTTTATAAGACTCTGAATTCCATTGCATGAGCACCAGGGGAGATGAGTTTTAGAGGAAAATGCCACAAAAATCTGTAAATCCAGAACTTGATGCTGTTGTTGGGGCAGCTAACAGCAACACTCCCGTCTGCCTTCTGTGGGCGTCTCACCGTAGATCTGAGCTGGCGGTGAGCTCGCTGACGGGCTGGCTGTTAGCGTTAGCAGCCACGTGCTCGTTAGCATTACATTGCTGCAAACTTCTAGTCTGAGATTGACCAACCCAAGGAGAGCAGATTGAAGCTTCGTGACAGACTCTGCTTTTTTAGGGTATCTTCCCAGTGGGACTTGTTTTTCCTCAGATTTGCAAGCCGCTCGGTGCAGTGGCAGTAATTCCCTTGCACTGACACACAGAGCCTGCTGCATGGCGTGCGTGGAGTTACACGTCAAACTGACCAGCCTTCACTGCAGCACCGCTGTGACCGTGGAGGTTTTGCTTACACTTACTTGACGTTCTTTATCAGAGAATAATATCAGAGTATTATCAGAGAGAAATCAGAGAATTGCTCGTTTTTCACAATGCTAATTTCCTTTCCTGGTTATTGTCTCTTGTACTGTCCTTGTGATCCAGCTGTTGTTCTTTCCTGCAGAAGAGAGTGGGAGATCCGCCTGCAAGAGACGCTAGGCCCCCACTACGTCATGCTCTACTCTGCTGCACATGGGGTGCTGTACATGTCGGTCTTCATTCGGAGGGACCTGATCTGGTTCTGCTCAGGTATGTGGTCCAGTAGGGGCTGGAGAGTTGGGAGGTGAAAGAACTGCTGCCGTCGGGTGTCTTGTCCTTTTCTCCTGGGGCTGTCCCTCACCTAACTTTCCCGCTTGCTGTCTCTAGAGGCTTTTCAATAACAGCAGCTTCTTTTTCTCCTTCCAGAAGTGGAGTATGCCACGGTGACAACTCGAATTGTGTCTCAGATCAAAACCAAGGGAGCTCTGGGAATCTGCTTCACATTTTTTGGGACCTCCTTTCTCTTCATCACCTCCCATTTCACATGTGAGACATTTACAGTGTTTTTAGAAGTGGCCTGATTGAGGGAGGAGCAGGGGTTTCTTTACAGAGGTAAAAAAAGCTGCTGGGAGATAGAGGAGCAGGACAGACTGAAGTCAAAGCCCAGGATTCCTGAGCTGAGAACAGTAAGGGAGGAGGATTTTTTGGTAGCAAACTTACAAAATAACTGTGTTTAGAAAAACAGAAATGTACTCTGCACAATGGTATCCCTTTTTCCACCCTTTCTGTTGTGATTTTTCAGTCTGTATGCTCCCTGAGTCAGAGGGTTACATTTTACAGGTGGAAAATGTGTGATGTCCTCTGGAAGCTCCTGTTATAACCAAAGATGGTAGCTGAATGAAAATGATGCATCATTGGCAGTAATGGGATTTCTGTCTTTCAGCTGGGGACAGTAAGGTGAACGAGAGGAAACTGGACTACAATAAAACCATCCAAGCCCTTATGCTTCCCAAGAACGTTCCAGACACAAACCCCTATCGATCCAGTTCTAGTAAGTGTGAAACCACGCCTGTGCGGGAGCCCAAATGAACAGAGCTTGTGCATTGTCTTTTGGTCTACACTAAGGAAGAGAGAATGAGACTGCTGATTTGAGACGGTATAAAAAGAGACCACCGGTCTTTTTGTCTGAGGATGGTGGTTATTCACATGATTTTCTTTTTTTTTAGGTGGGTTGCAATTTTGGGGGGAATTTGAGAGAAAAAGTTGAAATGGAGGGGGAGAGGATGTATTTTTTCTCAGAACAGCAATATGATAATTTTGGTGTAATTTTTATTGATATTGTGGATGTGTTTCACTTTACAAGTGTTTACTAGAACAAGTGGAAACTACATTCTTTCAAAACCTAAGAGAAAGAGCATTATTTCAATTTGCATATACGCAGGTCAGCGTATTGTTTGTCAAATTCTGTTATTGTCTCTTAGTACTGTGCTGTTAACATGATGTCTAGATACATAGCTAAGCCCTTTTTCTAGAAAGATGAATTTACTCTTTATCTGCAGTGTAGCATTAGGTTTCTGTGTTCATACTATTTTTAGGTCCTATAGATAGTTTGGTCTCTTTTCAGCTTTTTCTATTATTTTTTTTAAATTTCTGTTCTGTTTTATACTGCTTTTGATTACCACGTGCTGTGATGGTCACAGGCAGAAAACATGCTGAAGTGTTATATCTCTAGGTAGTAAAAAGAAAGGATTTATGCCTGTTCCTTGAACATACCTAGCAGCACTGTTAGTAAGCTATGCAGCATACAGCTCTCATTTCAAAAGAATGGAGTTTCATTTTAACGACCACGTAGCTACGTCACATACTTTAGGTTTCCTCAAAAGTCAAAAGGAGATCCAGGAAAGAAAAGTTGGGGAATTTTTTTTTTGCTTTCAGAACTTTTCAGGATGATTACCTTTATACTGACACTTCTATCTTGAATTTGCAGGTGATGTCACAACTCGGTTTGATGAAGTGTTCTGGTTTGGTGACTTCAACTTCCGACTAAATAAGGATCGGGAGACCGTGGATGCCATCTTGAACCAGAACCCAGAAACAGACGTGTCCAAGCTGCTGGCATATGACCAGCTGAGTAGCGAAATGAGTAGGGGTGAGGGACAGCTATGTTTCTCCCTGGCTGCCAGGAACAAAGAAATCTATGGATAGGAACAATTACAGCCTAATCGCTACTTTCTAGAAACCGTCACTGCTTTCTGTTGTTCAGTTCCCTAAAAAGGGAAGTCAGCAGTTGTCAAATCCAGTGGTGGTCTGTACTAGGGACTTTTTCTTACAGTATTTTGTTATATGTAGTGTAATCTCCCAAGCCATTTATTGCTCTGTTTTATCCGATTCCTCTGTAAACTGGACATCATTCAGATTTGAATAGCTAGCATTTGCAAATCATCATCTTTCAAATGGAAGGGGAAGTACATGTACCAAATGTTGTTTGTTTAAATAGCCACTGACTAGCTTTTCACCCTTGCTGGGGAAGAGCTTGAGCTCGCTCCCTTTCCAGAGCCCAAGGCCATGTTTTTCTAATCCTGTATGTACATGGCTGCAGTTTCTAGCCAGCATTAGTTGAGCAGTGTTGAATAAATGCAGAAAGTGTGCCAGGTTCTTGGGAAGAAGTTTGTTGTTCATGCTGTTCTCCCCTTGCCCTTACAGGGTCTATTTTCAAAGGATTCCAAGAGGCTGACATTCATTTCCGTCCCTCCTACAAGTTTGACATAGGAAAGGACAGCTATGACACCACTTCCAAACAAAGGACTCCTTCCTACACGGTAAGGGCTGGTTTCAGAGCAGCGTGCTGGGAAGGGCTGCTCAGCCTCACGTCCGTCTCCAGAGGGGATTCTTGCCTGTGAGAAAAAGCTGCCTTCCACAGTCGGTCTGCGTGAGATACAGTTGTGCTGAGATTTGTTGCTTGAGGGGAACAGGGCATGTGGGACTGGTTTGCAAAAAAGGATTGCTGAATCCGTGAGCACGGGGAGAGTTTTGCACAGGCTGCTAAGCTCATTTTCCCTGCCTTCCATCCTCTTCCAGTGCATTCTCCCCTGTGCTCAGAGCTGGGCACAGAACTGCTGCTGGGATCAGACACACGTTCTTCATGAATGTATCCCTGTCCAAGACACTTGATTTCCCTAAGTGGAGCGTGATAAATGAAGGGATCTGTCTCTCGCGAACCAGTACTTCTCTCCAGGGTGGATGTGCAAAGGGAGTTACCATCAGTCTCTCCTCTCTCTGCCTCCCAGGATCGAGTTGTATACCGCAGCCGGTACAGAGATGACATCCATGTGGTCAAGTACTCGTCTTGTCCTGTGATCAAAACTTCAGACCATCGGCCTGTATTTGCCTTGTTTCGTGTGAAAGTGAGGCCTGGCAGAGACAAGTGAGTACCTCCTCACGCCAGTCGGTATGGCTGCACATGGCTCCAGTGCTCCTGAGGATACACTGCTGTTCAGAGCTTGTCCTCTCAGGAGAGTCCCTGAAACAGTTTATCCCGTGTAGCTCTCTGCAGCCTGTTTGGTTTTCACCCAGTACATGCTCTCAGTGGTCAGAGCAGTGTGAGTGCTTAAACCTTGCACTGACATCTGAAATCTCTGCCGCCGGGTCCCTTAATCCTCCTGAGGGAGGGAAATAAACGGAGTCCGCTGCAATGGACTATAAATCTGTGTTTCGTCTGAGATGCAGCGCTCTGTTTTTCCTGTCAGCATGGCCAGCTTTCCTCTTGTTTCCCTCTTTGGCTTCAGTGCAGTTTTCTCTCCCCAGTGGTGCCTGCATTTTAACATAGCTGTATGTCAGTGCAGTATTTTGAGATCGTCCAAGTTTCTTTGTGTCCCACTGTGGGCTGCCATGCTAGTAGAACACCTTGGAAAATTTGGTTAAGTGACTGAAAGTTAGTCTCTTCGAGTAGCATGCTCAGGAATTTCAAGACCCAGGTGTCTAGAAAATGGTAATTTCTTAAAGCACTTGATCAGCAGTGCAATTAGAATTGGGATTTTTTTGTTTGCTTGTTTGTGGGCATTAAATACCCATTAAATAGAAGCATTGCAGAGTCTGAAGCTGGGCTGCTACGGTTTCCTCCTGGCCTCCGTAGAACTGACCAAGGTAGGAACTGTTGCGCATGAACCATACCAGTGAGTACACCGAGCTAACAGTGAGCTAGTGTAGCTTTTCAACCGAGTGTTTTTTGGTTTAGGGTCATAAAGAATGTCCTCCATCTATGTCCCTTATGAGTGCAGGAATGTTCGCACTTAAATTGGAAGTATATTTGCCTTTAACAACTGATACTCTTTTCGTTTAAATGTACTGTGAAAAACCTTAACTTGTTGCTGTGGAAGAACTTTGTTTTACCCATTTTCTCCTACAGCAGTAGCTGAATGCCGTAAGAAAGTAAAAATTAGGTTTCTGGCCTTTGTTGTATGAATTAGTTGGGAAATGTTGGGCAAACAAGAATGTATTTGTGCCCTGATCTAATTGCTTGTGTTTATATTGTAGCATTCCACTTGCTGCTGGGCAGTTTGACAGAGAACTCTATTTAATCGGAATAAAGAGGCGGATTACAAGGGAACTCCAGAAACGGCAAGCGCAAAAGGACCAAAAATCCAGCAGCATCTGTAGCGTTTCCTGAGCTGAGAACTCTGCAATGCTTGTGTTAGAGGTGCCCAGAAAGAGGATTTCAGGCCACGGCAGACTCTGCAGGGAATTGTCTGCTTAAGCACCTCTGGCAGTTGCTGTGGCTTGTGAAGAAAGTCTTAAACCTCATCCTGGATTCATTTGCATGAGCTAATCCATGTAGCTCAAGTGCTTTTGTTGAAGAAAATGGAGTCAGTTATTTAGGACATTCATCCCAACAGATGCAACTGAGTTGTTTTTAACTGTACTGTCTTTGGAAGCAACCAGATGCGGTCTGCTGTTCTAAGATGGCTCCACACAGGGGGTACAGCTTCTGGAAATGGCCTGACCAGGGGCAGGGGACCTAAGAAAAGCCTCCAGACAGGTGAACATTTTTGTTTGTCTGTTTGATTTGATCCGGTTAGCTCACATACGCTGTGGGGTTGGGTTTTTTCTCCTGATCTGTAGCCAAGTGTATGGTGTTCTGTAAAACGCGTAACAGGGACCAGGTAGGGGACTTGGGCAGTTTTGTGGAAGGATGGTGCTCCTGTCCTGGGCTTTTTTGGCCCTCTACAGCAAGATCTGTGTGAATGTACTACTGTACATTTGAAGTGTAGAAACATTGCCTTTCAATAATTATTCTATCAGCCTTCTGTTACTAAGGGGGTAAAGATCAGTCTCTCACACCATGTATTTGGCTGTTGAGACAGCTTGAAACAATCCCTTCCTTAACTCACTTCGCCTCCCGGCGGGTGATAGAACGCTACCTGCCTTCAGCAGCAGGACACTCGAGTTGAAAATAACGGTGGCCTAAGTACAGCTACTGTGTAATGCTTCACCAAAGTGATTAAAATATCAAGTGAGTACTAGGGAAGCATGCAGACAGACTGCAGCAAGTCCGATCAGCGCAGTTCCATTACCTCTGATTACAGTTAATTCCTTTTGTTTTTATTTTTCCAATTCAGTGAACTGTGAATAACTCGCTGTTTTGAAGTAGTGTTGTCTTAAGGCTAAACATACTACATGGACCAGTATGGCACTGGTAAAACGTTAAGTGCAGCAAATACGTAAAAACTCTTTGAGGGCACAGATTGGCTGGATCATTAATCACTGTAGTACCTAAAACACCACGGAAACAACTTGGAGGAAGTGCTGCTGACTATGCAACCTGTCCAAGACAGAGCTTCTGTTCTGCGGTACAAACATTTATGGCACTGACCTGTCTGTAGCCATCAGGTATTTGGATTTCCTTTCTTTTTAAAGGAATAAAGATAAATTAATGCAATACTTAAATGAGAACCAGCTCTTATTGTAGGGTTGTCAGAACTAGAGTTCTTTGTGTGATGCATGCTAACTGTTCGGGTGACCCGAGCCATTTGTCCTCAGCTGGAAGAGCGGGACAGATTTCTTTGGGATTGTCTGTATTGGACAAACAAAGCACATTTCACCTGCCAGTTCAAGAAACCCAGCCATTAGCTGATGAATTTCAGAACTCTTACTACTTGCTGCAGTCATTTAGAGGTCTCTTTATTTTCTTACGAATACACAACAACTGAATAGGACTTCCATACTGTGGGTTCCACAAGAAGCAATGCAACATGTTTTCTTCTAGTTGCATAAGGAAAGGTATGGGGATAAAGCAGGTAACAGCTGCCTCCCAGTGTTCTGCTCCCGGTTGGATTGCTCCTTACAATACACATCTAGCCAGTGAAGTGCTGCAATGCAGCTGTCTGCATTTTTTAAGCCCATAGGTTAGGGGATTCTGTAAATCAAATGTTTTCTTCCTCTGTTTTGGGTCTCCATTTCTTCAGCATATCAAATGCGTGGCACTGAGCTTCATATCTTTCCACAACATGGTGTCAGTCACTTTCAAGATCATAAGCTTTCCAAATGTTGTCATTTTCTTGATCGTGACTCCTGGCTGAGCGACATCTCTGCTGTGAGGCTGACAATCATGTCTTCTTTTTGCAAGGCCTTAAGTTCATGGGAGTGACAATGAAGAAAGTAGGTACAAGTTCAAGGTGCAGCAGCAGCAACTCCTTTAATAACTTTCTGTCTGTATACCAACTCTGGAGTAAAACAACTTGTATTCTTAGCACAGTTCACTTGCAAGTGAGAATCCTGAAGCACAGGATCGCTTTCACTCTAGACAAAGTGTCCATCTAGCATTACGCATAGAGTCTTTGTAGATGAACTCCAGAGAAACTTGGTTACGCCATAGGTCTACTTTCCTCTGAGCTCTAGCAAAATTATTATGTTATTTCCAGACATGCGATTCTATGATTCTAGTAGCACTACCGATGGTAAATTACACTGATGAAATGGGTCCATGATGCTTGTAACAAAACCTGGACTGCAGGAAACTTGTTGCCTAAGTTCACATAGATAACAACTGGTATTTTCCTAATTCAGTTTGACCAAGTCTTTGTTCACCTTGGTAACAGCTGTAAGAGTTCTTTGAATTCAGCTATGTAAGCCAAGTTCTTTAACATGCCACCATGTTCCTCAAGAAATGCACACACCAGGGCCTCCAACGTGACAGCCCCGCTTCGACTGCTGATGTGGGTAAGTGGTAACACATGGCAGCGACTGACTTACCAGATACATGCTTTGTTGTAGTGATGAGTATTTTGGCTTGCTATGCTCTCCCCAGTGCCAAGAGAAGGCTGTATACACCCACCTTCTCTTGTAACCTACTCAGAGGGTCAAAGGACTCATCCAGAGCCAGGGTGGCCCTTTAAGGCCCACATAACGAGCTTGTCACAGTCCAGTGTTCTGAGGCAGCTTTGCTCAGCTGTAGCATAGTTCCATGTGTGCGCAGGATGCCTGGAAAGATCGGGGGAGAGGGCTTGCAGCAATATTATAATCTCCAAAACATATTAAAAAAGAAGCAAGTCTGTCAGATGTGTGCAAGATGCGCTGCTTTATCGAAAGAGCCGGTACATCCGAGGGAGTCGCCCGTCCTTACTGGAAAGTGCTGCCTGGATGTGTTCGTAAGTGGGCAAATCCGTTAAGTCACCCAGTGCAGCCACAGCTGGTTTTTTATGAAGCATTTTAGTGACCACTCTCTTGATATCTGTAGATTTCACCTGACCTGCAGAAAAAAAAGCCAGAGCTGTGACAACTACATCCCAAATAGCGCAAAGCAGCTTTGTTACGATGCCGAGTCAGACCCCATGCTCAGAAAACCAATCCCTAACTCTAGACCTTCTCCACCATGCTTCTGTTTTTTGCTTCCTTCTAACAAAAATAAGCATTGTGCTAGCTTGCAAGCAATTCAGAAGATCAGTCTGAGATACACCTGTAGTATTTACGCCCCCACGCTTTCTAAGGCAATTCATCTGTGATACAAGAATACAATGTAAGTTGCTCCCCCTGCCCAACTGTACCTATAATTCAGTCAAGGCAAGGAAAAGCACTGTCTACTCACTGATCAGGGTGCAGAGCTCATGAGGTAGCTTCCTTGTGTTTGTTGCCAACACCTGCCTTCCCACATCTTCAAAGATAACTGGCCGAGACTCCAGGTTCATCATCAGCATGGACTTGAGCTGTGTCTTCGCTCGCTCAAGTTCTACCTGCAAATGAGCAGCAAATTCAAATGGATGTTCAAAGAAGTCTGGCCACTGCTCTCTAATACAAGATACCACGTAAGAGTTGTGGAAACACCTTCCTCTTTGTGACTGTGTTACTAAAATTACTATATTCTTTGACAGAAATACCTAACATACTTATCTACACAAATTCATTCTAGCAAGCCCAGTGCAATGCAGTATTTCCGCAGTAGACCGCACAGTCTGCAAGTTAGGCTGCTGACCTCTCCTACCGCTCCTGCCATTAGAATGAACTCTCTGGTGATGATTTCCACCATCTCTCGAACCTAGGAAAAACAGATAATTGAAAGAAGATTACAACGATGCTTATTCTGTTAGGATTACTGTCTGGTAATCACTGATGCAGTTAGTTTTTAAGGACACCTATCTTTGAATACAGGACTGTATACCTGTTTTGGATCTGCACTAGCATGTATACACAGCAGACCTGTATCCTCGTAACTGTGGTGGTAAGAGGTTGCGTTATACATCCAGTGGTGCCTGTAAGTACACAAACAGTATTTAAAAATTTAAAAAACCAGAATTTAAATGTAAAATCAAACTCACATGGACAGCAACTCCCCCTCCTAGTGCATTTTCAGGATTCTCAGCAATGCCAGTGAGGACCGTCAGTTCCTGCCTCTGCCACAATTTCTGCTTGTGCCATCTGCTTCCTTCTCTCCGCTTGCATCCTTGAGCCCAAACCCAGAACAACACAGAGCAGTACTGCCAATTCTGTTAATATCCCTGATTAAAGGACGGGTTGGGCTAGTGGAGGAAGACAGGACTCCTGGTCACTTCTGCCCTTTCACCCTCTCAAAAGGCCCACTGACAACTCAGTCCTGCATGTTTCAAGCGGAACAAGCCGATGTAAAACCTGGAGGTGCTGGCTTTCAACAGACAAAGCCTTCCCTGTGACCCTGCTAGAGAAGACTGTTTCTGCTGTCCCTTAATCAGAAAGGCAAACCAACCTGTTGAGCACATTGAGATACAGGCGGGTGAACATGCCCTTGCCGGGCCCTCCAGCTGAAAAAGAGCCACCACCTCCCATCATCATGTTCAACACTGCAAAGGGAATGAAGTCTTCCTCCTGAATTGCAACAAGAAATACAGTCAGCTAACACCAGAGCTCTCAAGGGTCTGGGATGAGTAAAGAGGGAGAAAGTCAGCAAGAAACATGGCACAAGAAGAGCATAAAGGTCAGTGCCTTCGTCAAACTGCCAGTGAAAAAGCTGCTTGTCTGTACGTGCAGCATCAGCGGCGAGTGCCAATGTTTACATAATGGGATACAGTAATCTGGGATTCCTCAAGTACAGGGCACCCAAAACAAAGGATTTTAGGTTGACACTTACTAAAAATGAGCAGCTTTCCAACCCAATCATGATGTGGGTAAGCTCAGGGATGGGAGTGGGGCCCAGACTCACATCTGACATATCTTTTTCAACCTGTGGGAAGGGCAGACAAACTGTTAGGACTGACTTTCACCTCTGTTGTATCCAGCCTGATGCATTCCCAATAATTAACATGTCATCCAGATAATGGCTGTCATGGCCAGTTTTGGCTCGTGTTCATGAACAGCACGTAATTCTAGAAAAGCAAAGCCAATAGAGAAATCAGCTCAAGTCAAATCTGCACCTCCAGAGAGGAAAGAGGCACGATGCCACCTCCACCTTCCTTTTACCTTGACAATGCCTCCTGTGTACTGAGCCACAGATCTGTCCACGTCCTTGGTCTGCCCGCTGCCCCACACCGGCTCTGCTCCAAGCAGGTGTTTCCTTGCACACTCCACTAACTGCTCGTGCTCGACTCCCACCCCGGCAAGCACCATCCTGTCTGGCGTGTAGTAGTTGCACAGGTAGGAATGCAGGACTTCTCGATCAATTTTGTCGGTATTTTCCACTGGGCAGAACCTGTTCAGTCCAACTGTATTGTCTCTGTAGGCTGCCTAAAAGGAAACAGATACGTTAAAGTAACAAATATTACTTCACCCCCCTCCATCTAAACCTTGTTTTAGAATTTTCCTGCCTGTTTGAGACACGTAAGAGAGGAAAGGCTGAGCATTATTTCCATAATGTCAGCGTAACTCAACATCTTGTCACCCATGTCAACAAAGATAGGTTATAGATACTTTAACCTAAACTAAAACACTTTCATGTGTGTAGAATGGAGGATTCAAAGTGGAGGGACAGCAAAATTCTCCCTCCCAACCACTGAAATCTAACAAAAAAAATCTGTTTTCAGAATAGTCTAAAATAAACCGTGAAGTTGAGGAAAATCTGAGGAAAAGAATGCAGCACGTCTCACGCGGGGGACTGCATGCAAGGTAGGCTTTTCAGGGATTTACCGCATGGATCATTTCTGTGAGGAGAGGCTCTGGATCAGGTCTCATATTCAAGTCTTCAAGCTCAAATTGTATAGCCGTTCGAGTCATCTCAATTTCTTCATCTGTCATAAGAGAGAAAGCAAGAGATAACAACCACCACACAAAATACCCAATTGCTACGTGGTAACTTCTTGATGAGCACAATCTAATGAAGAATTCTGGAATCTAACAGCAAGTCACGTGTTGGGAGCCTTTTTTTGTATCAGAGACTGAAGTTGCCAGACCTGATAACCTGGGCTGCAGCGCTACGTCGGCCAGCAAGTTGACCACCGTGTCCAGACCCTTGGCATCAGCAGAAACAGCGTACATTATGGTGTCCCTGCAACACAAGCAGACAGGTTCTGCACTGAGAGGTCACATCATTCGGTAAATGTGCATCAGGAAATCACAGATAAAGCTGCCTGACCATTACTCATTAAATGTTTTCAAAAGGAAATAGAACTGACTTCTGTGAGCCTTTCAGGTTCGCTTTTGTAGCGTCTCACCAGTCGCCACAAATGGATTTCTGCTGCTTAGAAGCAAAAAGTGGCTTTTACTGTCACACGCCAGAAAAAGCAACACCAACTGCTGTCGGTGTTACAACCACTCAGGCAGCAGAGCGCAGAGGAGGAGCATCATACCTCGACGCCTGGCAGTCACAGATGCCCCCGTGCTTTTCTAAGGTCAGGAGAATTTCATCTTTGCTGCCAAACTGAGCTGTGGACTAAGAAAGAAGATACCAGTGTTATTAATTTGTAAAGCAATAACTATTTATAAACCTTCAGTGTAGCCCAGAACGAGCACCATCTTCTATATCCTTTAAGTCAGACGGTTTGCTAAATACTCACTAACCTTGGGGGTGAAAGCACAACAGTCTTTCAAAATATAATTACAGCCACAATAATTAACTAGGAATACCACCACCCTCTATTTAAACAGATCAGAGCCGCGGTGCCTCTGCGGGGAGCGGGCCCTGCCCTCGGCCGCTCTCAGCTCTGCAGATTTACGGAGCCTGGCACAGACTCCGGGACCGGTCGGGACAAGGCCGGTACTCACGGAGAAGGCCAGCTTTTCCAAGAAGTGAGAGATGCCACTGAGGTATTTCGCTTCATGTCTTGATCCCGAATTTATAAGAACTAGTGTGAAGAAGAGAAGAGGTCATCAGCGTGACTTTTACCCCCCTCCACGGTCCTTACACACACATGTCGTGGTTTCACCTGGCAGGGGACAATCGGGACCCGACAGCCGCTCGCTCACCCCTCCCCCTCTCCTTCCCCTCTGCGGGATGGGGAGGAGAAACGGACAAAAGCGGAAACTCGAAGGTGCAGATAAAGACAGTTTAATAGGGCAACAAAGGAAATACTCATAATGATAGTAATAATGTTAATAATGAATATACAAAACAAGCTATATACAGTTTCGCTCATTGCCCGATGACTGACTCACAGTCACTCCCCGAACAGCGATGGAACGTGGAAATCACGGATTCCACAAATTCTGTGAAACTCACGAAAAAGTTTGAACTCCCAGAAAAGGAGACAGACAGACAGACAGAAAAGACAGAAAGAAACGGATCCTGCCCCCGGGCAGCCCCCGTTCGTAAGCCGAGCTCTACGTCCACGGCATGGAGCATCTCCATCGCCCAGCCTGGCTCCCCCCGCCAGCTGAACGCCAGGATCGGGAAAAACTCCTCAGCTTCTCAGGAACGGCTGAAAACACCGCCGGCACCGACACCCCGCCGGCACCGAGTCCGGGCCGCAGCGGCCACCGGGAGGAAAGCTGACCCCGTCCCCGCCCGAGCCCGGACAGCGCCTCAGGCGCCGGCTCCCCGGGCAGGGGGACCGTCCCCGGCCAGGCCCCCCGCTCCGGCCGGGGCAGCGGCGCGGCCCGGCCCCCCCGCCCCGGGTACTCACGGCCCACGGTGCAGAACTGCCCGAACTTCCGCTGGGAGGCGACGCGCAGCCCGTTCTCCAGCGTCGTCACCCGCGTCTCGAACCGCTCCCGGCCCTCGGCCGCCGCGAAGACCGCCTTGGGCACGCCGGGCAGCGGGCAGGTCAGCGACACGCCGGGGTAGGCGCCGCCGCCGCCGCTGTAGCTCCGCCCGGCCGCCGGCCCGCACCTGCGGGACAGGGGGAGCCGCCGTCAGCGAGGCCCGGCGCCCCGCGGCCGGTACGGGGCGCTGCCTCCCCCCAGCCCCGCCCCGCCGCTCCCCCCGTCCCCGCTCACCGCCGGGCCGGGCCCCAGGCCCCCCGCCGCAGCCATGCTATGGCGGCCGCCATCTTGCCGTCTACCGGGGAGCCTCGCTACCGCCCCGCGCGGGGGCGAGCGGCACTGCGCAGCCGCGCTGACCCCGGGGGTGGGTGGGCGGGGAAAGGGGCGGAGCGGAGCCTCCCCGGGGAAGGCGGGACTCGGGCTCGGCCGCGATTGGGCGAGGATGCGGTGGTCTAATTGGTGCGTTCTGAGGGGAGGCGGGGCCCGCCTTCAGGCGAGGCCGCGGCCGGCGGCGGGCTGTCATGGCGGCGGGCGGGCTGCCGGCGGCGGGCCCCGCCGAGCCCAACCCCTTCTCCTTCCGCGAGTTCGTCCGCAGCAAGGCCCGGGGCGGCGAGGAGGCAGGCGGCACCCGCCAGGTAGGGCCCGGGCGGAGGCGCGGCCGGGCCCCGCGGCGCCCACCTCAGCCACTCAGCTCTGCTCTCCCCTCCGCAGGCGGCGCGGCCCGGCCCCAGCCTCGGCCCCCTCCTGCTCCCGGACCCGGCGCCGCCCGGGGAGGCGGAGGACGAGGAGGAGGAGGAATGGAGCGGGAGCTACCGGCCCTTGGCCGTGGAGCAGGCCCACGTCGCAGCCGCGGACCCCGCTTCGCCCTCCGCCGGCCTCTTCTCCTGCGCGGGGCTGGCGGGCAGCGAGGACCCGAGCGCGGCCTCCCCCGGAGCCCCCCCGGGGCCGGGCTTCCCCTCCCTGCGGCTGCCCAGCTACGAGGAGGTGAGCAGCGCAGCCGGCACCCGGCTCTGGGTCGGGTCGTCACAGGCGCTGTCAGAGCCCGCTGTCGGCCAGGGCCACTCCGTCCGCGACAGCTTGTCGGGGCAGCTGGAGGGGGAGGAACGGGCCCAAAAAACCGCGCTGCAGCACGAGTCAGGTTCAGTACCTCGTCCGTCGCACCGCTTTTGGCGTGACCCAGGTGATTTCCCCAAGCTCTTGCCCCTCGAGGTCATTAATTTACGATTAACAGCGTTTGGTTAGTCACGTCTGCACTGGCTGCTTGGCGCCGCGTTTCCCTGCCCCACGGGGTTACTGAAGCTAAATGGTTTTGAGAGCAGAAAAACTAGGTGTGAAAGTAAGCTTGAACATGATAAAAAGTGCAGGACTCTCCAGCACTAGAGTTAAAGCTGAGTATTTCTTCTAGTACTGGTCTTGGAGTGCTAGCAGTGTTTTGAAGCCACACCCTCATTTCTAATGAGAATTTTTATTTTTTAGCTGAAAGAAGAGAACGCCAGTTTAAGAAGCAAGATCAATAAGCTTCAGATTTTCTCTGAAACTCAAGCAGACAAGTGCGTAAGCCACAGTATGGGGGAAAGTAACCACGTAAGCAAGGAGTTGTCTTAGAAGAGGTGCTCACTGGAAACAGTCAACATCTTTAAAGAAGAAAAATGTAGTTGAAATCTATGCTATTTATTAAAAAGCTTTAACAAACCTGGTTTTCACATTGAAAAAGTGCTGGAAAGTAAGTAGCAACTTGATATTGGGAGACTTGAATTTCCCGAGTTCAAACAACCCGGTGACCGATGCAGGGTGGCAATTTCTTAAGTTCCCATCTGAATCCTCTGCACTCTGCTGCTCCTCACAGTGAGGCAGCTGCTCCTCCCCTGGTGATGGGGTAATTTCAGAATTACCCTTATCTAGGCTGACTGTGAATGACTGTGTTTTCTGTACAGCCTTTCTGCATTCAGCTGCACAGTCCCCCTTAGTGCTAATAGCTGTTGAACAAAGAAATCCCCTGAGCCACAGCCTCTATTTTTCTTACAACATGAAAGAATGAGTTTCTTGATCCTTCCCTAGGATCTTCTTGCTGAAGTATTTAATGTTACAAGTGCTCATTGAGCCTTGTCTCCTGTTTTTTAAGGATGAGGAAGCTTGAAAAAAAGCTTGAGGAAAACAAAATTAAAGAAGAAAAAGAAGCGCAGGATTTGGAGGCGATGGTGCAGCACGTGGAACAAAACCTCCAGCTGATGACTGTAAGTGTTGGCGTTGTTCACAGCTGGAGCTGCGCTGTTCTGTTCCCTTTGCTTCCTCCCCCGGGAAGGCAAGGGAAGCCGAAGTGAGCGCTTCACCCGTGTGAGCGCTGAGCAGCCCTGACGTGGGGTCAGACTCTTCCCTTACAACGAGACTGCGCCCCAGTCTGGAGCTCCTTTCGTTACCTAGAATAAGGGAGGTGTT
This sequence comes from Opisthocomus hoazin, assembly GCF_030867145.1. Lineage (NCBI taxonomy): Eukaryota > Metazoa > Chordata > Aves > Opisthocomiformes > Opisthocomidae > Opisthocomus > Opisthocomus hoazin. Next base: position 15,117,138 of record NC_134432.1, read on the forward strand.
TGCGTTAATGCTGTTTCTGGATTCATCACAACTTCAGCTGCTTTTTTGCAGCCTTCTGAAAACACCTCCTACATGAACTAAGTTTTTCCTGCGTGTGTGTTTATACTGAGTACCTTTTGCTCTTGTTTGCGAGCAAAGTTTAATGGCTGGCGGTGATGGACAGCACTGGAAGATGTCAGAAAGGAGAAACAGGGAGTGGAGGAGGAAGCAACTACTCAGAGGTGCCTGGGGGCACTATCCCCATCTCTAAAGCATTCAGAACATGATGTGGTATAACGCAGACCGCGTCACTGCAAGTTACGTGCTGGAATCGCGCTTTCCTCTGCAGCTCAAACTGCCTGCGGTGTCCCGAGCGCTGCTGTGGAGTCAGTAATCTTTATTCTGTTTCAGAAACGGGCTGTTAAAGCAGAAAACAGTGCTGCAAAACTGAAACAGGAAAACGCACTACTTCAGGTACGAAGCAGTGTTTGTAAGGCCTTGCTGGATGTGCTGGGGCTCAAAGTGTAAAACTTGAAATCGAGCCTATATAAAGGATATTGAAAAATCCTAACTACACCTCGCTTTCCCTAGCGAGTGCTGTAGACGGTGTTCTAGGCCAGAGTGCTGCAGCTCTGTGCAGACTGTTAACTTCATCTCTGGCGTGTGTGTGCTTCGCTTACAATTCTGCTGAAGTTTCACGCGATGTTCAAACGCCGTTCAGCATTTGGGACATGAGAGTGCCAGGAACAGAGTTACAGAGTGTCAGGGGTTGGCAGGGACCTCTGTGGGTCCCCCAGTCCAACCCCCTGCCCAAGCAGGGTCACCCAGCGCAGGCTGCACAGCACCGCATCCAGACGGGGCTTGAATATCTCCAGAGAAGGAGACTCCACAGCCCCTCTGGGCAGCCTGTGCTCTGTCACTCCTCAGGGCACGCGGGTGCGCAGCTGCGGGAAGGTGCCCGACAGGAGGGAGGGACCCCCGAGCGATCCTGCCGCCAGCTCCGCAGAGCCTGCGCCCGCTTCCATCCCCGCCATCGCAGCTGGACTTCCCCGCTCTGCCGTAGCGCGGGATTGGGCCCGTGAAGCAGGCGCGCTGCTGGCCGGGACGTGCTGCGGGCATTTGCAGTTCTAAGAGAAGCTTCTGAGTTGTGGTGTTCGGCCAGAGCCTGCTCTCCAGAGCTGGGAGGGTGTTCCCTCTGGCAGCCTGGTTGTGGGATCTGTTCGTCAGTGGTCGTGATAATTTGCTGCATGAATGTGTTCATTAGTTGCTTTAGTTGTTAAGTATCTACTGGAGCTTTGTGGTTGTTTTCATATAAAGCTTTTTGTTTGTTTCCTCCCTAGGTTCAGCTGAAGAATTACAAGGCAGAGAACGAAGCCTTGAGGTCGGGCCAGTCGGCGAGCCTGGCCGCGGTGAAGCGGAACGCAGACCTGGCCTTGCAGAACCTGCTCACGGTTATAACGAGCTCCCGCTCGTCGATCAAGTGAGTTCTGGGGAGGTGACTCCCTCCGCGCGCTATCCCTGACGGTGGTCTAAATACCAAGCTCACGGCCCAGTGTCCCCGGGGGGGTTTTGGGGTTGAAACTCGGGTTCTTGTGTTCTGCAGCCAGTTGACGGTCGGTCTTACCGCAGTGTGCTTTCCTCCAGGTTTGGGCAGTAAAAGTAGCTAGGATGTGCAAGCACTTAATGCAAACCCGTTGTGCTCTAAGTCTCTCATACTTCACTTCTTGAAGCATAAGAGTCGGAGAGAAGTGAAGTCTTCAGTGCAGATAAGCTGCCTCTTGGAACGCCCCGGTGCCTGGGTGCTCGCCCACTGCCCCCGGCGCGGTGCCTGGGGGCTCCCCTTCCTCTCCCTTCCCACCCCACCTGACTCCTCTCTCCCGGTTGCAGGCAGCTGGTCTCCGGGGCCGAGTCGCTGCAGCTCGTCGCCGACCTCCTGCAGTCCATAGACAGAGTTTCGGAGGTGCCGGAGGACGGACATTAAAACCACGGAGCGGGCTCCAGCCGAGAACTTTGCTTTCACGCAGAAAACCGTACTTAAAAGTTATTTTTGTGATACTCGGCCTCGTTGAGATGCGCGGAGCTGTTGCTGCGGAACCGGCTCTGCCCGCCGAAACCCGCGGGGAGGAGCGCGGCCCCTCTCCGCTGGGCTGGGGCCGCCCCGGCCGCCGCCGCCCCGGGCACCGTGCAACCGGGTCGCGGCGCCTTTAAGGGCTGCGGGGCCAGGGCGGGGAGGGGGGACCCGGGAGCGCCCTCTCGCCGGCCACGTGCGCTGGCCCCGCCCCCCCGCGGAAGCTGTGGCGCGCTCGATTGGCTGGGCAGCGTCACGTGCGGAGGGGCTCAGCTGACCGCGGTGCGCAGCGGTGATTGGGCGGAGGGCGAGGGGGCGGGCCCCGCGGGCAGGCGGGGCGGGCCAGGCCCGGGAGCCCGCGGCGCCGCCATGTCCGCCTGGTCGGGCCCGGCTGGGCCCCGCCGTCCCCCCGCTGCCCCCGGCGCTGGGGCCGCGCCGTCCCCCGCGGCCCTCGACCTGAACGCGGAGCGGGAGAAGATCCGGCGGGAGATCGAGGAGCTGGAGCGGAGCCTGGAGCCCGGTGGGGCCGGCATCGGGGCGGCCGTGTCCGACGGCAGCCTCAGCTCCGGCGCGGGTACGGCGGGCCCGGGCTGCCCCCTCGGGCGGGGGGGGGGGGGGGTAACAAGCGGGCCGGTGCGAGGCCGCGGTCCCCAGACCCCGTCAGTCCCCCGGCCGGCCGGGCGGGCTCTGCTGTGGGAGCCGCTCCGCTGCGGCCTGCCCGCGCCGCCGGGCCTTCGTAGGGGGGGGGGGGGCAGCCGGGGTGTCCGTACCTCCGTTGGCTGCGCCCACCCCTCCGTGGGTCGTGCGAGGCCCGGTGGTGGGTGTCGGAGCTCTGCGGCCGCGCCGAACTGAGCCCGGGTGTCGCTGGAGAGCTGCTCGGTTTTCCTGCTCTCGAGCAAAACAGTGCGCGCGTGGGGTGTCACTGAATGCCATTTGCACCTGGCGATGTTGGCAGCGTCCAGAACCTCCGCCGGGCGGGTCTGAGCTGCTGTGGGGTGCGGCGTTCTGTGTGCTTTCATTGAAAACTCTGCGGTTCTGAAGCTTTCCTTTTCCTACCGCACTGCACTCAGCGTTTTTGTATTTTTGTTGTCTGACAGATGATGGTGAGGATGATGACTCAGACTCTCACGCTGAAATGGTAACCGTTTTCTCCTTAAGCATGTCTTTCCATCGCTCTGTTGAAGGGAGCAGGAGGAAGGGGAATTTCACTCTGTTCTGGGGAAATCTAGGCAGCTGGCTCAACTCCGTAGCTTGGGAAGGACTAATAATAGACCTGGAGGTTTAGTTATTCCTGCCCGGGACTTCGTTATTCGCGTGTAATAGAGAGACTTCTTCATGTGACAACAAATGAGGGAGATCGGAGGCCTCACTGCCGTAGTGCGTGCTGATCTCTGTCCCTGGAAACACAGCACCTTCTGGGGAGGTCGCAGAGCAGTGGTATGTCAGAAAGAAATCATCAGCTTGTGGTCGAGAAATCTTTTACTCCTTTGTACCTGAAGAATACTGGATTTGTACGTGAGGGGAAAATAACTTCTAAGACATTTTACAGATCTGTTTACCTTTGGTGGTGTTTTAAACATCATATTTTCTCAGACTTTTGATAAAAACACTTAGTAGAGAAATATTGTAACACCTGCGCAGCACAGGGGAGGAGAAGCTAGCTTGTGGAGACCCAGCTGCAGAGCACTTTCATGGAACAGTCAGCTCCACTTTGTGTCCGAAGCGTGTGGGGATAAATCACATGGGGGAAGAATTGCTTCAGCAGAAGCGCAAATGAGGTGGAAATTTGAAGGGGTGGTTCTGAGGTACAGATGTAGCAGGTAAGAGAGCTCCAGTGTAGAGTACTGTTTTGTAGTTTACTTCAGTTTTGCAGCTGATGGCACCAGACCAGGTGTTGGCAGGGTTCGGGGTCAGGCTTTGGTTCCAATGGCAGCAGGCTGAGCTGACGAAGAGGGCGAAGGGGAGCCAGGTGAGACCGCTAACTCTGCCTCTGGGAGCGTTCAGAACAACTGCCAGGGACAGACAAACAGCTAGGTGCCTCCGATTCTTTTGAAAACCAGTTTTGTAACATAATAGAATCACTTAGTTGCAAAAATAATTATGATACGTACCTGCTTTTAAAGCATGCATTTTTCTCTGCCTTCCCTCCCCTTAAATGCCTTATTTGCTTCAAGGAAACGCAAAGAGAAGACGACAGTAGCGATGACGATATTGAAAGTAGTCTGCCACAGGATCCAGAAACATGTCTGCAGATGAACCATGTGTACCAGGAAGTTATCCAGGAAAAGATTGAGGAAGTAGAGCTTCTCATTGCACAAAACAGAGAACAGCAGGTGAGCGAAACTGGAGTAAAATGTGCTTTTCTGGGTTGCCATTTGCCATCTTCCCCCACCCATCAAGCCCAGTAAAACTTACCTGGACATTCCTAATCCAGGCCAGGAACCAGGTTAATTTTCTTCATGGCAGTTCAACCCAACGTCACTTGACTGGCCTTTCGAATGGCTTGTTTACTGATGTTCCCATGCTTTCTGATCACCAAAAATGCTACGGCGAGGGTATTTTATATCTTGCATTTTAGCTTGTGGCAAGTTAGGTGGTTTTTTTAATCATCTGGAGGTTACTATACAAAGTTAGAAAGTTCCAAATTCTGTCGTACACCGATTTACTGTCTGGTGCTGCAAATTTGAACCCTGCCTGGGATGTTTGTGATGGGTTAGCCACTGCTCTCTGAAAGTAGGATTTTGAAGGAGACACTAATACTATTTGATTAATGCTTGTATTGCAGAAAGAAATCACATGCGAGCTTGGTGGTGCAAAAATAGCAAAGGCAGGAGATGGTAGAAATCTACCAGCAAATATATTTTTGGGTCATTTTATGAAGCCATACTTTAAGGATAAAACAACAGGAATTGTAAGTAAACATAACTAGGTTACCTATTGATATGTGTTTCAGTGATAGATTTAAATTGTAACTGTGTTACGTTTCAGCTGTGTGACTGTGAATGTCACTCCTCTGAAAGCTTTATTTCCTCACTTGTTGCTTGCTTACCCTTTTTTGGAAATGTTTATTCAACCCATGTCTGGCTGTGACGTCTGAAAGTGGGTTCTGAGGAGCGGCATTCCAGCCATGGAGCACTTGAACATTTTTGTTTTGAACTTAACTTTGATTGTTTGTCTTCGTCTCCACGATCCAATTCCATGCTGTTGTTTGAAGCATGTGGTGAAATCTGATTGCCTGTGAAACTGAGTTTTCTGTGGCAAACGTCACTACTTTTTTTCATGTGTTTTTAAAGGGTTGCTAGCAAAAGGAGATCTTGACTTTTTGTTGTAGCTAAGATGCTAGCTGTCACCATGCATATATTAATATAATATTCAAGCAGTGTCTGGTAATTTTTCTGTTAAATCCTACCCAAGTTGGTAGCGCATCTTAAGTAATACTTGTCCCCATGTCAAAAATGGTTCTTCAGCCAACTGTCAGCTGCGATGAACCGGCCTGGCTCTCAGCTGAGAACGTGCTGTGTAACCATGGACAAATTATTTGCTTGAAGTATCTGTTTGTATTTGTTTTCTTACGTCTTCTGGGGTATCTGTGAGCTAGTGCTAATAAAGGTAACTTAGCAGTTTGAATGTGACAGTCTGCACAAGTTTGAAATACCAGTCTTTTTTGTAGCCGTTCATGCTAGAGTTCTAAGAAGAAAAGGCGTTTTTAATGTGTATCTGACTCTGCTAATCTTCATCAGGGCCCTCCTGCCAATGAAGATGCCAAGGAAAAGGCAGCTCAGGGCATAAAATCCTTTGAACAACTGCTTTCAACAAAATGTAAGTCTATGTGCTGTTCAGTGTTCCATAAGAGCTATAACAAATGTATATTTTCATATTGTTAGTCCCCCCCCATTTGCAGTTAAATGTCAACACTTCTGGTATTTTATACTTGACTCAACAAAAAAAGTAGTGAAAAGTAAATGGGATGCTCTATAAATTGTTTCAGTGGTGATTAATGACTCCCTCCTGTCGTTTGCATTTGTTCTGATGCATCAACTCATGTGAGCACTCCAAAACCAAATGAGATCGTGCAAGGGTAGTGCTCGGATGAGAGGAATTCAAGGGACACTTACAGCTCTAGACGGTTACAAACACCGCGGTGATGATCTTTATTGAGGCCTCTTTGGAACTAAAGCTGAGCAAGAGGCTGTGACTTGCCCGAGTCAGACATGACACAGGTGATTTAGGTGGGGAACTCTTACTGAAGTCCTGGGGGATACTTTAGCAGGGATATTGAAAGCAGTGGGTTTCTGTTTTTCTCGGCAGTAGTTTTGCACTGGTGTCTGAACGCCCCATTGCCTTGTTTGGTTTAGGGAAAAGCAGAGAGAAGACGTTATTGCAGAAATCAGTAGTGAGTGACCGCTTGCAGCGCCTGCTTCAGCCGAAGTTACTGAAGTAAGTACTGTGCAAAAATCTTCTTTCTCCTGATGAGAACGTTATGTGCAAAGGAAGGAGAGGATACATGTGGAGGTTCTGCCTTGCTTCAGCATGCTCTCACGTTAACTGTTTGCAATTTGGTAAGGTTACAAAACACAGTAGAGAGACTTTGAATGTCACCGCTGGGCCTGGGAGAGCTGCTCTGTGGATTACAGCAGTGGTCCTCAAACTGCCCTGTCCTGTGGGCACCCGTGCAGAGGGTGACACTGTTGTAGGTAGCAGCATCTTGCGTTGTTGACATCTGTGTGATTTGTGCATGCACGTGGTACCCAGGGGTCTTGGACTGCAGTGTTGTGACCGTAAGGAAGAGGTTACAGCATTTGAGTTGGGTTGTAAACGCTTGACAATTGTTTTGTGGCTGTCTGGCAGGTGGAAAGCATCTTGCATTGTCTTGTATTACGGCATTCTGTAGCCATCCATTTCTTCCATTGACACAGTGGTGTAACTTAAAATAGTCTACAGGGCTTGAAGCTGAAATTGTGGTATGTAGCGAGTCATAATGGTGTGTCCAGGAGAGATTTCTGTGCCTGGAGCTGGTACAGTCTGTCTTTGTTGCTGTTGCAGCAACCATTGGTTCTCTCTGTACATGCCAGGATGGTTAATCTGAGACCTGTTTTAGGTCAATGATTTGCACTCGAGGGGCAAAAATAGGACGACGAGTGTGCCGTGTGGGGAAAACCTAGAAGAACAACGGTTTTGTGTAGTGTAGAAATGAAGAAAAGAATGATGCTGATGGGGAAACCACCTTTGCCATACGTCTTCTGATGCCATTGGCCTCGCCCCATCTGGTCATATTAAGTAATGATAAAAATGTCTTTGAACAGGATGAGTTACTGGAATCAGAAACTGGAAAAAGTCAAGACTGAAATGGAGAAACAGATCTTGGAAAAGCAAATCAAAGAAGTGGAGCAAGAAATAGAGGCAATTAAGTGAGAAGTTGTCTTTTTATGTTCTTATTGAAAATGCAAGTCTGTTCTTGGAGTTTACCTCTTAAAGTTCCCTCCTTCCTGGAGTACTTCTAGATATGACATGTGGAGAAAACTTTATTTGTGTTGGTTTGCAAAAAATTAAGGGCTATTCAAACTCTGTAGAGCTCTTGTTGCCACAGTTCGTCACTAAGAATTATGTTTTGGGTCTTGATATACAAATGTAGTATCTATAGCCAGTGCAGAGGTGCTATTTCAAATAGTTCTTGATTTAGCAACAAGGAAGCAGAGAGCTCAGTACAGCTGAGCTTTTGCTCATTAACATGTCTGGAGCAATTTATTTTGATACTGCATTAATGGTTTCTCCTGCTAAACCAACATCGCCTTGCAGGGGACTGTTTATCAAGAAGAAACATTGTTTTGGCAAAGTTACTGTGCTGAAGAGCCCAGTGCTTTGAGATAGTAGGTGTTCAGGTCTTGTGGAAGTCAGTAACGGGTGGGAGGAGTAAGAGGAAGCAAGATCAGGAAGACAAAGTGACTGTTTAATTAGCAATTCAATGCGGTTCTTTCTTTTCACCTTCTGCTTTAGCCAACTCCCAGAAAGTGACTTGTTAGGCACCAGATTCGATGAGCATGACTGGGAGAAAATTTCAAACATCCACGTAAGTTGGGAGATAAGTGGTTTTATTTCTTCTGATATCTGTGTCCCTTCTCTTGAGAATTACCTGACCTGGTCTAGTTTGCATCCTCTGTTCCCATCATGCATTTCTTGAAGTTGACTGTTAGGTGATCTCAACTTGTTAAATTTTATTATTTAGTTCTGGAAAACTTAGCAATGAGACGTGTCTGGAATGCAAAATATAGTCCTTGTATCGGTGTTCCTGTCAGTCCCAGCTACAAGACAAAACAGATTTTTGCTGTTTCTTTTAGTTTGATGGACAACGTAGTTCAGAAGAACTGAGGAAGTTTTGGCAAAATTGGGAGCATCCAAGCATCAACAAAAAGGAGTGGACTGAGGAGGAAATAGAGAGGCTCAAGAAGATAGCTGCTGAACATGGTTATCTGGACTGGCAGAGTATAGCCCAGGAGCTGGGGGTAAGTTCTGCTGAGCTCAGAAGCGAGAGGTGACAAGTCAGTTAATTCTGGCTTAACTGTGCCTCATGTCAATTTTCAGAAAACGATGTTAATGTTAATTCATTGTTCATTAATGCTCTTCTGAGACGCGTTCAAGAACAGTACCGAAATGTTTGGTACTTTAGTCTTCCCCTCTTGCCTTTTGTCTTCACAAATAACCAGTTACATGCGTATCTCTTTTTCCTTGTATTAAGACAAACAGGACACCTTTCCAGTGCTTGCAGAAATATCAAATCTATAACAAAGATTTGAAAAGGAAAGAATGGACCAAAGATGAAGATCAGATGCTTTTAGAGCTTGTTCAAGAGATGAGAGTAGGAAGTCATATCCCGTACAAGAAAAGTAAGTGACCTGCAAGTGAAAATGCCTTCCATTCACCTGTGGTTTTTTTTGTTCGTTCTCCCAGGCTTGTGTCTGTTAGTGTTTCTGCGTACTAGAGCACGCAGCCTGCTCTGGTTCAAGGAATTAATGAAGTTTTATTTCCTATGAATGTTTCTATTTCCAGGATAGTCACAGTTCTGTGTGTTCACATCACATTTCTAGTCTGTGATTGAGGCAAGGCACTGTTGTGCTGTGGCTCATCTGAAACTACGGATGTACTGATTTCTAAAAATGCCCCATTGGTGAGAGGAATGGAAGAGGACGGCTGAGTTTTCCCTCTCTTTTTCTGTGGTGGGAGCAGTGATATATGCCCTTCCTGTACCTGCCTGGAAGTTTCATTATATCAGCAAGAACTTAGTGTCTCTTGGAACCTCTGTCCATCTTTGAAATCTGGTTGAAACTGGCTGAGAGTTATTAATGAGTGCTGATGGTTGTGTGAGCTTTGTTTTTTGTAGAAAAACCATCAGAGTTCTTCCCTAGAAAGGCAATATTCGTGTGTGGCCAGCTGTTTTGGCAGTTTTCAGTGCTGTGCCCAGAAGCCTTTTCGAGGGGGTTGGCACTGCTGCTTCTGTTCCTCAGCAGTGCAGGACGCAGTACGGCTCGGGAGGGCTAGAGCTGAGAATAGCAACTGAGTACCTGGGGTCCTAAATCCAAGCTTGCGAGTGTAGCACCTGGTGTCTTGAACCTGTCGGATATGTGCTGGAGTGGGAACCTTGCCTAGTTCTCTGCTGTAGCAAGGTGGATTGTTGGGTCATCATGTGTCGGGTATGGATAGTGCTGTTAGAAATAGTAACGTGCTGGGTAGGCCGTACTCCTTCAGTTCTTGTGGCGTACCATTGTTTCAGTGTTTAAGCTGAGATTAAAATGGTGCTTATGGCAATCCACTGCTTGAAAATATCTGAGTTACGGTGTAAGTAAAGGAAGAAACATTATTTACAACAGACTTTAAAATACACCTTTGTGTTTTTAGTTGCTTATTACATGGAAGGAAGAGATTCTGCTCAGCTGATCTACCGATGGACCAAGAGCGTGGACCCCAGTTTGAAGAAAGGACCCTGGACACCAGAGGAAGATGCTGTAAGCTCCCTTCTCTGATGTCTAGAATTGTAGGGTGCCAAAGTGGGAAGGTTAGGCTCTTGAGATGTTGCATGGCTGCATACCCATGAGATATAACCGCGGCCCAAAGGAATGTAAAACAGACCAAGGTGGGCAGTTCACAAGTCATGAGGGCTTAGAAGCTCCCAAGCACTTCTGCTCAGAGATGTACAACACAGTGGAAACAAATACAACTGCTTCTGTCTCGGGCCTTTTAGGATTGTTACCGGTGGGAATTTCAGCTCTTGCTTTGTCTGATTAACATAGATGCTATTGGCTGCAGTTAAGAAGTATGGAGAGCGTGACTGGTATAAAATTCGGACAGAAGTGCCAGGGAGGAGTGATGCTCAGTGCAGAGATCGGTAGGTACGCTAAATGTAGCAACTGTGCTTTCAGGTTTATTACACAGAGCCAAGGTGCAACTTATTTTACAAATATGTTTGATTTGCTTAAACCAGTGTCACCTTAAGGGCTGTTTTGGGGAAGTGGTTATGGTCTAAATACAGTCTCTAACATTGTCTCCAAGTAACCCGGCATTTGTAGTTACACAAGTCAACAAGTTGGCATTGAGTTTAACGGAGAGGGCAGTGCATTGTTGCCCGTGGCGTGCTACTACCTCAGTACAGTTGCCTGTAGGTTAGCAGAAGTTGTGAAGGATGCAGTTCAAAATAAAGCAAAGGGGTCATTAAAGGTGAATGAGAGCGTGTAGGGGGGGAGGTTGTCATCCGTGTGTTAGCTGTGTATCTGTGAAGGTGATCTGGTCAGTGACCTCCTCCTCAGACCCAGCTTCAGGAGACTCAGAGTACAGCAAGTCCTAATTTCAGTGACCCGTTCTACAACTGCTTGTTGTAATTCTTAATCACATGGCCTGGTATTTTTGAGAACAAAGAGGTAGTAGGTGTGCTGCATTAAGGGAGTAGGGATGGGACCCCTTAGAAAAAGGGAAGATCTGATAAGGAATGCTGGCTTTGTTCCATCTTAGAGTATGCAGTGATGATCCAAACTGTACAAGCAGGATTGAATGTTCCTTACTTAATGTTTTCATTTTGAAGGTACTTGAAAGCATTGCACTGTGATGTAAAGAAAGGCAAGTGGAGTTTAGAGGAAGAGGAGCAGCTGATTGAACTGGTTCAAAAGCATGGCCTGGGTAAGTGTTCCTGTGGCTGAATCGTTGGAAGCTTAAAGAAGTGTGTATTATTAAGGAGTTTATCATTTCCGTTTTCTTCTCTCTTATTTTAAGCCCTGCAGCTGATAGTAGCAGGCTCTGCTCTGTACTGATGATTGCAGCCTTCCTTATATTGTGCAGCCTGTTCCCTGGAAATTCAGTTACTGAGGGATTGAGTAGTAAGGCGTTTGATAGCTGTGTCAGCAAGGTATCCGAGCTCTGACAGTGTAGAGGGGTGAGTTCCCCTCTGAACAGCCTGTGAAAGTCTGTTATTTCCTCTAAGACAACTTTTCCTTAACAAGTAGAATCTTTTCAGCACTCAGCTTAAGCTTTCTTCTAAGCAATCCCTTGCTGGTGCAAGGGAGTGTGTAGTTCTGCTAGGGTTTTCGTTCTTGGTTCATTTTCTGGTAGTTTCTAACTTTAGCTGCGTGTATAGCAGTGCAGAGTCTGATCAAAGAACACAAATGGGTGTTAAGGTTTTGAGATCCATTCATATAGTAACTCTGTCTCTTATACAAGGAAAGGTACAATATGTGTATAATGTTCTGCACTGAAAAGGCCTGTTGCTGGGTGCGTTGCATTCATAGGTACACTCTACTCTGCATCCTTTTTAGGTCGCTGGAGTAAAGTAGCTTCCGAGTTGCCTCATCGGACTGGCTCCCAGTGTCTGAGCAAGTGGAAACTCATGATTGGGTCTAAGGTATTGTAGAAAATGCTGCTGTGTTGCAGCCCCATCTCTTTAATTAAGATTCTCTAAACCAAAAGCAAAATCCTGTGAAATCAATACAAAAATTGCCATTGATATCACACAATCAAGATTGTCATGGGTGTTCATGGTCTCATTTTTTTGATGTGTTAAAACAACCTTTGCTCTGAAGGTCTGAAGTTAATTTGCTCTGTATTTGTGTATTGTCCAGAATTTCTTTATTGCCTTCAAGTGTCTGTAAGGATAGGATGTACCTAGGTGTTCGTGTATGTAACTCATGAGTTGCCAGCTTTGGTACCAGGCACTCCAGACATTCTGGCTACTTAAGACCATGTTAAAGACAGTCTTGTTTCCATCAGCAAAGCACCTGCCCTAGGAGGGGGTTCATGGAAACCCAAATGTGTCGAGATGGGGCAGCTGTGCTTAGTTTGTACTGCCCCATGCACCAGTTTGTAACACAAACTTTTCTCTTTCTGTAGCTTTTTCTTTGCATACAGGAATCTAAACCAATACAAATCTGTATCCAAAGGCAATTGTCAATTATACTGGATTTAGTTAATCTTGGCAGAATTAAAGCAAAACTGTCCATATGGAAGCCACGCCTTACTGATAGGATACTGCCCCATGAAACCTTTTAACTTGCTGATTTGAGAGATTTGCAAGTCAAGGGTGAATACTGGCTGAAACTTGTCTGTGCTTTTTTTGACTGAGAAGAAAAGATCTAGGCCAACAAAACGCCGACACGTGGAAGAGAGTTCCACCTCTTCAGAGAGCAGCAGTGAGGACATAGAACTGGACTTACCAGACAGTTCAGAGGAGGAGGCGACAAGCAAGGAGGAGGCGACAAGCAAGGAGGAGTGTGCATTTCCCAGCATTGATTTGTGGATACCGACACGCACAACTACGCCGGAGTCAAGCAAAGGAAGATACCAAACTCCATCCCTTTTCTCTCCTGAGAGTGCTGATGCAAGGACCGGTAGCAGTGAAGATCCAAGCACAACGTGTGATGGAGAGAAGGACAGAGTTGCCAATAAATCGTCGGAGTTGAACACCCTCCTGAGGGGTATTGCACGTCCACATTCAACGGACATCATTGTGAAGAATCCACAAGAAGTAATGAACAAGGTGAATCCTGGGATTCTCAGTCTGTTCTTGGTGGGTTTGGAGCTTGGATCAGAGGCAAATGGATCAGATAGCAAAATGTTTTTCATGCCTCCCTTGGCTGCCTTCTCACTGTGCCGCTGGGGGGTGCTGTTGGAGACCGAGCTGCGGGATTAAACAGAAATTTCTAGCGCTGCTTCCCCATGCATTGCCTAGAAAATAACTGTGTTCTTTCCTATCCGTAGTGTCACAGAAACAAAACTTCTTTTATATCTTCATAAAGCAGAATTGTCCGGTGAATCGTGGTGTCTTTCTACACCTGGCCAGGACGTATAGACTTAAAGTTTTGGAGAGTTCAGTTACACATCTGTACCTGATTCTGAGTTGGGTTTTCGCCGCGAATCAGGCATGGAAACAGTACAAACTCTCCTAGTACATTTTTGCAGAAAGAGCCTCCTTAGCAAAATATTAAATGTTAAAATTGCTATTTAAGTTCTTGTAAGCAAAAATGTTCTGACTTTTGTGTTAAGAATTGCACGTGTGCCTTAGACTGTGGGGCCAGCTGCACTGGTGACCGGTTTGTTGGTTACAGAAGTGGTGTGTTCTGGGGGTTCTGGTATGCAAGGGTTGCAAGTGCTTTAATTATGATTACAGATAGAGCATTATTTTACTAGTAGAAGTTCAGGGAAGAGTCAGTGGCTTTTCCAAACCTCTTCCTGTCCCTTCCCTTGTACTGTTAAGCCAAAAAATGCAGAGTCATGCAAAAAATTTGGACCCTCAGTGTGGATTTTTGTAGATACTTCGCACAAAGGCTTTTACGAAGTAGAGATTTGGTATTGTGATAGTGCACAAGGACTGAAAGGTAAGGTTAGCATCTCCACTTCAGGGATGATTTAATTTAATAAGGTACTTCCAACAGCAGGAGTGTTGAAAATTCTTGTACCTTCTGTGTATAGTCAGTGCAAGTCATTTTCTGTGAGATACTTTCCCTTTTATCTTTTCTTGTATGCTTTTCTTTTAAGGCTTCCAGATGTGGAAAGCAAGTGCTACGGGTTAGTCTGGAGGATGTGAGAAGAGTACTGAGAAATAACACGTGCTTTCAGAGGAGACTTGTAAGTGCCTCTTCTGTCTTGTTTGCTCTCGTGACGTGAGCGCTGTCAGGCTGTATTTAGTGAGAAATGTTTTTTGATAGTCACAAATCTTCTTGCGCTGTAGTCTCAAGACAAAAAGCTCATAAGGTTTGGTTTGGTTTGGTTTTCTTCCCCTGACTGCCCTGTGAATAGTTTGTCCTGGGACTAATTATGGTAGAACCTTACTAATTGGAACTCTAATTATGTATTTGTTCATGCACAGCAATCAAAGATACTAAAACCTTCTGCCACTGTTGTAACAAAAATACCTGGAGTTAGTACTTCTGCTGGCCAGAAGCTTCAGGGGCTGCAGAACATCTCAGAGAAAACTTACCGTCAGGAGAGAGAGCGTTTGAGAAGAATGAACCTTGACAGAAAGCTGCTGATGGCCGTGACACCTTGGGTGGGCAATGTACTACTGCCTTGCGCCTTGCAAACTGGGAAGATGGCCTTTCATCACACAGAAGGTAGCGGTCACCCCTCAGGGATAGTACTCTCCTGCGTTTTGTCGCTTCTTTCTGACGTCTTGTAAGTGAATGATTTTGATGTTGGACTTTTTTTCTAGCTGATTCTATTAAAGAGAAGATTAAGTCAATCAGTCTCACGAGCACTCCCCTGTTCACGCTTTTAATTCAGGTAGGTTTTACTGTCTTAGTAGTATTATCTGCTTTCAAACAGTGGTAATCTTTATTTCTGTATTTGATGCTTAAATAAATGGTTTATTTTTGTTCCTTAAACTAATCATCTAGTTACTGGATTAATCTGACCTTATGGCTTGCGTGTGATGTGTCTTAAATAAAACCTGCATCTGAAATATGATGCTGTGAGGGCTTTTTCTGTAAGTGTAAAAATGTCCCCAGAATATTGCATGTGAAGCCTCTCCCATCCATCTTGTTTTGTCACTGGCTCTACCAGAACATTTTTGTTCTCAGTCAAATGTTAATGAAATTCTCATCTTGCAGCTCTTTCAGATTGATACCAATGGCTGCATGAAGATTATTCGTGAGAGAAGGCTAAGGCAGTCAGAGCTTCTTAGGGCTAATGCAAGAAGGCCTCAGCAGGTATTGCACAGTTTCTAAGCTTTTCCCACTGAAGCCTTAAGTAAAGTAGAGATTTTTCATTATGTGTGGCCAGTGGCGCTGTTTGTGTGTGTGCATTACCAGTTTGGTTCAGAAGCGTAATAAAATGCACAGGATGTTGGCAGATGTGGGTTTGATTCACATCTGTGCTGTTTAAATGATCTTTAGATATCTCAGAAGTATAATTTAATATAATTTTTTTGGCAGGCTTCCCAAAATATGGAGACTTCTTCAGGTACCTACCAGAACATTTATTTTTATGATGTACAAGAACCTTCACTTAATTCATCACCGTTACATTAATGACCAATGTAACTGAAGGAGAACTTTTGGAACAAAACTACATTATCATGCTCATTTTTGCTAGCTCTTGGATTTTCAGCTATTGGCTAAATATGTTACCTTTTGGTAAGGACTTGAAAGAATACCGAAGGGCTGGGGGACCGCTGGCACTGACCAAAACCCTGGGTGGTTGTCATCCCGGCTGGGTGCGAAGTGCTGGTGTAGCGCTGACCAGTGCAGTTCCTCGTGTGTGGTGTTAAGGTGCGTTCCTAGCCCATCTGATTTCTGGGGAAAATCACATCGTTACTGAACAAGTGGTAAGCTTGCTGCATCAGAGTTATCTGAAGGATGTCAGGATGGGGCTTGATAAAATCAAGACTATAGTGTTGTAGAAGCTCTCACAAACAGGAATTTTGCTACTTCCTGTGCAGGGTACTTGATGCTTAGTAGCTAAGGAATGGATTTTGAAAATACTGTTCAATTTTTTTTTTAATATATTTTATTTGCCCTCCTCTATAGGCAATTCATCACAATCTTGTACTCAGAGGAGCTCCCAAAGGGGCATACCAAGGAGTGCTGTCAGGAGACCTGTTGCCTTAAAAGCAAGGGAGACTTCTGCTGCCGCCTTCGAGAGCAGTGCTCCTGCCATGCAGGGAGCTCTTCCAGCCCAAGTGCAAAGGCAGAAGCCTAAAACTGTCTCAGAGTTACTGAGGGAGAAGCGGCTAAGAGAATCCCGAGCTAAGAAAGCTATGCAGAGGACAGTGTTCGTTGCCCCTCAGATGCTGGTTTCAGGGCCTCTGATAATCCAGCACCCCCCACAGCAAATCATTCCTTCTACACAAGCAGGGAGCAAACCTGCAGGAATTGACTGCACAAACAGCCAAGTACAGAGCACACCAGCTCCGTTGCCAGCGTTTACTTCTGTTGCAGGTTCAGCTTCCACCATGGTTGTGCCTGAAAACCATTCCTTGTCAGTGCCAGAAATGGGGGAAAGCCCCGGTTCCTCACAAGGGACAGAGCTACAATCCAGTAAGGAAGCAAAAGAGCAATCTTTGGAGAGTAGCTGTGAAGGAGGGGCTCTTCCAGGCGTGAATCCAGCTGCAGCAGAGAAGGCCCCGGATCAGGGAGGGTGCAATGGTCAGGTCCTAGCTGGTAGCTCAGCTTCAGTAGCTTTGCAAAACCAAGCTTTTGTGCCACATCAAATTACAGTGGTGCCTGTTGGCATTGAGTCTGGCACCAACAATTTGTCTCTTTCCACACCAGTTACTTGTGAGCTGAACAGTAACGGGCCGCAGCAGAGGCCAGTCAGTCTCTTGCCTGCTCTTGTAACTCCGCAGACTGGTTCGCATTTGATTCCCAACAGCATACTGCCTTTCACGTGGGTTGTAACGCCACAGGCTTTGCTCCCCACCGCTGTACAAACTGTGGTGGGTGTTCCCCAAGGACTGCCAGCTGCTGCTGTGAGAAACCAGTGTCAGACAGCTGTGACTTCCGGTGGCAATGTCTCTGGCTTAGGAGTGCCTCCTGTACCAGCTGGAGCAAATACGCCTCGCCCCAGCGGTGCAGAGGCAAAAGCGCCAAGCGCCCAGTTAGCAGAAGGGGTACCTTTGGGAAAGGCAGCTAACCATTCCATGCTTCTGCCTGTGACCTCAGCGAGTCCCGGATGCACCACCTCCAGCCTGTCTTCTGCAACGCCTGCGTGCTCAGACGGTTTCTCCAAGGCTTCTGACTCCTCTGCGGCTCAGACCGCTCTCCCAGCTGGTGCACCAGCCCTGCGTGCTGTGCTGCTGCCTCAAACGCAGCTGCCTGCAAGCACTCAAGGGTCTGATGCCCAGTGTGTGTCGAGTCTTGCTGGCTTGGAAAAGAGCCATGGCTCCATGACAACAAACGGATCATCTTCCAGTCCGGGCATCGTCACGAAAGAGATTGCTCTCCAGCCAAGAGATCCAGTTCCTCATAACAATGTCCCAAGGAACTCTAACTGCTTCGTAGCTCAGTCATTGAAAAATAGACCTATTGCCTCCAAACCACCGACTGTGCAGCCCGCTGACAGTCCACCCCAGCCAACCACTTCCAGCGCAGAAAAGAATCTCCTTGACTTTAGCCTGATTTCCCTCGAAGATGAGGGGGTAGTGAAGGAGTGGCTGAGTGGGAAACAAGGTGTCCAGGTACCATCACTGCAGACCAGGTTGCCTTATCTGCCACCTTTTCTGTGCAACGTAAAAACCCTCTCGGAGCTACTTCTGCAGAAAGCAGCTCTAGAAGAGCAAGCGGCATGCCTTCTGCCTTCCGATGCCAATCAGGATGAGGGCACTGGGGTCGATTTGCACGCTATCACAGAACTGGTGCAGCAGAAACTCGGCGATAACCCTGCTTTCCTCCTACTGAAAGCCAGGTTCCTAGCAGCCTTTACTCTCCCAGCTGTACTAGCAACTCTGCCTCCTCCAAAAGTGACAACTACTCTGTCAGCCAGCAGGAAGCAATATGAAGAGAGTGATGAAGAGGAGTGGCAGAGTGAGAAGGAAGTGTCTGAGGAAGAGAGCTGTGGGGATGAATTAGCAGGTGTACGGCTGGATGGGACGGGTGGTGACGAGCCTGGAGACAAAGACCCTGATTTACTAAATCAGGTAAAATGGAGTTGTTAGGGACCAAAAGCAGAAAGCTACTGTGGGCTAAATATTGCTCTCACTGGAATCCAGGGTGAAACCCCCACTGTTCCAAAGTTTAGCAGAAATGTGGGCCTTTTGAATAAGCATAATTTTGCAGCTGATAAAAAAAAAAAAATCTCTCTCGCTCAGCTGGAGCCCTTAGCCCTCACAAGAGTAAAAGCCTGTGTTTTATGTAGCACGTTAAACTTGACATGATAGTTTCCAAAAGTGGGTATCAAAGTTCCTTTCCTCTTACAGTTTATAATCTGCTTCACTGACTCCTGTATTTTTGAAATCAGGCCCTTGTTTTTCATTGTCTGTGTCCTTTAAACTCCAGAAATATCAGGGGAATTGTGTACGTTTGCTCCTATTGCCATTTGAGGTCTTTGTCACGAGTGGTTTTATATGACTAGAGATTATTAGAGTATATGGATCGATGTAAACTGTAATGTCAATCTAAAATCAGTCTCTGATTTTTAAGCTAAATCCGTTACTGCCCAGCAGTGTTTTCTACCGAATATGCCAGGAAGCTGTGTAGCTCAGACTTGCATTTCAATTCATTGTGGCTCCGAAATAAGCAAACAAACTACTAATGAAGATGAATAAGGCTGTTTCTACAGAAAGATGGCAAAGCCGCCTAAAAATCAGAGCTTTCCCATAGTAAAAGCCAGCAGTTATCTTTCTGTTATCTCTGACTTTTGGATCTGGGCTAAGTTCGGTGTAGGTTGAACTGTGAGCAGTTGGTCCAAAAGTCTACAGCAGTTCTTCACTGCCTGGTAGCTTCACTGCCAGCCTCTGTCCTGTGTCGTCTCTGACCAGGCTCCTTCCCGCTCCTTTTATTAACGCTGTAGCCAGGTTGTTTTCCTGATGCTTTTCAGTTAAAAGTTTGTGGTAAGGGTATGTTTTATGAGAAATCAAGAGTTTGTGTTGACCCATGTTGTCTGGGGCACTGTCTGGCTCCAGCAGTGAAAGCGAAACCATCGCTTGTGGCAGGCCTGCAACCTCTAACGAACGGTTGTGCCCAGACAGGAGCTACAGCAGCAATTGCTGTAGGCTGGTAGTGGTAGCAGAAGCAGAAGTAGTGCCAGTGTTGGCTGAAGGTTTCGCTCTGAAAACTTTAGGAAGTTTTGTGCTTGCTGTGACACTGGTAATGGTGTTGGTGTCCCATGCTTAATTTTGAAGGTAAATAGAAGATTGTTGTGGAAAGCTTGCTGAGCTCCCTAAAACAGAAAGATGGCAGGAGGGGTTCTTCTGCAATTCTGCTAGTTCTCACGGTGTTGATAGTCTCTTCTGCTTATGTTGCAGGGCATCGGAGCCGAAGAGAGTGCTGCGCAGTCTGTCTTGGCCTCCTGCACTGATGTGGCTGATGCCAGTGCTCCTCAGATCAGGAGAAGTGCCCGCTTCAGGAAAAGGAGGAGGATGTAAGAAGGAAATGTGTTAGTAGCTACTTGGTGAATCTTGTATTTCTTGTCTGAGAAGAGAACTTGAAACACATTTGTCTGTGACACAGCTTAGACAATGAATCATGACCCTAGGAAAGGACTGAAATTATCTCGACTTTTGTTCCCTTAGGACACAGAGTTCTACACTCAGCCATTAATCATAGACTAAAGCTAATACTTTGACTTTCAGGGGGAGGGAAAGTTGTTGTCTGCCTAAATTATATACAAAAGTCATGAAGTTCAAACATCTGGCAGCCTTTTAGTCCGTGTTTCTGCCTACCGGTGTTATACCTAGTTGGCAGCACTCTACAGGCTTCGCTGCTAAAATGAGATTAGTAAAGGGTCATAATTGGTGGGACAGGAAAGCCTGGGCAGCTGCGGCTGAAGAGAGGGTTTGTGTGTGAGAGTGCTGAACAGCAGAAGCTGAAGTAAATGCTTGCTGCAGGTTCCAGCAAGCTGGTGGTACGCAGCCCTTGCTCAGGGCTGTCAGGCAGTCCTCTGGATCCTGGGCAGGTAGCAGCAGCGCTTTGTGTGGTTTGCCTTGTGTAGCCTGGCTCGGGAGTATTGAAGAACAGTATTAAAAACTGGTGGGAAGGTGGGGCTGAAGACCGGTGGGTACTTCACTGGAGTTTCTCTTTAACACTTGGTCTTTAATCAGCCTGGGGGGGTGGGGTTTCCCTGCTATGTGGCTTCATTTCTCTCCATGTATAACGGGACACCTTCTGTAGGGTGCAAGTGTGTGATATCTTCATATACGTTGAGGCTTTTAGTGAAATAAACCAAATGAACATGAGTGGTGTTTGATTCGCATAATTGGCAGAGGAGACTGACTGGGTTTTTTCTTTAAAATTGGTTTTAGAAACCAAAAGGGTAGCTTCCCTATAAAAATGCTGTGACTAAAGGAGTTGTTTGTGCTTTGTTACAGAGTCACTTGAATGAGGTCTGCCTTCCTGCATGGCAGCTGGAGATACTCTTTGCACTGTTCACTTTTAACACTTCCAACAGACTAGATGGACCTGGGGAAGAGAGGAAGATGGCTGGACTGGTTTTCCTGTCGCCTAACGAAGTCTGCATCTCTAGACAAGCTGCAAACATGAAACAAAGTGGCTCGAGGGAAGTCTTTCAGGCATAGACCAATCCTGTTCTCTTTCAAACTAGCACCTGGCATAGATTCCGAGGGGGAAGATTGCTGGAGGTCTGGGGAAACCAGCAGTGATGGTTATTTATTTCCTTTTTGTGTTAGCCCTTATTTATGTGAGTGTTTTTCCATGTTCAGAATATGTTGTTCATTGGGTGGGTTTTTTGGTGCTGTCACAGTGGTTTTGTTTGATGGCTAACTGACTGAATACTGCTGAATAAGCAACAGATTAATTTTGTATCAAAATGAGTCTTGAGTATTTGTTGAAATACAGATGTTTTATTTTTCTCACTTTAAAATTACTGATGCATTCTGTGTGGTTTTTTTTCTGGTAAATAGTGCTTTTAATAATGTGTGTATGAGTGTGATTGCTAATGAGAAAAATGAAGTTTGCAAGCTTCATGAAAACCAGGGAGAATGTGGGAAATGAATATGCATGTGGCTAAAACTGCGGGATTGAATTAGGCTTGGATTCTTTCTTGATTCTTCCACAGCCTGCCCCGTACAGACATTAGCAAATCACTTAACAAAATCTTGTTTCTTCATTCACAAAACAGCAATTTCTGTCTTAGAGAGGTGCAAAGCTAGCTGAGTCAAAGCTGATAAAATGTTGTGGGAAAGTGCTGCAGAAAGCTTCATTCCACGGCACTGGCTAAGCCTCCCGAGAGCGTCGCGGTGAGCTTAGGGCGCTGTCAGCTGCAGCTCTTCTACGAGGGCCCTTGAGGCAGAGCTGGGGACAGTGGGTACCAGTGTTGCTGTAACTGAGTGTCAAGACATCATGGAGCAAAAGGAATTATTCTGAAACGGCTTTCCTCTTGCAGTGTACTCTGTTTTCCAGAAGCCACTACAGAGAACATTCTTCCAAGAAATTCAGATGTGGGAGAAGCTCTGCCACACGGTTCGGTGTGCTGTTCACCACAGGGCTGTTACACGAGGCACTGGTAGTAAATGTGACCTGGGCTCTACACGATTGCTGTGCTTTGTGAATGCCGCTCGAGAGATGCCCTTGTGACCTTACCCGCTTGTGGAAAAACTTTGTATAACTGTAAGAAGCAGCTGTCTTTGTTCTTTTTCAGGATTAAACTGGTCTGTTACTATAGAACAAAAACTCCTGAGGCTAGACTGGTCGATTAGCAGACATTCTGATTACCTTCAGCAAAGGCATAGCTAATAGAGGTACTGTATCTTTTTTTAGTGTAAAGCTAATTTAATGCTTAACAAGAAGTGCAGGCTTAAAGAATCTGTGAGCATCTCTGCCCTACTCCTAATGATAACATGGAGCAACTCTCCAGAAACTTAGAAAGCAGAACAAAGAGCAGAGTGGGAAGCTAATGGGAAAATGTGTCATGCTGCCATGGTACCAGAGCGTGTATGTTCTCAAGACTTTTTAAAAACAGACTGTTAGTGAGTTCTTGTTGCAGCTACAGTTCTAGGGCTGTGGGAAGGCAGGGAGGCAGTCACAGGTATGATGTTGGTGCTTAACATCATGGCAATGCTGCTTGCTGTGCTGCTCCTTTAATTACTGTTAGAGCCACAGCCTGTAATTTGGGAATCGTGGGTTATGTTCCTTGCTTTGCCAAGACTTGATTCCCTTTCCCTCAAAATACTGAGTTGTCATAATTATGCTTGAAGCTTAAGGGCATCCAAAATTAGAGGCATCATTATAGAAATCATCCTTTTCAGCTGAACTCTAAACCAAGAGAGAGTTCTTGCTGCCACCTGCTTTGCTGTATAGAGATGTTATGTTAACAGCTGAAAAGCCATTTGAAGAGCCTCTTTCTTCTAGCTCTGTGGCTCGTGTTGTCCCCTGCAAGGAGCCGGACAGACCTATGCCTGTGACCTTCGCTCTTTTTAGTCTTTCTGACCACTACACAAAGAAACTTTCTGGACCCTAGCTGGTACTTCAGTGGTACAGATTGGAAGACAAAGCCAGAATGAGTCTAAAACCACTGCATATGTAACACCGCTGACTCGCAATGCGACTAGCGTTCTTCTCCTCCCCCATCACCCATTCTGGCTTCCCCTTTTTTTAATTTCTTTTTTTTTCTTTTTTTTTTTTTTTTCCTCCTCCTTCCCTTTCCTGTCTCGGAATATAGTTGAGTAGTTTCCCCTTTTCTCTGTTCTCAAAGCAGTTTTACTCCTGGAAGGATCTTTGCTCTAGCCAGAATATAAAGGGAGGCTGCATCCAAGACAAGTTTTCTCAGCGACAGGACACAGACAAGTGTCGCTAGACCAGGAGAGGAAACAAGGCAGCTTTTGACTGCACAGGCTCAGGTTGGTCCATGTAATACAGAATGGTTTATCTTAACAGGAAGAATTTTTTTGTTTTACAGCTCTGAGGTAAGGATGTGGTGTTTATCAATGGGGGAATGCATTTCTTGTAATCTGCTGGGCCTGGCTTGATGTCAGGCAGGGCAGAGTATTTTCTTCATTATAAGTAATGACTGGTTCTGTGTCAGTCCAGCTCGTCAAAGTTAACTAGCAATGTAATGTGTAACACATCTGTGCTGAAGACGTTTGGAGTCTTCCTCTGTGCTGGAGCAGAAAAACAATGAAGGTTTGAGATGACCTTGGCGAGAGATGCCGTAAGGTGTGTGTGAAATCCCAGCCCCCGTACAGGTGCTGATGGTCAGAACTCTGTTGCCACCCGCCCTGTCCCAAACAAGACAACTGAAAATCTGAATGCTGAGGTGTCTGGCAGCCTTCCTGAGCTGCTGGAAACGATAGTGGCGACTGCAGACAACTGCTGTATGTGAGATAAGCATAGTAATTAATGACTGGCATTTCAGAAGGTACTCATTACAGAACAGTCAACCACAAAGGGGCAAGGAAATAAAAGTAATGCTAGCTTCTTATTCGAAAGGTGAAGAAGGCTGGGTGTAGAAGTGTTGGGTTTTCTGTGTGTGTTTACCTGCATGCTCCCAGGCTGAGGAGCAGCAGCTGTTCTGGCTCTGGTTAATAGGGGGCATTGTTGGGAGAGGAACCTGATGAGGTTCAACAAAGGCAAATGCAGGGTCCTGCACCTGGGGAGGAACAACCTCATGCACCAGTACAGGCTTGGGGTGGACCTGCTGGAGAGCAGCTCTGTGGAGAGGGACCTGGGTGTCCTGGTGGACGACAGGTTAACCATGAGCCAGCAGTGTGCCCTGGCTGCCAAGAAAGCCAATGGAATCCTGGGGTGCATCAAGAAGAGTGTGGCCAGCAGGACAAGGGAGGTTCTCCTTCCCCTCTACACTGCCCTGGTGAGGCCTCATCTGGAGTACTGTGTCCAGTTCTGGGCTCCCCAGTTCAAGAAAGATGAAGAGCTACTGGAGAGAGTCCAGCGGAGGGCTACAAGGATGATGAGGGGACTGGAACATCTCCCCTACGAGGAGAGGCTGAGGGAGCTGGGCTTGTTCAGCCTGAAGAAGAGAAGGCTGCGAGGGGACCTAATAAATGTTTATAAATGTCTGAAGGGTGGGTGTCAGGAGGATGGGGCCAGACTCTTTCCAGTGGTGCCCAGTGACAGGACAAGGGGCAATAGGCACAAACTGAAGCAGAGGAAATTCCAGCTGAACATGAGGAAGAACTTCTTCCCTCTGAGGGTGACGGAGCCCTGGCCCAGGCTGCCCAGGGAGGTTGTGGAGTCTCCTTCTCTGGAGATATTCAAGACCCACCTGGACAAGGTCCTGTGCAGCCTGCTGTAGGTGACCCTGCTTCAGCAGGAGGGTTGGACTAGATGACCCACAGAGGTCCCTTCCAACCCCTACTATTCTGTGATTCTGTAACGAGTAATCTCGGAGTGCCACTGCTGCAGGGGAGCACTGCAGCAGGCTCCCACCCAGCACACGCGTGGAACCACTCTTTGTCTACAGGAATGGTTCTGTGACCTCCCAGTCTGGCTGGGCGTTAGTCACGCGTGTGTGGGAGGATGAATTGCTGAAGCTGCACAGATGCAGTCGGCGAGGTGGATGTGAGAGGCAGCCGGCCTCATGGTTTCCTGGGACATGACTTACACCTCTGTGTTGACAGTGGAAATTGTATACTGCTCCTGTTCCTCTTGCACATGGTGAAGTGCAGCATGCAGAAAACCAGCTGTTGTATGATTGCGGCTGAAGCCAGTGAAGGGTGTCGCTGTCGGGGGTTTTCAGAGAGCTGTTTGTGGCTGTTAGATTTAGTGACTGTGGGGTCAGACGAAATGCAGGGATCTCTTCAGTGCTGGGAGATGGAGGACGAAGAGTGTGAACTGTTTGTGAAGCAGAGGCAACAGCTAATTAGGAGAGCTTTAAAGATGTTTTCACTTCTTCAGAGGATGCTTAGCTTCAAATTGGGAAGTTGTGATTTGCCATCAGCTTGCCCTGTGTTGTGTTCCACCCTTTTTTCTATTGTTCATGTTCATCGGGATCAAAGATTTAATTCTAAGCATAGCTGAGCATCTGGAGAACCCACAGTGAAGTCTGTGAGATTCAACAGCACCTTCCTGGGGGACG
Source organism: Opisthocomus hoazin (assembly GCF_030867145.1). Classification (NCBI taxonomy): domain Eukaryota; kingdom Metazoa; phylum Chordata; class Aves; order Opisthocomiformes; family Opisthocomidae; genus Opisthocomus; species Opisthocomus hoazin. The sequence continues at coordinate 15,142,360 of NC_134432.1, forward strand.
CTGTTGGGAACATAGCTGGATTTTCCTCCCTTCATGGGGCTCTCGATGCCTTGCCAGTCGCCAGTGGACCTGTCGCTGAAAAGTTCCTCTTGCCGTGACCTCTGGGAGGTGCTCACCTGGTTGGAGAGAGATCATCAAGCTTTGGTGACTTTTGTTTTCTCAGAATCTCATGCTAGCTCTCTGTCATGTATATGTCAGTAGCGCTAGCCTCGCAGCTGCTGATACCTTCGGTCTGGTACCGCACCGTTCTTTGGGTGTGACTGCAGCGTATCGCCGTGTTCTGCAGGCGATCGGCGAGCGCTGAGATTAAGACCACATGGGAGATGTGTTCCTGCATCTAAAAGACACTTTTCCATTCTCAGTCTGTTAACATACTTGGTGTCACCACCCCCCCCCATTACTCTAGAAGGTTTAGAGTCTACTTGTTTGTTTTCTGGTTTTGTTTTTTCAAGACAGGACAACACTGCTCACTAATACTCCTCACTTGCCAACATGCTGGAAGAAGATAATGATGAGACATGTTGGAATGACCTGGAGAACTTCCGGGTGAAGCTGATCTCTGTGATCGATCCTTCCCGCATAACACCCTATCTTCGCCAGTGCAAAGTGATCAACCATGATGATGAGGAACAAGTTCTTAACGACCCCAGCCTGGTCATGTGCAAACGGAAGGCAGGTGGGTGAAGCGCAGCCTGCGGCTCCACAGACGCTCCGATGCTCGCTCGGCTCGTGGGAGCAGACTGGGACAGAGCGCTGACGGGCGGGCCCTGAAGGAGCGCGTCGCCTGTCTTCAGACACAAACGTTGTAGGCACTGCTGTGCGGCCCTGTTCCCTCCCTTTCCCCAGCACACCGGCGTGGGGAGAGGAACGGAGACGGCTCTGTCGACGCCTTCCCAAGCTGTGTAAGGGAGCACAGGGGGTGCACGGCCTCTTAGAATCATAGAATGGTAAGCGTTGGAAGTGACCTTGCAGATCATCTAGTTCCAACCTCCCTGCCATGAGCAGGAGCTCCTGGTGCTCTGGATCTCTAGATTAGCGTAAGGGAGGGAGTTGCTTTGGTTTGACCCACAGGGCTATCCGTGTAACGATTTTGCAGGGGAAAGATCTCCAAGATTAATGCAGCACGTATTGTCCCTCATTCCTGTCTTGTGGTGTTTGAGGGAGTGCTGGCAGCACATGAAGTAAATTTTTCGTGACTCTTCTATACAGTCCTGGTCTTGTTCCAACCACAGAGAATGTGAGAATTTGTTATGCTATTAGTACATCTTTTGGACTGGATTAACTCTTATTGGTAAATTACCATCATAGAAAAAAAAGTCCTTTCCCTGTTTTCCAGATTGGAAAACTGCAGAACACAGAAAAGAAGCCCCCTGGGCTTGATTTTGTACCGAGTATTTCTAGACAAAGTAGGGAACTGAGCTCAAAGTCTTTTTAGTCCAGGGTCACTTGGACTTGTCCCCGCTGCCTCTCTAGTTATGTGCGGTGTTCTTACACTAGTGGCCCTTTTTTCCCATATTTGCCTGTGGTATTTGGAAGTGGAGCCTCAAGCTGCAGAAACTGTCGTGGTGCTTTGTTTTAAACTTAGCTTCTCTGTAATTGTCAGCAAGATAACAGAAGGTGCTCTTCTGAGATCTGCTTTTTGCTACCCGCTGTAGCAGGAGCTAGGCACAGGGGTAAGTTTTAACGGCTCCTTCACAGTTGAAATACTCTTGTGTAGTTGCTGGGCAATTGGTTTAGGATTAGCTGGGGGATTCAATCCCCAGGGACTTTAATCTGCGTGTGGAGAACATGGAGCAATTGTAGGTAAAGAGATAATCAAAGGAATAGAATATCCTGTTGCTATTATTTCAGGTGTTCTTCTGGACATTCTTCAGCGAACGGGACGCAAGGGCTTTGAGGCATTTCTCGAGAGTCTTGAGCTTTATTATCCACAACTGTATAAGAAAATAACTGGCAAGGAGCCCAGCAGGGTCTTCTCTATGATCATAGGTAATGTTTGAGTTTTCAAACAGCTCTTCATTTGCTGTTGCTGTGCAAATTAAGGGGGGGTTTACTTCCGCTCTTCCCTCTCCCCAGCTTCAGTGAGCAGAGTCGGGAGCGTTCCCTGGCTTGCTCCCCGTGTGCTTTGGAAGGGTTCTGGCAAGAACGGCCCTGCTGTCTGGTGTCACAGGCTCGACCTGGGAGGGTGAAGGAGGAAGCAGAAGGATCAGTCTTCCTTCTGCCTGTTGTTCTGTCAGTGACACTGCTGTAGCGAGGCGCAGGGCTGGGGGGGAACAGCAGGGATAGTCTGATGACACGTCTCTGCAGGGTTTGCATGCCTGTGCATGGCACGGGATGATCCTGAGCTGCAGGGATAAGAGGGTGGGAACCTGCGCTGTATGCGTGGTGTCCAAAGAGCTGATGGGACAGCAGTGGCTGACGCCTGCCCACCGAACAGACACCGCTGGCGAGTCTGGCCTGAGCCAGCTCCTGATGAACGAGATCATGAAGCTGCAGAGCACCGTGCAGGAGGAGCGGCGGAAGGCCCAGGAGCTCACCATGTGGCTGCACAGCAAAGAGGACACGATCAGAGAGATGTGGGTGAGGGACAGCCTGCTCCGCAAGCACCAAGAGCGGGCACAGAAGATGAAGGAGGAGAGGGACAGCCTGAGCAAGGAGCTGCGGAAGTGCAAGGATGAGAACTACAACCTGGCGATGAGCTACGCCAGACAGAGCGAGGAGAAGAGCGCTGCCCTCATGAAGAACCGGGACCTGATCCTAGAGGTCGGTCAGTCTTTTCTAAAGCTTCCCCCTTCCTACCTGAGCCCTGGAAGGCTGTGCTGTGCACCAGGCTTGTCTTTGCCCAGGATGGTCTGGACCAGTCCAGCATGAACTTCTGTGCATCTTCTCTAGCAGGTGGCTTGTCTTGGTGGTCCCTACCTCAGCCATGCGTTACAAGTTATGCTGTGAAGAGTTAACAGTCTTCTCCTCATTCAAGAGTGGGCCCTCTCGCAAGAGCAACGTGTTGTATCCATTTAGCACACAGGCAGGACTCTGGTCCCCAGAGCACCGAGCATCCTGAGGAAACCAAAGCTGGGGAGAAACATGCCCTGTGTTTGTCTGGGGAGTGGAGTGAGAACTGCTTTTGCAGGCCAGAGTCTTCTCTTTGTACTGATGAGCTCTGAACCTTCTTGTAGATCGATCACTTGAAGCACAGCCTCATGAAGGCTGAGGATGACTGCAAACTGGAGCGTAAGCATACGATGAAGCTGAAGCACGCCATAGAGCAGCGTCCGAGCCACGAGGTGATGTGGGAGATCCAGCAGGAGAAGGAGCTGCTCTTGGCCAAGAATCAGGAGCTGGAGAACACTCTCCAGGTTGGTGGGGGTGGTTGGATCTGGACTCCTGAGAAGTGATTATCTGTTGCAGCCAGGGCAGCAGTGGGGCTGCACTGAAGACTGTGTGGGTCAGCTGTGGCCTCGTTCTCCCGAGTCAAACAGGGCGCACAGGGCTGTGGGGAGAGGGTTAATATGGAGTTAGATGGTTGCTGTATCTCACTTTTTTCTTTGTCCAGCAGGTTGCCAGGGAACAGAATTTGGAGAAAAGCCTCTCCAGCGAGACTCTGGAGAATGACTGTAGCCAGATACTGGAAGAACGCCGGGAGCTGATGAACACCATTTACAGCCTTCGCAAGGAGCTGCGGCAAGCTGAGGTGCTCCAAGACAAAGTACGTGATGCAGTGCAAATTCCTGCTGAGGGTCAGTGGGTACGACAGGCAGATGAAGCGCCTGCAGTGTCTTGCCTGTGGAGCAGAGGAGCCGCTCAGCAGCGATCCTTGCTGCTCCCACTCTAGTCTCTGTCTTATAGTTTGTTGAAAAAGGCACGCTGATATTTTAGCATGCTGTGTCTGTGGCATTAACTGTTACCTGTTAATGCCTTTGTTAATTAACAGCGTGGCGGGTGATGGAAGCTTTTGTCATGATTGACAGCTCAGGCACATGTAAATCCATCACGTTAGCAGTTGTCCTCTTCATGTTGACCAACCTTCTGGCTGGCCTTACTCCAGCTGGACGGTCTGGCTGAGCTTTGACATTGCATGGAGGTCTGGCCGTAGCAGTCTGTGGCACAGAGCAGACGTGGTGCGAGTCTAGCTCAGGCTCTGCCCACAAGCAGGGTGGTTTTGACCTTGTCTCAACAGTATGCAGAGGAAAAAGAGATGCTTGAACTACAGTGCATGTCTCTGAGGAAGGACTCCCAGATGTATAAAAAACGGATTGAAGCTGTCTTGCAGCAGATGGAGGAAGTCGCTTCAGAAAGAGACCAGGTGATGAAACCTTCCTCTTGGAACTGCTGCTAATCCCTGCTTCGCTGTTGGAAGCGGGCGGATAACTGTAACCCTGAACGTACCGCGTGTGACATGCCACAACCTGTTGTCCCTTACGCCAGGCACTCCTGACCCGGGAACAGTTCTATACGCAGTACTCCAAGAACCTGGTTGAAAGGGATGCTTACCGCAAGCAGATTCGGGAGCTGGGGGAGCGATGTGACGAAATGCAGCTGCAGCTCTTCCAAAAGGAGAGTCAGTTACTGGCTACTGAAGCCAAGCTGAAAAGGTTGCAACTGGAGCTACCCACACCGGTACGCCTGCGGGGCTGTCATCGGTGTGATGGGTTGGGAAGCTGAGCAGAGGGCCAGAGCGGGGCCTTTCCGAGGCCTGGAGGTAACCATTTCCACGCAAATGCCGAGTCTAGAAAAATGAAAGACACGATGGTTCCCATTACCTCACCCTTGTTCCAGGCATGGATAAGCTGGACCGATGCAAGCTGAGACCTTCTATGTGTCTGGAGTATGTCCAAAGACAATGAGGGGATCCTCAACCACCATAGAGTGATCTCTATTTACAGACTGTGTGTGAGGCATCTGGATGAAATTGGGAGCAGGATGTAAGGGTGCTAAATTTTCTGGAACTAAATTAGATATACAGGGGCTTTTAATTAGTGTGACATCTTGTGTAGTTTCTCCAAGTGGTCAGACAGAAGTGTAGGAGGAAGGAAGTCCACCCTTCTCTGTTTTCTGGGGCTTTCAGTCTCCTGCATATTCCTTACTGCCACTTCCTTGCTTAAGAGGAATGATTAATTTATACTGATTTTATTTCAGACCTCCGACCTGGATGATACCTCCTCCAGAGATTCCCAGGAAGTGAGTAGGGTGCCTCATATATTTTTACTTTCTTCTGGGATGGTTTCAAATTCCTCACTTGTGCTCAGTTCCCTAAGTAACAGCAGTTTTCAATCCATGGCTCTGGCTCGTTTCAGTGATACCAAGGAGTGGAGGGGCAGCAAAACAGACCAGTGACAGAATCTCCCTGCGTCCTGGGATTTCTAAGTGTAGGACACAGTTATGGTGTGAGCCGGCACCATTTACCGAGTCTAAGTAAATCAGGGGAACTGAATTACTCAAGTTGCTTCTAATTGTCTCTCTTGTGGGAGAAGAGGCAGTCTCACGTCAGGGACATCTGTAGTAAAGAGTTTTCACTTAGTTCATAACTGCAGTGTGGAAGTCATTGACACACTGTAGGCCAAAAGTATAAATGAGGCCAAAGGAACTGGGTATATTCATGGAGGATAAATCCATGAGTAGATCCATAACTTCTGGCTCAGTCTCCTGCTTTGCTGACAGCAAGATGCACTGGGGAAAGGTCGGTTCAATGCATGTCCTGTTTCTAATATTCCTCCATCTGTTCCTAGCTACTGCGTGAGGCAGAATAAAGCACAGTTCTCATGTTCTTGCTTTGTTTCTGTCCATAGCTTACTCTTCACGGTCATCTAGATGAAGATGCTCAGCCAACTAAAAGTAAGGCTTTTCTTGGGAAAACGTAGAATAGAATTCTTGAGAGGATGGTCCAGTGTTTCAAAGGGACAGGAAAAGACATTCCTGGGTTTTATCTTTAGTGAAGAACAGGTAGTTGGACTGGGGACTTGGTTTGTGAGAGATGCTTCTCGGTGGGGTGTGCTTGGCACTCTGAGACCTCCTGGAGATGACTCGGAATAGGTACCCACGAATCCAGGCGTTCCACCGCACCACTGCCTTTCTCACCTGTAAAAAGGAGAACGTGTCCCCAGCGGCTGGGAACAGTGAATGCTCGCAAAGGTTTTTTGAGAGAAAAAGCTCCATGGGCTGTCTTTGTACTATGTGGACTCTGAAAGGGTCTTTCATACAGCTGAATGACCTGGGGAAAGTGGTATCGTTAGACCATCCTAGGACCTCGAGTCTTTTTTTGAGGTAATCTGTAATTTGTCCAGGAAAAATCACCTGGTGCCTTTGAGAAATAGCTCCTGGGTGCCTCCCCCCGCCCCGCTCCTCATGCATTTGTGGCAGAGCTGAGAACAGAACAAGCATCCTTCCACTTCAGCTGAACCACGTGGCTTTCTCTAGGGATTTTTCCCTCCCCTCTTCCCTTTTACGTTGCAGGCTATTTTCACAAAAGCAGAAGCATGCAGTTAACGCTGTCACTGCTTCTGTTTCTGTGGCATCCCCAGTGGAGATGATTCAGCAGTGTGGAAAGGGATTAATAGGCTCCTCTAAGAACCTGAACTTCTGTTTCAAAACGTGTTGAGAAAGGAATGAAATGAGCACAGTAGAAGAAATTTTCCATTTTGATCTCCTGGAAGATCTAAATGGTCTTTTCATTCATTGAGATGGGAGATTTTTCACAAAAGCTAAACAAGACTGATCCAAAAAGCCTTTATTATTCTACCTTGCTCAGTTCAAAAACACGTACCTGATCACTGCATAAGGCGTTTCACTAAAATACCGTCTGATGTGAAGTGCCTTGATGTGCACAGCTTAGTTGCTGGGGAACGGGGACAAATTATGGTTAAAACAATGATTAATGTGATTTCTAGTGGTGAGCTCTAACATGAATATTTTTTTTAAATGATACTAAGGAAAGGTGCTGCTTTGCAAAGGTTCATTTTGCTCCTGCATAAGCAGAAGAAAGCTGCTGTCTCTTTCTGAGCCTGATGGGGAATTCCATCATCCTAAGCAAGATTCAGGGTGCAAGTAAAATGAGAAGTGACTCGTGCATTGATCACAGGACTGAATCCTGGACGTTCTGAGGCTTGGTTTCAGTTCTGCTGTTTACTCTGCGTAGTGCTGGGCTGCTGTTACATTACAGCTATTGCTGTTTGACGAACTGGTGGAGGGAGAAGTTACTTCACAATGGCAACTATGACTAAAGCTGTGATTTTTTTCCTTCTCTTAGAAGACTTCCCTGAAGGGCAAAACCAGGAATTCAGCACTCGAGAGAGCAATCTGCCTCCAAAGTCACCAAGTGTAAGAGAATCTTTGTGGGCCCTTCTTTACTACGACTGGGGTGTGTGATCTTTAATGTTCTTGTCAATGACGGATTTACTAGGTTTGAGAAGCATGTAAGCAGCTACTGCTTTTCCAAAATCTGAGCACTTTGTGCAAAATTCATCCTCCAAAAAGGATGAGCTCTGAACAGCAGAACACTTATGATGGTTATTTCTCCCATCTGTGCCTAGGAAATTCTTCTAATTACTTTATGGCCTTCGTCTCTGGGTATGGATGTTTTCCAGTTTAATTATCTGCAGTATTAGTGTTGGCACAGGAAACAGAATTCCAGATTTACAGATGGGAGAGAATAAAGATGATAACACTATGTGAAACAGATGTATTACCATCCTGCACACACAGTGGCCAGCCCAGCAATGAACATGCTGTGCTTCATGCTGCAGGCCCAAGCAGATGCAGGAAGCTAGCTGTACCCAGTGGACTGCTTTCCTGGAGGAGGGGGTTGGTAATTTTTAGCCATCTGAAGGCACTGGTTTCCATTTTTTCCTTCTTCATTGTAAATGTGAAATGATGAATTGCACAAACAAGTCAGAGGAGAAATGACCAAACTTATTTGGGTGGTCTGCAGCCTTTTACCCTGCAGAGGCCAGATGCAGTGCGTCAGCCTCCCCTTTGCAGAGCAGGTTTGCACTGCCTCGTGCTAACATTGATCTGATCTCCAGAGGAATCCAGTTCATATTTGTTTGGGTTTTTTTTCCAGTTCAAGGAGTGTGGCTTAGCCAATGAGGAACTGGCAGAAAAGGAGCGGAGGAGGATGAAGGACTGCTTTGAGCGTTATCGAAGGTCTGGACTTTAGTAAGCGGGACTAATTTAGACATACTCATGTGACTTAACTGATTAGCTTCTTGTATATATTTTCTATTTTCTGTCCATCCCTTGTCCCCAAGCTTGATTCATGGAGGGCACAAATTCATTACAGATCTTATCTTCGGAGGCTCATGCTTCCAGCTGAACTGGCTGAGACTCCCGTTTTAGCACCAGAGGTAGCCAAGATAGCAATGATCACATTTGCTCTGGACTGTGCCAGTGGTTCCACAGCAGGGAGTGGAGGGCGCTCCAAGGAATTGCTGGCTTGATACATTTGGTAGATTTCTCCCGTGTGAGCGAAATCTGTCTGATATTCACTGTCTGTCATACTGCTGACGTTCAAGACCAAGCTCCCACAGCTGTGAATGGGAACAGATTTCCACCCTCTGTCCTCTTCAGGTGCTCTTGGTTGAAGGCCTGTTCTCCAAATGCCCCATGTCTTCACCGATCAGTGCCTTTATGGAGCATGACACCAGTGACAACCTTGTAGAAGAGGGGCCTTAGTTCTGGCATTAGATAGAAGTGCTCCTAATGGCACTGTAAACTGCTCTTCTGACTGTTGACAATACTATTTTTATTAAAGAAAGGACTTTGGGTAGGATTTCTTGGCTTCTTCAATTGAACATCAACAATTACCACACTTCAAGAAATGTAAGAATGTTTTTATCAATTTAGACCAATCCTCTTTACCCTGTGCTTGCTACACGTCACAGTTTCTTGGTGGGTGTGTGAGCAAACTGTCACCTTCAGTTAAACGCTAAGTGGATTGATATATACTGAACTCCCCAGCGCAGTCAAATGCCACTTGTTTGCCGAAAACATCTTCTAAAAATGAAACGTCTACTCTTGTTTTCAGAAAAAGAGCAATGCGGAGGGCTCCGAAGGACCGGCACCACGAGGCCGACTGGGAGAACACCACGGGCAGCGACAACACCGACACCGAGGGCTCCTGAGAGCCGGAGCCCACCTGCGAGCGAGTGACACGCCAGGCTCCTGACCCCCTCAGATACCTTTACAAAGGTCTGGTTAGCCATAGCTGCGAAGTGATGGATCCTAACGGATGAAAATCGTCTCTAGAGAGAGAAATACAGAGCCCAGACATGCTGGGGTCTGTATTTCTCTCTCAAGGGACTACTTCAACATTAAAACTCTCTGAACAAACATTTACTGAAAGTTAATGTTTGTAACAGGACAGGATTTGTTAGCTCTGATGCCCCCTTGTCCATCTCTCTCTCAAAAATGCAGTGATGCTGGAGGTGTGGGGTGAGCAAATAAACAGGATTAAATATTTGCGGGCGCAGAGCCCCGAGGCTCCGTGTGTGGCCATTGCTCCCTGCCCTCTTGCAGCCAAGGCAGTTCCCGGGGAGGCCCTGCTCTGCGGGGAGCCGGAGACGCCTCGCCCTGCGCCGGGAGGACCCTGCCGCTCCCACGGGCCGCTGCTGCTGCTCGGTTACCGGCGCCAGCCCTCCGGTAAGGCGGGCCTGCCCCGACATGGCCGCCGCCGCATCAGTGCCCGCCCCTCACATGGCCGCTGTCCGCCCCAGCATGGCGGCCGCCGCCTCAGTGCCCGTCCCCAACATGGCGGCCGCCGCCTCAGCGCCCGCCTCCCCGGCGCGCATGCGCCAGGGCGATGCAGCGCGCGGCGCGGGCGCTGGCCGGGGCCCTACTGCGGGCCGCGCCGCCATGGCGCGCCCGCCGCCCCCCGCCCGCCCCGCCGCTCCGTTGCCTGCCCCGCCGCCCGGCCTGCACCGCCGCCGCGCCGGGACAGCCGCGGGCCGCGCGGTACCGCCTGGTGTACACCTGCAAGGTGCGCGGGGCTGGGGCGGGCGGCTCCGCCCGGGGAAGGGCCCTGCCCGGGGCCGGCGGGCGGGAGAAGGCCGCGGCCCGGCCTCCTCCCGCGGGCGAGGCGCTGAGGGGCTGGGGGAGGGAGCGAACCATTTTGGTGAGGTAAATAAAGCCGTTTCCTCCCCGGAGGCCCGGCAGCCGCGGTCGCCGCAGCGGTTCTCTGTGCTCGGCAGGTCTGCCAGACGCGGTCAGCCAAAACCATTTCCAAGGCCGCCTACCATGAGGGGGTGGTGATCGTGCGGTGCCCCGGCTGCCGGAACCACCACGTCATCGCCGACAACCTGGGCTGGTTTTCGGACCTGGAAGGAAAGAGGTGGGTGAGGGGGCGGCTGGGTCAGCGCCGCGGCCTCCCGCGCCCGGACGGAGCCGCTTCCACGCGTTCAGACCGTGGCTCAGAGAAAACTGGAGTTTTTGCTGGGCATAACCCAGTTCCACCCAGTTCCCCGAAGCACGCGCGCTGGGCTGTGCCATCTCCCGCCATCCGACCTCCGCGGCGTCCGCGCCGGTGGTGCGGAGCAGCAGCAGGCGCCGTGTGAGGTGCAGGCGTCCGGGCTGGTGCCAGCGGGCGCGTTGCTGCCCGCTGGTTCTGCTGCTGGCCCTGAGGCTCCGTCAGATCGCTGCTGGGTTTCCCCAGCTGAGCGTTTCGGACGTGCAGACTCATCTGCTGCTGAGTTTTGATGTTTTCTGACTCCCTGAGATACCTTTAAAAATTGCTGGTTAGCCGTAATCGCCAAGTTATTGACGGTAACGGGTGAAAATAGTCCCAGAAGGTTTGGGTGGATTTATCCGCCTCCCAAATGCTTTACAGAATCACAGAATGGTGGGGGTTGAAAGGGACCTCTGTGGGTCACCCAGCCCAACCCCCTGCCCAAGCAGGGTCACCCAGAGCAGGCTGCACAGCACAGCATCCAGGTGGGGCTGGAATATCTCCAGAGAAGGAGACTCCACAACTTTCCTGGAACCAAAAATAGCAGGGTCACGCTGGTGTGTGATTCCCGGCGTGGTGTGAAGCCTGAGAGCAGAGCACGGCAGAGCCAGGTCCAGCCCTTGCTGTGGTGTCACTGTTGGTTCTCAAATCGCTGTTAAGGAACATCGAGGAAATCCTGGCAGCCAGAGGGGAGAAGGTGAGACGCGTGGCTGGCGAGGAAGCCCTGGAACTGCTCCTGGAAAGCTCGGCAGATACCGGGTCGCAAGGTCAGCTCACAGAGGGAGAAAGCGGGGAAGCCCCCCCAGAGACTGGCGGCAAGGGCCAGACCTGACGAACGGGACTTGTGTCGTTCTGCTGATGGCAAGAGAGACTTTTCACCTGGATTCCCTGATTTCAGTGGTCGATGTTTGGAATAAACTCGGGCATTGGTCTTGCTCTGTGATGTGTCTTGGTGTTGTGTAGTTTTGCCTTTGACCAAGCTGATGTTTTTAGAGATGGAGCGCAGATATTTTTCCTGGTAGTTGTTGTGCTGACTTCTAGGTGAGTCTCAGCGCTCCAGCCACGTCAGCTCTGCTGAGATGGGAGCCCGTAGTGCTCTGTCCGTGCGCTGTGGCCTGGGGAGGTGCAGCGGTAGCTGGAGGCTGTGGCGATGTCTCCCGGCCTGGCGCAGGGGCTGCACGGCAGCAGCCGGTTGTGGAGCCGCTGGAGGTGCATCCCATGGCAGGGCAGCGGCACGCGTGAGGCAGCTGATGCCGCCTGAGAAGATGGGCCCCGACCAGAGCCCGAACGGCTCTGCAGGAGGCTCGGATCGCCGGCTCTCGCTGCGGTCGCTTGCCTACCGCTTTCTTCTTCCCCTTGCCACCTTCCAGAGTTTCGGTTCTGTGCCCCTCGCCGCGGGGCTGAAAGTCTGCTGTCTTTGTGGGCTACGGCGAGAGCCGCCCTGTGCGACCGTCAGCCCCCGCGCTCGGGGATCCCGCTCAGGGCAATGGATCGGCGAGCGGCTCCAGCGCTGGGGCTACGGAACCTCCTGGCTGGCGAGGGGGAGGAGGGGCGCGAAGGCAAAATTCGTGTTTGTGAAGCATGGTGGAGAGAAGTAGAGCACCTGGACCGTTGTCTTGACAGATATTGAGGTGCTTATAACGCTACTGATGCGTGTAAAGATCAGTTAGAAGAAAAAATAAGAATTGCATAAATGAAAAATGTAGGTGTTTACCAGCGTAGAACCTTCAGGTAGTGATGAGTCAGGCAGCGAGGGGATCAGACTGCTCTTCGTTAGGGCCTGCTTCCTCTGCCCACGTGAAAGTTTAACTCCTGTCAGGGTCCGTTGGTTGGAAGTACAGGGAAGCATTTGCTTTCTTCTGGTTTTAAACTCTCAATCAAAGAGTGATTCAGGTTGGAAGAGACCTCAGGAGGTTTCTAGTCTGACCCCCTTGTTCACAGGCAGTCCAGTCAGATAGGGATGCTCAGGGTCTTGTCTTGAACATATCTGAGGATGGAGATCCCACAACCTCTTAGCACCCCTGGTCTGATATTTGACCAATCCCCCAGCGAGAAAACCAAACGAAACCCAAACCTTAGCACCTAGCTGAAATTCCCTCTGTTTCCACTTGCCGCCATTCCCTTCTGTCCAAACACTGCACGTCTGAGGAGAGGCGTCTGGCTGTTCTCTACGCTCTCCTTAGCGAGCTGTAGAAAGTGGTAAAATCCCTCAGCCTCTGCGTTTCCGGGCTGAACAAACCCCGTTCTTTCAGCCACGTCCAGGGGCTCATGGTCCTTTATCAGCCAGGCATTTGGTGAGGGCATTGCGTGTCTTAATGAGTATTAATGAGTTTAGTTCCTTCGTCTGAAGCTTTCATACTAATTTTATACACGTTGTGTTACGAGCATGGATCAGAGCGACGGGAAAGCAGTCGCGTTTTCCTCTTGGTACCTAAGTTCAGGGTGGTGAAGGGTCACCCGCCAGCCGGCGTGTGCGTGTTCACATCCCGGCGACGTACAGCGCTCTGCGAGGCAGCGGGACGCGCGAGTGATCCGCGAGTTGACAGTGAAAAAACGGGGGTCTTGGCTCCAGGCACGCTGCTGCCTGCTCACCCGGTGTGAGCCGCGGGCACCTACTGGCACTCTGCGGGGAGAACGCCCGGTTTCTTACGCTTTACCTGAAAATCAGCATTCTGCTTCCACTGCGCTAGTGCCTTCGGTGGGGTGGGACAGAGCAGCTGCTGCCGCATCTGCGTTGCTGTGGAGATGGTTCATTTACAACCCAGCTTTACTGTTTTCCGTGCCTTTCTTACCTGTTACTGTGCCCCAGCTATAGAAGGGCGGGGTGAGTTTTTGCTGCGTTAGAGTAAAAACTGTAGCAAAATGCATTGGTGCTGGTAGTTGCTGGATTTTAGTGTTTCCTCAGCCCAGCGTGCTCTGGCCCAGGGTGCTCTGGAGGCAGGGCAGCGTGCTGGGCCCTGCAGCTGGCGGGTGGGGGCTGGCGTGGGATTGCTGCTTCTCCGAAGGGTCGGGCCAGCATCGCGGGCGCAACGGGAGGCAGCGGCTCGCGGGGAGCGGGCAGACCTTCGGGGCGTGGGTGCGGGGAGCTCGCTGCCCAGCGCTGCCTGGGCAGGGTCTGCAGAGGGCAGGGTGGGCGCGGAGTGCAGCCCCTGGGGACTCGTCGGCACCAATTGTCGAGGCTGCAGTGAGCAGCAGTGCAGAAATCCCCACTGCTCAGGACGAAACATCCGGGGGCTGTCAGCTGGAAGGGGACCGGGGTGCAGTCGTGTGAGGGAATTTGTGTATGATACCAAAGGTTTCACTGCTAACAGATTGCAGGAAAAAAGGTATTTTGTGCTCCCTTTTGAAGGGTTTTATTTCTGAAAAATGTTGTGCCACAGGGAAGCGTGTCTGTTCTTGAAGGCAGACACAGGTGAGCACGCTTTGTCTCAGAGGAGCCCGGCAGACCTTGCTTTAGCCAGAGACGAGGGAGCGGGAAGGAGCGAAGCAGCCTTGCTCCCGAGCTGGCGAGGTGTCGAGATGGGACAGCAGTGACCTGGAGGCCTGGTGCAGCAGAGGAGAGCGACGGGACGTGCGGCTGGGCACGGTGAGTCTTTGTGGCACAGTGGCGATTTCAAGGGGGAGCAAAGCGGCATTCGCGGGACGGTCAGCAGACATAAAGCCCTTTGCAATTCCTTGGAGCATCTTACTGTGGCTGTGAAGGGCTGGATCCGGTCCCTGAATCCTGTCCTGTAAGAGCTTTTCTCCAAAATGGCAAATACTTTGCCTCTTGTTTTCTGCCTCTTTGAGCAAATCCTACTTTTCTCGTGTAGCCAAATTCCAGAGTTACTCCAGCCGGTGCGGGCTGCTGCGGGCTCGCCTCTGCCCGCTGCGGGGGGTTGCTGTGTTCTGGCCCGTGCTCGGCAGGAGGGCAGCAGTGTTTGGTACAGGGGGTCGAGGGCTCCCTGGGGAGCGAGCGATGACGGGACTGGCTGAGGGGGGGCCTGGGCACAGAGGGCTTTGCTGGAGCTCCCTGACACAACCCCCTGCTGCTTTTGGCTGCCGGTGTGCGCTGGGCAGGACTGTGCCTCCCGCTGCCCTGCACTTGGCTGTGCTGCCGAGGGCTCAGCTGTACCCAGGAGCCGCTCGGGAGCCTTTCACAGTGGCGATGGGGCAGGTACCTTCCTTTTCCCGTAGCGACAGTGCAGGCAGGGAGGAGGGGTGCTGGGGGCTGCAGAACGAATTGCCGCTGATTTGTGCTGCTTGCACAGGGCCTAACGTAGGTGGGTTCTGGGCCTCCAGGTCCTGCTGTCACACAGGCAGAGAGGGCCGGTGAGGCTTAGCCAGCCCTCTGCTCCGAGCCCTGCACGGGTGTCTGTGTGGTGTCCCTGGGCTGGGGTACTCTGTGCAGGGAGGGCCCTGCCTTGCTGCGAAGCCGTGCAGGAGTTAACGTAGCCCCAGCTGTGTGCTGGCCTGGTGGGGTCCGAGGAGGTTGCTACGGAGAGCTGCCAAAAGCTCCAGACAAATTTACAGCGCCTGGGTGCTGCAGGCCGGCGTGGCCCTTCCCGCCAGCTGAGAGCCTTTCCAGCCCGAGGAAGAGCAGAGCTGGCTGGAGCAGCAACAGCACGAGGCTCTGGGGAGCGGTGAGCCGAGTGCGGAGACTCAGCCCCATGGCAGGTGAGCGATGCAGATGTCCCCAGAGGCCCGACATCAGCCCTGTCGCATAAGTGCCTCTCCGGGCGTGCATGCAGCTGAGGAGGAGAGCAGAAGCTGGTGTTTCTGCTGTTTTTTTCAGAGGTCCTTTTCACCTCCAGCCCTGCACCAGGGACAGCACCCTGCGCTGCGGTAACTCGCACGTCACAGCTGCTGCAGCAGCGCTCCGCAGCCCAAAGCACTGCCCTGGCCCCGACAGTCCCGTGGGTATCCGGCGGGCGTCAGCGTCGGCGCGCGCTTCCCTCCGTGGGACCAAGCTCTGCCGGCCCGGGGCGGCTTGGCAGTGTGGGAGAGGCAAGGGCGGGTGTGGGACACTGGCACGCTGCTCCCTGCTGCTGTGGGGTACGGCAGAGCCGCAACCAGCGCAGGCTGCGAGCTGCTCTGGCGATTCAGCGCCTGCTCACGGGGGCTCTCGTTCTGTTTCGTAGGTGCTCTGAGAGACATCATTTACTGGAGAGCGTGTGCTCTGCGCCCCAGCTGCTAAGGACAGAGAGAGACGGCAGGTGAGACCCCGTCATTCACTCACAGAGAATTCACCTGTTCCTGGGAATCCGCGCTGCTGTCCCTTGCGTTCCTGGGGACATGGTTCTGTCCCCGAGTCACACACAGAGACGTCCAGCACAGAGCTTGCTGTGTCCAGGCACCGAGAGATGTGAGAGTGCCTGATGAGAACAAGCTGGTGGCTCTTCATTAATCTTTGATCAGGACTGGCGATGGCCAGCACAAGTGAGCCAGGCGTGGGAAGACCAGCTGTGACTTGGCTTTATCCTCACAGGGCTCAGGATCCAAAATCCACTCGGCCCCACTTTTCAGCAACGTCTAATGGCCCGCTGACGCCTGCTGCGCTGGCCCGAGCGAGCGCTGCTGTGTGAGTCTCTTCACGCTGGTGCCTGGGCTTTGCCCAGCACTCGCTGCCTTTTTCCACTGGCAGCTGCTGCCGGGGAAACGACACAGCTTTTGGGCTCGGCCCTGAGAATGCACCGAGACAGGGCTGAGCCGGAGCCCCCAGGCAGGGCCTGAGAGGAGAGGCTGGGCCACAGCCCCAGAGGAGAGCTCAGGGTGGGAAAAGCCGCTCTTTTCTTGGCCTGGCAGCGCTGCCCTGTCGTCCTGGCAGCTTCTGGGCTTGGGCCATCGCTCCGGGCAGAGAACGCTCCAGGCTTTGTGTTGGATGGACGCTGGGCGGTTGGGGCAGGCAGAGCAGGGGACGGTGGCTGCCGCCTAAGCGCCCCTGAATGTGAAGGGCTGTGCGGGTGGGTGCAGATGCCCTTTTCTCAACACTTACACGTCGTGGTGTCCGCCACAAGAGACCACCACCCACCCCAGCCTCGTTCCAAAGGGCCAGCGTCAGCTCTGCTGTCGGCAAAGCAGGCAGGCTGGCCAAGAAATAATGGAAATGAATTGTAGTCACTGAAGCTTAGACACAAATATTTATTAAGCACAACCCCTCCCTTCCCCTTGAGCTGTATTCATTTCTAATATATTAATTCTTTTGGCAGATTATTTTTAGAAAAAAAAGTACCTGTGGGTTGGAAATTCCCCATTAAAAGGACATTAGCAAATGCACATGTAAAAAATAAATAAGCTCATACATTCAAGTATATGGCAAATAATTAACACCTCTGAAAGCTTAACGGTCAGATTCCAGTTCACCACGTGGCTGAGAGCTGCACGGGCCTGAGCCTGCAGCTGGTCTAAGTCATCTTCCTCTTCAATGTTTCCCTCCTCTTTACAGATGGAAGCTAGGTCTGTCCGTAGGTGGCTGGGCAGGTCCTCCTGTCCCTTCTCAGAGCACTGGCCAGCCCCAGAAGGTGGCCACGCTGTGGCCCGGCAGTCCAGGCAGCAGCGTGGCAGTTGAGTGCTCCCGGCAGCAGGTAAAATGCAGCCACCCCTCCCCCTGGCCAGCGCAGGCAGGGTAGATGCCCCATGAGCAGCATCACGGGTCTACAAATCTCACTGCTGGTTGGAAATGTTTCCATCAGTCTGATGCATGTCACATAGAAAGTGCGGATTTGTTCTCCGTGGGAACATGCCTGCTTTGGCAGAACGCATCACTGGAGCTTCTGAAGGCCGGGATAGCCTGTCTGGCCAAGCAGAGAAACGGTCCTCCGCCTCCGGAAGGCAGAGCGGGCCCCCTCCTCTCTGGGCTTGCTTTTCCAGCCTGTCCGAAAGGGGAAGGACTGAGAGTGAATGCAGACTCTTGCACTTGGTGGGGGGTGGAACTGGCGTCCCAGCCAGCGCCCCAGTCTGGAGCTCTCACGAGGCTCCGCTTCCCGGCGACGGCTCGGGCAGGACAGGAGAGCCTTCCCCAGAGCAGCCGGGGCCTGCAGGGACGGGGAGCAGCTCCGCACTGCTCTGGGGAGAAACAAGGGGAGGGAACGGCTGTTATCCCGACTGCTGCTGGGCGCAGAAGGGAGGAGAGGATGGTTCTGCTTGCTCTCCTGACAAGCTGTGGCCAGAAGACTTTGCTGGCTCCTCAAAGCGGGTTGTTGCTGAACGCAGGCTTCTGCCTTGGGCACGTTCACCTGCGCGCGGGACAAGCCTGTGAGACTCGTGGCTCGGCAGCACCAGCAGCTGTGAGTTGCCCAAGTTTGCCTTGCACTGGATGGGTGGGCAGGGAGGCTCCTTCCTCCCCTCGCAGGCGCCGGCCCAGCCCGGGTGTTGCCCTGGGCTTTGCTGCTCGGCTGTTCTCCGGAGGCAACCAGATCCCGCTGCAGCTCGGGGTGGGCAGGGCTCTGCCGGGGGGCACCGTGCCCAGGGCTGCAGCAGGGGGGGGTCCCGGGGCTCGCTGCAGGGTCCTCAGCACACCTGAAAGAAACCTGAGGGTGTGTGGGACCATGGCTGCAGCTGGGGCGGCGGCAAGGTTTCGAAGGGACGGGCTCATTTCCTCCTGTAGAAAGAACAAAGCCGAGCAAGATGTTCCAGGGAATGATCCAGAGACACTTCGGTCACCTCGTGATGCAGGCAAGGCAGGAGGACTTCAGAATGGAAAAGGTGCTCTTCCCTCCCCACGTTAAATTAAGAGAGTTGTGGAAATAAAAGATGTCAAGGCTGGAGTTCGCGACCCGCTCTGGGCTCCTCCTTTGGCTGACAGCACGAGTTCCTGGATTTGTAGGCGATAAGCAAAGGGGCTGGCAAAGCCTTCCCTCGTCCTGCACCCGGTGCTGCAGGGGCCGTGTGTCCTAAAAAACCCCCTTGTTTAAAATCCGTCCCCTGTCTGGCGTGCTGTTGGGTAGCACTGCCTCTGCGGCTCCCCGCGTCCCTGGGCCGGCTCCGGGGAGAAGTCCGTGACAGCGCAGCAGCGCGCGGGTTTGAAACCACCTACACTTTTTTTTTTTCTTTCTTTTTAAAAAACAAAATGAAACCAAAATAACCCCCCCCAGGGCCAAACCCCAGTTCTTAGCTGGAACCAGGCCTGTGCTGCTCCTCCGCTGCCTCCTCCTGGGCTGAGGCCAAGTCTACCCGCTGCTCGTCCATGCGCTTGGCCTGGACGCGCTGGATGAGGCTGAAGAAGTCTTCATCCGGCATGGTGGGGCCGCGGGGGATGGAGTCTGGTGGTGCGCAGCGCTGGTCGTCTATCCTGGAGGACTGCGCGGGGAGGAGAGCAGGCGTCGGGACGCGGCACTGCTGTGCTCGCGCTCCCCGTCCGGGGGCCAGGACGGCGGGACCAGCAGTGCCGCTCTGGGAGGAGCAGTGCCCCGGCCCCGGGGGCCGCAGGCACCGGGCGGGAGGGGGGGTCTCCAGCCACCCTCCTGCTTGGGGAGCGGTGACAAAGCGCAGCCCCCAGTATGGGGTGGAAAAGTGGCCCTGGAGCCACAGAGAAGCACCCGCCTGGGTGCCCAGGGCTGCGGGCGGGCAGCTGCGGGCCACAGCCCCTCCAGGCTGGGCCGGTGGGATCTGGGAACGATTCTTGCCTCTGGGGGAGAAAATAGTGTCCCCCCTGGTAGTGTCCCCCCCAGTAGTGTCCCCCCTCCTGCCCGGCAGCCCCGCCGGTACCTGGCACTTCATCAGCATGTTGAAGAACTCGTCGCCGGGCTCCTGGGCGTCCCCCTCCACACGCAGGTGCCCCAGGTTGTTGTGTGTTATCCGGAGGCCCGGCAGGTTGCCGACGTTGGCACGCTGGTCATCCAGCCGTCTGCTCTGGGAGCTGGCGATGAGATCGAAGAACTCCTCCGTCTGCGGAGACGCCATGAAGGAGGACTGGGCTGTGGGTGGGGAAGAGGAGCACGCGCCGGGGTCACAGCTCTGCCTGCTCGTGCCCGAGCAGCAGCTCTGCCCTGCAGAAAGCCCGAGCCCTGCTCATCACCAAACTGGGCTGCAGCCGAGCCTCACGCAGCCCCCCGAGGGACAGGGCTCCCGGGGCTGAGCCGCGTCGCATGCTGGCTTCACGTGCGGCCGTCGGCATCTCCTTCCACCCGGCGTGGGGGAGCGGGAACAATCCCAGGGCCGGCAACGCAAGTGAGCAAAAACCCACCAGAGCGACAAAACCCACCGCCCCGTCTCGCAACCGCGTGCTCCGCTTTCCAAAGGCCGGTGCCGTAGCGCAGCCCTCGGTACCCACCTCCCAAAAAGGCCTTGGGCTGCAGCCCGGGAGCTGCCCGGCACAAAGGGTGAGCAGGGACAGCGGCAAGGCGCCCGCCGGCGCAGCTCCCGGCCCAGCAGCCAGCACCTGCAGTGGGACCCCCTGCCCTGCCCTCCCCGTGGGCAGCAGAAAAGCTCTGGTTCCGCAGAACTGTGGTTTCCTTGTCCAGCCGGAGCGCAGCTGCCCTGAGGGCTGTGCACGCCGCCTCCCGCACGCTCCCGGGCCACCAGACTCAACCGAACGCATCCAATTCATGGACTGGGCGGTGGTAACAGTACGGCTCGCTCCAGAGCGCGCCTCCCGCAGCGAGCCTGCCGTGCACACGCAAACCCATCGGGCAGCGCAGGGGCGAAGCAGGTGCCTTGGCAGGGTGACGAGCAGAATCACAGAATGGTAGGGGTTGGAAGGGACCTCTGTGGGTCACCCAGTCCAACCCCCTGCCGAAGCAGGGTCACCCAGAGCAGGCTGTAGAGGACCTTGTCCAGGCAGGTCTTGAATATCTCCAGAGAAGGAGACTCCACAGCCTCCCTGGGCAGCCTGGGCCAGGGCTCCATCACCCTCAGAGGGAAGAAGTTCTTCCTCGTGTTCAGCTGGAGCTTCCTCTGCTTCAGTTTGTGCCCATTGCCCCTTGTCCTGTCGCTGGGCACTACTGAAAAGAGTCTGGCCCCGTCCTCCTGACACCCACCCTGCAGATATTTGTAAGCAGAACCTCACGTACACATCTCCCACTGCGGGACCACCCGGGAGGGGCTCCCTGCTATCTACAGCGCTTCGGCCAGCTCCTGGAGGACACCAAAGATGCCACCTCGGCCCAGAAGATCCAGTGCCCCGACATTCACCGCTGCCTGCGAGCAATCGCTGTTGTTTCCAGCACAACTTCCACTCGGCTTTGCACCTCGGGGCACAGGGCACGGCAGGCACCGGCAGCTGCAGGTGGGCACAGAGCTCCTGAGCGCTCCTCTGGCTCGGCAGCGGGCGCCGAGGGCTGGGTATAATTAGAGCAGGTAATCAGCAAAGCCCAGCCTGGCTAAGCCACTCACCTGGCAGCGCATCCTCCGCAGGCTCCTCAGAGCCCGGCCTTTTTGGGGCAACTGCCGAAGGGAGCCCTGCAGTCGCTGCGGCCGTCACGAGCCGCAGGACCTGCGTCACAGCACGCGAGAGGAAAACACTCGTGGGGTCTGGTTGTCATCACGCGGAGCGGAGCGAGCCTGGGCTCCGTCTGCCCGGGGAGGGCTGGCGCGAGCTGGCGGCAGGGGGTCCCAGCCCAGCCCCACAGGTAGTCCCTGCTCTGCAAACCCTCGGGGGGATCCCATGCAGACACCCCACACGCCCGGGGTGAAGCACTGGAGGAGCCGTCGGGCCCCACACGCCCGGAGCGCAGCCGTGCACAGGCAGTGCCCCCGCCTCGGCACACCTGCTCCGGGCTGGCACCACCGAGGGGCTCGGGACAAAGCGAGGATTCTCAAGCACGGCACAGGAGCAATGCCGGGACTGCGGCAAAGCGAGCTGGTCGGCCCCCAACCCTGGAAACGCCTCTTGGGCAG
Organism: Opisthocomus hoazin; assembly: GCF_030867145.1. NCBI lineage: Eukaryota > Metazoa > Chordata > Aves > Opisthocomiformes > Opisthocomidae > Opisthocomus > Opisthocomus hoazin. The sequence continues at coordinate 15,163,610 of NC_134432.1, forward strand.
CGCTCCATGGCAAGAGCCTGTTGGCTCCTGGCAGCTGCTGGGCAGGGAATGCTCCCGAACAACAGGCACCGCGCTCGAGGCGGGGACAAGCAAGAGAAAACGGCAAGAAACTCGGCCTGATTGGTGTTACTGTCGCAGTGAGCACAGAGCACTTGAGGAGAGGGTGCCTCGAGCCTCCCGACACGACGTGGGACTCTGCAGGAACGCATAAAAATCTCAGCAGTGACACAAAGACGAGTCTCTTCCCCTTCGGCTCACAATGAAACCTTGAAAATAACACGTCCAAGAGGCTCAGAGACAAATGAGAGCTGAACAGAACGTGTACATTCTTTATAAAGCTTCGTATTTTAGACTTGGTCTCCTAAATTACACATCTGTTACAGCCAAACACAGGTTTGTATCAGAAATGTGTGTCTCGAAAAAGTGATGCTCATTTCCACCTTATTTTTAGAAGCAAAACCCCGCTCACCTCGCGGCCAACCTGCCCTCCTGCTGCCGCCTGACCTTCTCCGCGCTGCTCTGGTCTCGCTGCCGCTTCAGCCCCTGCTCCTGGCACCTGCCTCTCCGAGCAGTCTTGCCACGCTCGGAGGGATGTCAGGGGTCTGCTCCTCTCACTCGGAAGCCGATAAACAAACCCATCCCTTCACACAAAGTGCTTGGAGCCCTTTGTGACGGTGCTTAAGCGTGCAAGTGTGACCTGCACGTTTTAGTGCTTCTCTCCAGCTTGGTTTAAACAAAGGCTCTCAACGCTGTGTCATAAAAAAAGACACAAAACCGAAGTGCAAACACAGCCCCGACCTGCCTTTCCTGTCCCGTCTATCTGTCAGACGGCTTCCTCGATTTATCCCTGTTCTTCCTACGGCTGAGCTAGCCGTCTGCCTGCCGCAGCCTCCGGCTGTTTATCCATCCTGCCGGCTTCTCCGTTCTTACACAGCACCTATCTCCACAGCGTCCAGGAACCGTACAAAATCCAGAAGTTTTTCCTCCATGGCAACGCCATGAGAAAAACTGGGACTACTTTAACCTGGCGGTGAACGCCTCCCGGCCCTTGGCATGCCCCCGCTCTCCAGGCTCGTGCAAGGCTCCCTCAGCAATGACCATCGACTGGGGTCTTCCTCACGGGGATGCTGGCAGAGGCAGAAGTCCTCGTGCCAACCTCACTGTTCAGGAGGCCAGAAAAGATCCGTACCGACCAAATACAAGTATATTCTGCATTTCTTTTGCTGGTTTACTCTCCAAGCCTTAGTTCACACTCTCCAACCTTTCCCTCAGCAACCGTTAACATAAGAATGATTCTTTCTTCCTTAAATAATGATGGAGATTGCTACATTCAGAGAGCCGAGGCCCAGATGCACAGTAAAGCCACAACAGCTGGCCCCCCTGTGGGAGCAGCATCGCTCCCCGAGTAACAGTGACTTATAAACGCGTCGGTGCTTACAGATCCGCTCTTCCAGGGCAGGCACCGGCGTGGCAGCTGCCGCTGCAGCCTCTGATGGGCATTCTTCCAACGGGCAGCGCTGATCATCCATCCGGTTGCTCTGGAACTTGCTCAACAAGTCAAAGAAGCATTCCTCATCCGAAGGGGTCCGGTTGATTTTCTGGAAAGACAGTGAAATACAAGAAGAGAGTCAGAACGCCCCGAAAAGCTCCCCGTGTCCGATGGCTCCGTCTGGCCTGGCCTCGGCAACGCGTCGTGCCCTCTCCTGGTGAGTTCCAAGGCTGGCTCCTGGCTGTGCCCGTGGCTTGCCAAGCTCCACAGCCTGGAGCCTGCCAGTGGTCACTGCTACGTGGTCCCTCTGTCCTCCTGGCCCTGAAATAACCTCACCATTTTTCCCTTGCACCCTTCAGCATGGACAGTCTAACACTGTCCTCTTAGAGGAGGCCACAGGCAGAGCATCACAAAGGTCCCCCTGCCCGCAGGGACCCCTGAGCAGGGTGCAGAGCTGCTCTGCGACTTGTGCTCCGTCAGACAGGACGTCTGTGGGGAGCTGTGGCCCCTCCAACAGGTCACTCGCCCCATGGCCAACCCCAGAGGCTCTGGACACTTCTGCAGCCCACACCAGAGCCGGGCTCCTAGCAGCGAGCAGGCGAGCCTCGCACCGAGCAGCCTCCGTTGCTGCACAGCGTCTGGAGCGCTCAGAACAAACCGGAGGCTGAAAGGGAAAGAGGGGAGGAAAGGGGACAGCATTCCCCCCGGCACAGCCCCGCAGGGAAGAGGAGCTTTGGGCTGGCGAAGGCGTGGGCTCGCAGAGGGACCGCGGTCGGGAGCACGAAGGACGAGGGGGAACCGTGCGACGCCCCGGCTGCGGCGGTGTTGTGTGCCCAGCTGCGGCCGAGCTCCAGCGCGCCAGCACTCCGCCGTCCTTTTTAACCAGCCAAAGTCAGCCTGCGGGCCACTGCCCCTTGCCCCCCCAGTGCTCCCTTTCGGTGCTCCTGTGTCCTCCGCACACCGCTCCTAACAGTCACCGAGCTGCAAACGCCACAAAACTACAGTTTTTCAGGAAAACGGTTCTTGTGTGAGAGCCCTACAGAAGCACCTTGAGCAGACAGTGATGCACTGAAGCCGCGCTGCGGGAGGGTTCGGGTTCAAGGCAGCCTTTCGGCAGCGCTTTCTTGTGTCTGGCTCCAGCGCCGAGAGGGGCTGCGTGCCCCGTGCCGGGAGAGCGAGCCCAGAGTCGTGCTCTGGAGCGGCCGGTGCCGGAGGAACAGCAGACCTTCCCGAGGAGCCACTCAGAATGGGATTTAAAATCAGACAGCGATAAGAGGGGCATCTGCCAGGCTCAGGAAAGGTCCCCGCGTGCTGAGCTGGTCCCACCAGATGCTGGAAAAAATACCATAACAGAAACCAACCCAAAACTCCTACTGGGTCTGCCTGCGCTGAGCTATTTTCCAGCACGGGGCTGGGGAAGGCCAGCCTGGGAAGGGGCACTGGGTGCCTCCTGGGGAGCAGGACACCCCGCCAGGGCGATGCAGAGAGCACAGGGAGAGCCGGCCCGGAGCGCCAGGCCTTTCAGTGGAGAAGGGGATCTCCTTGGCTGTTCGAGAAGCAAAGCCCCTCTCCTCGCTCCAGCGGTGCCTGGGAGCCCTCCCTCGGCTGCCACGTGCGGTGCCGGACCCAGCAGAGAGCTCGTCACCAGGACAGAGGCACACGAAGCCCTTCAAGGGAGGTCTGGGCTGCGGAGAGATTTGTGCTGACAGGGTTAAAGCCGCAAGTTGGATGCAGTAAATGAAGGGAAACAATTTTCCCCGATGCTAAGCGAAGCAGATGAGATGCACTCAGCTTCTATTTAGGGCAGCGTCAAAATTAGCAGCGGGCCAGAGAGGAACATTAGCAATGTGGGAGCTGATCAGGGAGGGGAAAAACCCCTCTCACCTCTTTCCATGTGCCGATCGCTAACGAAACGGCGGCTCAGATGGACCCTCCGAGCCATCAACAGTTGCACCTTGGAAATCAAAGCTTGCTTGGGCTCGAAGCGAGGAAGAACTACGCCATCTCTCACAGCTCTGCTATGTTGGCTTGCGTGACCCAAATTTCAGGCTAGAGGAGGAAGCCGGCTCATTCACACCAAACCTCCCTCTAAGCTTCCCCGCAAACGCGCAGAGTAAATCAGAGCAGTCGCACATCCATGGGAGAAGCTCTGCCTTGCAGGGAGCTGCTGGGCTGGTCAGAGCCCCCAGCTCGGGGCTCACCCCCCGGCACGGAGCAGATTCCCCCGGCACGCGTCCTGCCAGGGACCCTGCGATTCCCCATGTCAGGATCTCTGCTCAAAATGTGCCCGGGAGAGGAAAGGATGCTCCGAATCGGTCGGAAGAGCAGCCGGTGCGTGTGAAGTGTGGGACGGGGCTGGCTGCGTGCCTGGGTGCCTCCCGGTACAGTGGCACCCGGAGGGGCAGGGGGCCAGTGCCCGCGGGCCAGCGTTCGGGCTGGCAGGTGCTGTGCCAGCCCGGGACACAGGGTACTGCAGGGCCCGTGGCAGGACATGCTGACGCCAGGCTCCCTCCAGCGCACCCCAGGTCTGCACCTCCCTAATTAAAATGCCCCAAGATGACAAGGCACGGAGTGCTCGGCTCCCTCCCCTCCCAGTCTGCTCCTCGCCCCGAGGAAGGAGCTGTGAGGGCAGATGGATGCACAATCACACTCTGGGGCCCACCATCTGCCACCGAGCTGTGCTTGCCCAGGGCTTGGCACATCCAGGATGGTCAGGCGAGAGCCAGGGCATCCCCTAACGGGCTGAGCGACAGTCCTGTGACAGCACAGACACACAACAACCGGTCACCGCGGGCCCAAGACCCAGATCCCTAAAAGGTTCCTGGGCAGCAGCTCTGGTTTCCAGCCCCAAGACCACTTCTCACCCCACGGCTGGTGTCCCTGCCTGACCTCATCCCCCGTCCTCTGCCTCCAGCACCACAACTGCCCAAATTCTGCCAATGGTTATTTTCCTCCGGTCAGCCAGCCTCCATCACGGGCAAAGAGGCAAAGCAACCCCATTTGCACTGGGCAGAGGGACCCAGGGCTTTCGCTGGCACCCACAGCCCGGGGGCTGCCAGCGCTGCAGAGCTCACCGGGGCAGCCCTGGCTTCAAACACACTCGCCCTCGGCATGGAGACACACACGCCTCTCCCCACGCGGGGACCAGGACAAGCGCGGAGCCTCGGCTCCTGCTCTGCGACCTCGGCCAGGACAGGGGTGGGCAGCGTCCCAGGCAGGCGGAGGTCCCGCAGTACGTGGGGATGAGAGCTTTGCTCCTGTTTTCTGTGAGCGGTATTTCCACCCGGACACTGCCAGCTCATCGAGAGCTGAGCAACCTGGCTAAGGACAGCCCGGGAGCAGGACTCGCTCACCTGACACAGGCCTCCCGCGCTGGAAGGCACCCCAGCTTTTCCATGCATGTATTTGCGGGTGGATGAGCAGGCTGTTTAACCTGCCAGGTTGGATCCAGGACGTGCAAAAGGCAGCTGAGGTGTTGGAAAGGCAGTGGAGAGCAGCTGCAGGCAGTGACGGGGAGCCTGCTGCCATTCTCCACAGCGATGCCGCCCCGGGGAGCCCCTCTGCTCGGCCGGGACAGATGGCTCTTCAGGAGGGCTTGGGGGAGCCCAGTGCTGGGGCTGCCCAAGCCCCTGCCTCTCCCAGGCTGCCACGCAGAGCACAAGCGCACCCGATCTCCTCGCCAATAAACTCTCCTGCCGAGTAAAAGCTTTCACAGCCTCTGAACGAGAAGGTCCTGGGCTGCCCAGCTCTGCCCCCCGGCCACAGACCAGCATCTCATGGGGAAATCCCTCCGGTCGGCTGCTCCGGATGCGCAGGTGAGGCCAAGGCTGAAGTGATCCCAGACAAAGCAAAACAAAGTCAGAACAGATTCCTGTGCCTAAACCCCCTTGGCCATTTTCACTCAGATTCAGGAAAGCCATTAAAAAAATGTAGAAAGCCTAATTACAGGAGCTAAAACACTTTCCACTTCCCAGCACCCAAAGCCACAGCCTGCAGATGACCCGCAGGGTTTCTGCCCTTGGACGCTGCTGCCCATGGGGGTCTGCAGAGAAGAGCCTTGCTCTGACACGTTCCCGAGCCCTACTCGGGGATTGGCAGAGGACACGTTCATTATTTCCGTGCTAGTTTCACACGGTGTTCCCACGCCTGAGGTCCCCAAGGGTCCTCGTGCCCGGATCCCCCCCCCACATTCCAGGCCAGGAGCAGAAAGTCCTTGGTCAGAGGACAGCAATGCCACCGGCACCGTGGCTTGGGCTTTCTGCTCCATGGTGCCTCTCCCGGGCAGCACCCTGTCCCCAGTCTCCCTTCAGCACCCAAGCAGCCCACACCCACCGACGGCCCCAGCTGCGCTCCCCTGCCGTGCGCCGGCCGTTAGAAATGCCCTCAACTGAGCGGCTCCGGCAACGGCGACTTCTCCCACAGCTTCCTGCTGCCCCCACCGGGTTTCAAGTCGGCTCGGCCAGAGCTGGAGGGGTCCCCAGGACGCAGCCAGGGCGGGATGCAGCTCTCTCCGCATTCTCTGCTGAGCCCCACCAAAAGCCTGTCCGATCACAGCCGCGCGGCCACGCACTCCCAGGTCGCTCCGGGACAGGGCTCCGGAGGCCCCCAAGGACCACGGCAGATGATTTCTGTGCCGGCAGAGCCACGGCACATTCCCCAGCGATTCCTGCCGCTGCCACGTGCCAAAAGCACCCGCTGTACCTTGCATGGGTGAAACGTCCCCTTCGAAGGGAGTGTTGCCCAGCAGATCAAACTGCTGACCCCTCGTGAGCTACCCAAAGGGCCAAACCTTGCTCCTCCATCAGATCAGCTTCTCTTTTCTCAGCTGGTGTCCCCACAGGCTGCTGGCCTGCCTTTGATCCCCCTCCTCTCCTCCAAGCTCCACTTCTTGCAGACCTGCCCTGAAGCAGCAAGGACTCCTCAAGCTCGAGGACTGCTCACTGCTCAGCCCTCCGAGGGGGACAGGGCGGCCCTACACGCGGGCAGGACCCGCTGCCCGGCAATGGATGGACCCCGGTGAGTCTGGCATAGTGGCCCCAGCACCAAGGCTGCTGCTCGAAGGCTCTGGTGTGTGGGGTAGGTCGGGGACGAGGTGAGGACAGCAGCAGCTTCAGGGATAACGTGGCAGTTTTCACCACTGCTCCCACAGCAGCCCCTCAGAGAGCACTGCCTTAGCATTTAAACATGTCCACCAACGGTTCCTCCTGCTCACCTTGTTTCAGTGAGGAGACAACCTGGAGGTGAAGTGACTTGACCATGTCCTCCAGTGACGCAGTGGCAGAGCTGGCACAGGTCCCAGTGCTCTGACCCCAGGGCTGAGCTCTCCGCTGCGGACAGTTCTTGGAAAAATTGTGCCCCTTGTTCTAGCAGGCAGTTATCTGCCCAGGGCCTGGCAGATATTCACCCCAACACGTTTACACCCGCGTGCCATGCCTTGTATGTCTCTCCCTCTATAAACCAGATGCATCGCAACTGCTTACCTACCCTTTCTTCAAGGCACTCAACCCCAAAATCACCAGGCAGGAGCGGGGCTGGGGTGGTGCTGGTGACTGCCAGTGCTGGGAGCACTTCATCCTGGGCTGCCCCGCTGCCCGCCAGTGCCCTGCACGCAGCTTTGCTTTACCCCCGCATCGCCCCAGCTCCTGGCCCTGGAGGAACCCACGGCGGGGGCAGCACCACTGGCGTGGCCACAGCCCCAACCCCCCCACCTTGCCGGGGTGCAGCGGGCACTGAACTGCCCCACCTCACCGCTTCACCCGGCAAAAGGCACCGGAGGGGAGGCTTGGAAAGGGCCTCCCAGCAGGCGAGGGGGAGCTGGAGGAGACGAGTGGAAGGAAACCCCTGGCCAAAAGCCTCAGCCTGGAATGTCCGAGGCATCGTTTCGGGACTCGGGAGTGGGGCTCTCCCAGTCCTCAGCCACCAATAGCTCAGTGCCGGCTGGAGTCTCCACTCCTTGATGAGACCATCATCTTCAGAGTCAGAAAAGCTGTTGAACTTGCCCAGTCTTTGCTGAGGACAGCTCTTCCCTTTCAATGCCCACCCTTACACGCTGCTGCCACGCTCCCTCCGAAACGGCAGGGCTGGCTGGCAGACGCCCCGTCGTCCCCCCGCAAGCACAGCCAGGCACGGAGAACCACCAGCCGCGCTCGCCACGCTCTGCTGTAAGGCACCGGCAGACACCCCAGCATGCCTGCGCATCGCTTGTATCTATTTCCCAGAAAGCTGCAAAAATATTCATAATAAAAAGTTCAAACTCACCTGAAAACTTTAAAAATAACAAGCAGACACAGGCAACATCCAAGCCCTGGCCCGAGTAAATCTCTCTTCCGTAGCTCTGTATCTGCCTCCTTCTCTCACCCCGATCCAGCCTCTCATTTCAGAGGACGGAAGGCAAACACAAACAAAAACCGAGTTTTCCTTACTGACCTCAGCAGCCAGCTCTTCCCCAGGCTCCAGCTTTCACATGTCCACGGGCAAGAAGGACCTCACCTCGGCGGGCAGCGGCTGGCGACGCGGGGCTGCCGCGTCGACGCTCCTCCGCGGCGGCGAGCAGCCAGGGAGAGCTCTCCCCAGCTCCGCTCCGGCTGCCGGAGCAGAGATTTATGCGGAGCGCGCAGCCATGTGCAGAACGTCGCCAGCACCGATGACCCGCCGGGCGCGAGAGGCAGCTTAAAGCGGCAGCCCTGCTCGCCACGCTCCTCCCGGCGTCACTCCTGTCCCCTCGCTCGAGGGGGTGGGCTCCAGCCAAGCGCTCGTCTCTCCCTCACCTCGCTGCCGCGATCCCGGTCTTATTAGATGATGCTCTCAAACGCACAGGGGAGCTATGTGAATATTTAGCTTTCCTTCCACCTCCTCACCTCCTACCCGCCACACACACTTTACCTTAAAAATAGATCGGGATCAATTTTGCTAAACTACATCTGCACACACACACTCAGCTCTCCAGGCACACGCACCACGCCAGTAAAGGCTCTGTGCACACACAGACACAGTGTGATCGCTCAGATTTAAAGCACCAAAATATTGAAAGACCATTTTTAGCTCCTGATAGTCCTCCTGTTCCTCATATTATTAGATTTGTGATTTTTTTTGTCCTGTTGCAAGAGCTGAAGAAGCTCAGCCATAAGCATCTCTTAATTTAAACATCCCACTGTTTAGCAGAGGGAAATTTCTAATTGCAACAAGGTTTTAAACACAGAAAGATGGAAATGCTACGCAACAGCCAAGGAGCTGCTCTTACCTCCCATTTGTGAAACGTGAATGTGAAATATGAATTTCTGACAGTGAAATGGGTCACTGGGAAGAGAAGCAGCTCGCCAAAAGCCACCTGGCAGGGCAGTGGCAAAAAGGAGACAGAGCCCCGCTGGCACTCTCGGCTCTGTCCACTCTGTCCTCTCAGACTTTGTTCTCATTTTTCATTGCAAAACTAGAAAATTTCTTTGTCCTGAACAAACACAGCTTTGGGGGATTGCCTGTGATTTGCCACACCAGTAAACCTATTTCCAGGAGTCACACACTAATTAGAAACACGGAAACTGCGGGTCCTGAGATCAGGACTCCCAGCTCGGTACCTGGCCTGGCCCCTGCACGCAGGGCACGGCGGGTCCAGCCCCCAGCCCCCAGCCCCCTCGTATCCCCCGGAGCGGCCGCGAAGCCTCACCGGGCTTTGCAACGACCCTGGACCCGAGGGCGAGGCATCGCGGATGCATCGAGCATCTCCAGCAGGAGAGCAGCAGGGCTGGGGCAGCCGCCATCGGGGACTGCGAATCCATCGGCGCCCACGAGGTCGAGCGGGCGGACGGGGAGGGGGCCAGGCTGGGCCCAGGGGCAAACACAAGCTCTGAAGCAACAAGTGATAAAACGCCCTTTGCTGATGAGATGGGCAGAACTGCCGTGGTGGGGATGCTGCAGACACACATGATGGACCCGCCATGAGCACCAGTGCTGCTGGCCAGGATCTGTCCTGTGGGGCAGCCCCATCTCCCACGTAAGAGAAGAAGCCAGCTCTCCATCACGCAGGACCTTGCAAAATCCTGCTATCAGGACAGAGCGGGCAAAAGGCAATTACTCTGCACCTATTTTGTTCTGTTGCCACAGGCTATGCAAGGCAAGAGACAACTGGGAATCGGCCTCAAAGTAAGCTGCTCCCTGGGGAGCTCACATACAAAACTGCAATTTAGTTTGTGATTTAATTTTTAAAAATGCTACAGCAACCGAGGAGGGAAAGCAGGGACAAGGAAGGGCGAGGGGCAGGGCACAGCCGACCTGCCTGCTGCCATGCTCAGTGCGGGGGCACGGACGCTGCCGCAGCTCACGCGAGCTGAACGTCTGTGCTGCGGCCGCCTTCTCCCTGCTGCTGCACTGCTGGGGGGCTGAGTTCATAGAAATCATGGAAATCATAGAAAGTTTTGGGTCAGAAGGGACCCCTAGAGGTCATCTAGTCCAACCCCCCCGCAGCGAGCAGGGACACCGCTAACTAGATCAGGTTGCTCAGAGCCCTGTCCAACCTGGGCTTGAACGTTTCCAGGGATGGGGCCTCCACTACCTCTCTGGGCAACCTGTTCCAGTGTTTCACCACCCTCGTTGTAAAGAATTTCTTCCTTATATCCAGCCTAAACCTACCCTGTTTTAGTTTAAAACCATTACCCCTCGTCCTGTCACTGCTGTCTCTACTAAAAGAGTTAAGGGGATGCTTCAGTGGAGAGGGGTAAGATGGGAACAAACCAGAACTGAGACTCGGCCCCTTAACGTTGAAGAGCTGAGTCGACCTGGGACAGCTACGAAAGGCGGCATCTGAGGCTGGTCCTGAGGGTGAAACGCAGAAGACAGGCATAACAGGAGCAGAGCCCACACATGAGAGGTCGGCGCCTGGAACAGCAAGAGGAAACGACTTCTTGCATCTGGGTTTGGGACGCAGCAAAGGAGAGTGAGTGAGATGTCCACGATCTGCAGAGAGACCACCTGCAGCTCCAGACTCCAGCTCTCAGGCCAGGGAGCTGCGAGCGTGCGCCCGAGCGTGCCCTCGGCACACGCGTGCCCTTCGGCGAGCTGTGCAAGCGGCACGGCCCCGGTGCAGACCATGCACGCACTGCTCAAACGCCGGACGCGTGCACCGCGCTTCCCTCGTAGGATGGAATTAGCACCCTGACTTGGACTGTTTTCAAAGACTTTTTTTTCCTTTAAACAACTCGCCCACTCATCCCTATAAACGCCGGTGCTAAAAGCTGGTTCTGTTGTTAAGATTTCAAATAACTTGGGTTTTATTGTTTCAAACAAAATCAAAATAACTCACCCACGCTCGCTCCTTCCCTAATACAGTAACTGCTGACCTGTGGGGAGCACGGCCCACTGCCACGCGCGGCTTCAATCCACGCCTGTGGGTCAACAGCAGGTGACAATACTGGTTTTGATTTTATTTTGAGACAGAGCGTGGCGTGCCTGCGCAGGTGTCTGGCTGAAGTGTTACTGACACCTCTCTGTCCCACTGCCTGACAGCTAGTGCCACCGGGCTCGGATCCAGCCACTTTCTGCAACAACTTTATTAATTCTGGGTTTACACTTTTTCCCCAGCTACGTGGTAACCTGCTCTGAAACCACGGGCCCGGTAGCCAGCCCTCTCTGCTGACACCAGTGCATCCATGGCGTGGAAATGCCTTCTGGTTTCTCTTTGGGAGGCAATAGATTGGAGTATTCAAACAGTCCTCAAAGAGCTACAGCAACGCTCTGCAGTGTTAACGTAGCGACTTTTCAACGTAGGTTTTGACAGCATTTACCATGCCAGGCTGGGTTTGCCTGTCACCACTGAGCAGGAACACACGAGCCTAGCTTTAGCACCTACAGCTTAAATTACCAACCAAGGAGACAAGTTAGAAGCGTTATCATTCCAGGTCAGTCCCTCCAGTCTGTGGAAGCAGATGGGAAGCTCCAGAGGCCAACCTGACCCATCAAAAACCTGGAGGATCCCTTAAATACCAGAAATGGGAGCGAACCTGAGCTACTTGCTCAAAACAATTCAGGTTATAGGGAGCTTCCAGCAAGGAGTAAGCTCCTGGAGCGTAACCGATGCTCATCCTCACCCAGGGCCGTGGTACCTGGCCGTGCACACCGTAACACACCCAGGCAGCAAGGCACAACTCTTTAGCTGGAACTAGACGCCGTGATTTACTTTGCTGTTGGAGCGGGGTGGAACTAGGACCATGCTCAGCTGTTGAGTCTCAGCTGAGCAGCAGTAATTTGCTAAACTGAAATAACTCCATTGCTTTAAATGATATAACCCATATTCTTGATTAATTAGCACAGAAGCCAAGGTTAATATAAGTGCTCCACTCCCAGTCACCCACTCTACCCAACAGCCCACACCACGTCCCCGTTTCCAGCCCCAGGAGCGGGAGGGGATGGGGCAGACAGGTGCCGGTGAAGGACACGCTGCTCCTCGGCGATGGGAAGGATCCAGCGCTCCCCCAGCAGCAGCGACACCCTCCTCCCCACGACACATCTGAAAGCGGGACCTACTGGCAGCTTGCTTTGAGAACGCTTTGCGAAAAAGCCTGCTTGTCTCTGGATTGACAAAACTGTGCTGCTTTCTCGAAACGTACTTTTGTTTAGACTCCTGCTTGCTCTCAGCACAGCGCCGTTCCAAAAAGCAGCCGAGCAGATGTGGCACCTTCACCAGGGTGGTGACGATCGGTGAAGTCAGTCGGTGGAGCCACACACACCCGTCACGCACATCTAGCCTTCACATAAACGCCCAAATCTTAATTATTATTTACTCTTCTTCCAGTAATGCCTGAACGCCGTGCTGGAGATCAAGGCCTTGTTATGCAAGGCACCCCACAAAACATGAAATCCTGGCCCTGCTCGGGGCAGGGAGGATCCTGGGGCTGGCACCCGTGGGTTTACCATTTCAGCGATGGTCAGACACAACCCTTCCCAGAAGAGCTTAAACCGGTAAGACAAAAATCACATGCAAACGCAGGAACAGCTTCTCCTACCAGCAAAAAGCAAATCTCTCTCTGGTAGATGCTGTTTAAAAGGGCAAGATGAAGTTATGCCCCGTTTAGGGAAGGCAAAGATGAGGAGGCTGATTTGCTCCACACGACAGTGCCCAGAGAACACTAGGATGCAAATGGCTTTAGACACAGGCAAAAAATCCTCCAGGGACTTTTCTGCACGTCCCAGGGGAGCTGCACCTCCTGCACCCAAGCACAGCCAATGGTCTCACTCTTTGCTGGCTCTCCAGCCAGGGCTGCGCCGACCTGCAGAACCTGGTTCCCCCTCTGCTCCAGCATAACGAGCACTGCAGGGAACCGTGACTCACTCTGTGGGACAGGCACCACGATCCAGGGTGGAAAAGCTGGATCCATGGGATCGTCTGGGGCCCTTCTCTAATTCTACGCCTCACCAAGAAGCTTCCCCGGCAGTCCCCGCACATCAAGCACTTGGGCTCAGCTCTCTGCCAGGTTCGGACTGCAGCCTTCTGGGGCCACATGGGGAACAGGAAGGACCTGGGGGCTCTGAAAAACCATTATTTAGGCTTTTTTACATTAATTGGTGTTAATTGCCTTGGGAGGCTTGAAAATAGCACTGCTAATGGGAAACAGGCTGAAGGTGAGGTGTGAGCAGAGGCTCGTGATTGCTGCATTAACCCCGGACGCAGGTTGTGCCCTGCCCGGCGGGCAGCCAGCAGCGGCTGCCAAAAGTAGGGAGACCTTCTCCTGCCCAGCTGGGATCCGCCTGCACCCCTAACCCCGACGTGTCCCCCTCCCCAGCTATGTTCACGCTCATACAGGGGCAGGGGGAGCCTTCCCGCTGCCACCACAGTTTTGTCATGAGAGCTCCAAGAAACAGCACTCAAACCTTCCTCATTTCAGGCTCCTTTGATTTATGGATCCACATCCTCCTCCTCACTCCCGCACCCGTGGAGGACCCTCCGCCAGCACCCAAGGCAGCCTCAGCTCCCTACCACGCACCTAGACCAAGCACAGACACACGGACAGCCCAGAGAGACCCCAAAACCTCTGCTCACCCCAAGGCTACGCTAAATCCAGAAGAGAGGACTGGCAGCGGGTTAGAGAGCAACCTGCCACCAGAGGAGGTTACTGCTGTCAGCCGGGGGGTTGAACCCTCCTGCCCCACGGCAAACCAGCGCTGCGGCCGGAGCTGCGCCGGGGACGAGAGGAGGCAGCGGGGTGGCCTCTGGGCAGGATGGCCGAGTGACCACACGGGACAAGCCGCTCGCAGGCTGAGATCTGGCCTCCCCAAAGCTGGGCAATAACAGACAAAAACCAAATTTGCCCCAAGGCTGTGCTGTGTTTGTGTCTTCTGGAAGAGCCTCCAGCGCAGCAGCCCTGCCCAGCAGCTGGTAACAGCCGCTATCAAAGATAAGGTACAGACAAAACGGGGCTGATCACACAGGCTCCTGCACTGCTACAGGTCTCTCTCTAAATGAAACCCAAACTCCATATTTTAAATAGAGTTCACAAAGAGAAATGCAAGTTACTGCCACAGAAAAGATGATCTGCGTAGACCCAACGAGCGACAGAAAAGCGCAGAGCACGGCTCCAGCCAGCACAGCCATGCTCCCTCCCCAGCCTCGGTCCGTGGACGGAGACCGGCGGGGTCCATCGGGTGACCCCTCACACGCCAGGTCCCACCAGCCCCGGCCGGGAGCCCAGCCCCGGCGCTGGCACGGATACAGGTCACTGCTGCACCCCTGCGACACGCAGCCACGGCCACGCTACCTCTTGCACTCACGTTTGCCTGAGCAAGAGATATTCATGCAAGAAAATCAAACAAAATCCCCGGTCACTGGACGCCCCTGTGCTATCTGGTGTCATCATAGCTCCAGTGATTTAAGCAGAGTTATGCTGACTTACATCCAAACAGAACCTAGATTATGATTTTATTTTTTTTTGAGCTCTTCTGGCACGTACCATTCATTGAATGCGAGAGGCCGGAACTACGGACGTACAAAGTGCCCGAGGCACAGCAGAGACCCTACAAATGAATGAAGAGTTCCAGATTTTGAGAGAAGTCAAACATTGGAGTTTTATTGCTCTGGGTCTGGCTTCGATGCATCCCTCTTTTTAGTACTGTTCTCTTTAAAGTGACAGTTTCTAGGAAATGGCGAGTGCAACATCTCTTTCACTGTCTCATACCACTTGATGGCTGACAATTTGCCGGGAGAAAGGTTGTGCAAGGAGGAAAGCAAACCTCAATTACGGCTTCAAAGCGCCAATAACTGAAAACTTCGTTACAATGAGTCAGGGGAAGAAGGATGTATTTTGGTAGCTTGGTTAGTCAGCTCCAGCCTGGACCACCGGACTGGCCAGTCTGCAGACCTCCTGTCGCAACCTCCAGCAAAGGTCTGCTGGGGGACCTTGGGCAACCAGTTCAGTTTTTACCTTCTTCCTAGAGCAAGTTCCTCTGGTAAGAGGCTCTTTCTTACAGTTTTCTAGCTCCAAAGCCGGCCTCCACACTTAGGCAGTTATGGATGGAATATGGGGTTCTCAGACGTGCTTTCATACAATTCCCTGGATCCTCAGCCCAAGGGATCTGAGAAGCATCCAGACCTTGGGTGTCCTTGGTGTAACTTGTACACAGCTGAGGGCTTGTGCAGCCATCCTGCATGTAGTGCAGCCTTTAGGTTCCTTCTTTCTGCGTGCAGTTGATGCACAAGCACAGGCTTGTGTTCAGTCCTGCCTCCTATCTGCTTTCCACAGCACAGCTTTGATTCACAACCTGACCTCAGCCTGGGAGGAGGAGAAACAAGGCACAGGCGTATTGGGAAGAAGCAGAAACGGGGTGTACCACTAACAAGAATATCCCGAAGACAGGAAGATAAGGAATTCAGCTTTATCTCTGGGACCTTAAGCACTGAAGTATCTCACCAAGGACAAGGTTTAGGGGCTGACACCATGGCACAGAGCCAGCGATATCTCTGCCTTGCTACTGTTCGGAGCAAAACGTGGGCAGGACACTGCAAGGACAGCTCTGGGACCAGCCCTGAGCAAGCAGTCCTCAACCCATCACCGCCCCAGATGCAGGACACTGATCAAGCTGCAGCCCGTACAGATACCATCTGCCCTGCCAGCTTCAGTCCTGTCCCACAGAGCGCGTGGGAGTTCTCTGCCTCGTAAGCGGTGACACGTTCTCTTTTCTATATAGCTTTTGTCCTCCATATTTTCTGCAGGACAAAGGGGAGGGAATAGTTAATGTTTGTCCTGTGCTGCGCAGGGCACCTTGTAGGGGTCCTTTCTCCTGCTTCAGCACCCAAGAGGGTCAAATACTTGCAGACAAGGTCACAGTCTGGCCTTTTCCTGGCTTAAATTCAGAAGCACCAAAACCATTCACTGCACCCTCAGGGGCTCTGCAGCGGAACAGTCATTTTTCCAAAATGAAAAGAGCATCAACTGAGCGTCTCCTCGGTGCTGAAAAGCCCATTGCTGTGAGCAGACACGCGTGGGACCGGGCTGCAAAGAGGGGTCATGGCAGCCACTGCCTGCACCCTTCTCATAAGCACAAGCTGTGGGCAGAAGAGATGATCGCTGCTTCTCGAATCAAGCCAGGGAGCCATCCACACTGCACCCAAGGCATCCAAGGCTGAGTCTCAGGACTCCCAATTTTGGACTTTGCAGGGCTGATTTCAAGGCAGCCTCCTCTGGCCACCCAGAGGAGCAAGGCAGAGGATGCGAAGGAAAAGCCTTGGAGTGGCACAACTGGGACTGCTGTGCAGAGCACTGGGAAGCCTGCACTGCTCCTTGAACACAGCTGCTCTTTCACAAAACCAAACCTGAAGTCACAGAGCTGTCTGAAATGCGGGTGCCATCCCCAGCGAGGAGGGGGTGCCCAGGGAACAGCAAGTGCAGCATTTGGCCCCAGCACAGCTCCTGCCTCCCCTCTCCCTGCCCGGGACGCTGCTCCCTCCCCACACGCTCTCCCAACCACACCTCACTCGGACCAGCTTCTCCTCCCTGGGACGCCAAGGAGATGGGCAGGGAATTCTGGCTTTTTTTTCCAACTGCAAGTGCTAGCCTTCCTCCCATACCCGACCCTCCACATGAGAAAAAGTAACTTCATGAAGGATCGTAAAACCATCAGCCCCGCGTAACTGCTTGTGCAGCCCCGCACACCAGTTCAGTCCCCCAGGCACGACGCTGCCTGCAGCAGAGCCTGCCGTGCCTTCCTCTCACTCACATGCTCTCATTGGATAATTACAGAGAAAACCAAGGCAAATCCCAATTTTAGTGCCATTATAAAACAGAGAGGGGGAATTCATTACCTGGCAACTGTTAATATTTAAGGAAGAAACCGATAATTTACCTCTGAGGCAATGAATTCAGCAGAGGCAGCACAAGCTAGAAAACGCTGCTGCCTCCCCCCCATCCCTGTGCAGTTACTCTGCAGAGATTTTCTATCCACCCCTTTATTTCCCTGCCTCCCATGCCAACACCAAGGTCCCAGCGAGGAACAGCGTTTGCCAGGGCTCTGCACCACAAAGCTCACGAGAGTCTTGGCTCCGGCTCTGCTGTCCCTGCCACACCTCTGGATCCAGGAGAGCGTTTGTTAAATCTCTCCTGGTTCATACAGCATCTGTGCAACCAGCCCACCTGAGTCAGAGCAGAGGAGCTAAAGAAAAGCAGGGCCCTAGAGCTTAACAAAAAGACTCATACGGAAAGAAAGGTCAGACAACTTCAGATGACCCTGGGGAGGCAACCAGATCTCTGGCTGCTTCTCCAAACAGCCCAAACCCATGGAAGAGCCTCCTGATACCTGTCAGGCTCAAGCCCTCCAGAAAGTTTTCCGGCACATCCTGCCTCCAGCTAGGAAATCTCTCAGCACAGCCGCTCTCCCACGTCTGCACAAAGCACTACAGAAGGTCCCGCAAACTGAACAGGAAGAGAAAGCATTACAAGAACGAGCCATGGCTCTGTGTTTACCTGCTCAGTTCCAACAGGACTGACAGCAGCACAGCAGCTTCCAGGTGTCATAGGAACAGCCTTAAATTGAGCAGCAGCCACCTTCCCTCTCCCTGACTCTGACTTCTCTCTTCCTCTCCATCCCCCTCGCTCTCAGATTCCTGGAGCACGTTTACACCAGAAAGTCTGACCAACAATACTGGCATAATTATGCCCACGCAGTTAAACAAAACACAAAGGCTGTGGGGTAAAGGAGGGTGTGCATTTGCACTGCCCTTGCATCGCTGTAGTTTACACATCACTGAGACGAAGAGGCTGCCTCATCTTAAAGGAGAGGGAAGGTGCCCAGCCAGCCACCACAGAGCAGCAAAGGCTGCCTGGTGCAGCCCTCCATTTTGAAGCTCCTGAGGGACTGCAAGAAAGTCTCAGCTTAATCTTCTCGCAAACTATACAAGGCACCAGGGAAAAAGTGCTTTGGGGCCAGAGTGCAAGTGTCTGGGAGGAAGCCCCCAGGGCTGTATTGATCTTTGCACACCAGCATCCACCCGGCCAATTCTGCAGTGAGGTCACAGGGGCTGGATGGGGGCACCTGATATCCCAGCGCTGCCTGGACCACACATGGCTCAGCAGGGACCAGCAGGACTTCCTTGCTTGGCTCTGCCATGCACCCCGTGCTGCCCTCCAGCTCTGGTCCCTGCCCAGGGACACCAGGAACTGAACTCTCATACTTGGAGGCCAGGCAGAGGGTCAACCACAAGCATCTGCTGTGTGCATCACTCCTCCCCTAGTAAATCATCAGCGAGAAAATCATCGTGAGAGCCCTGCAACCTACTTTTGGGGCAGGGGGGTATGTTCTACAGAATTTTCCCCTCTTTTATGGTTCCTTCTCGCTGTAATCATAAAAAAGGTCTTACAAAAACATTTGTCTCAGGGAAAGTTTGGCGATGCAGCATGCTTGTAAATTGTTCAGTGTCTAAATACATCAGCAACCCATCTCTGCAAGTCGTCACTGCCATCAAACACAGCTCCTCTTTCTCTTGACTATAAATGGTTTTTGCTGAGGACAGGGTGGAGGACAGGTTTGAAGAGCGAGGAAGCGCTCCCTCGAGCTGATGCACTCTCCTGGGAAGAGGGGGGTCCAGATGAACAGCACCACTTCTAGAGCACGTGTCTCCAAGGAGGGGAGAGGACCGAGTTTGAGCCTTACCTCTTTCCATGGTTTTTGCTCCAGCTGTTGGACCTTGACCCAAAAAAGGGCTTTAGCCCTTGAATTCTGGCACGTACACAGTCCCACTGACCTCAGAGACTTTAGCTCGGTGCTGACCTTAAACACAAGGCCCAGAACTGGGGCAGGTCCCCAGCCCCTCCCCAGACAGTCTTTTCAGAAATACACAGCCCCTTTCTTCCATGGACCCTCTCCTTTTTCTGCAGTGGTTGCTCTCTCAGAGAGGAGGGTGAAGGACACACAACCTCTGATATTTCTGAAATGTTAGAAAAATTTCACTCTTCTAATAACGCTTCAAAATACAGCTGTTACCAAATCAATCAAGTGCTGGAGTGTTATGACCTTCTCCACAGCGGAGCAGAGGGGTTAAATTTATGAGCAAGCCTTTGATGTCTGCAAGCTTCATGTGGTACAAAACCTTCTGCTTTGATGTTGCTTTTAAAAGAGAGGAAATTCAGAAGGTGTGCGGTGCCGAGTCCCACGGAGCACTCAGATCTGGCCACCCGCAACTGCAGGCACAGGGACTGAGCTCTAACGCAGCTACTTTTGCTCAGGGCTCTGCTGCAACAGAGAGAACACAGGACCAAACGCCTCTCACCTTCACTAGCTTCTCCCAGACCAAACCCACCCTTGCTCTGCCTGTGGAGAACCAGGCACTCACTGCCCTGAGTCTTCCCACAGGAGCTCCAGACCTGACCTCAAAGGTGAAGAGGACCCTGCCCTTGCCCGTCCCACAGATCCAGGCAGAGCCGGTCTCTCTCCTCCTGGAGACCACCAGCCATAGCTGGGAAATTCCCCACCTTCCCGGGGCCACGGGAGGGGTAAGGGAGCCCGTCTCTCTGCCCCTCCAGCGATGCAACCCTCCTGCGTGAGCTCTCCATCGCGTGCATCGCCGGCATCTTGCACAGCAGTGGCAGGAAGGTGGAAGCTGCATGGAGGGTCCTGCTGTGGGCCCTGGCATGCTCTCCTACCTTACGCAGCGCCTGGGCCATAGCTTCTCCTATCCATCCCAGCATCCCCACGGCTGTGCCAACAGGCTGAGTCCTTCTCCTGGGGCCCAACAGAGCTGCCAGTAGTGACAGGCTCCTCTCCATCCCCCAGCTCACTTCACCTCCCTTCACTTTTCCCTGCCTCCCCTCCCCTCTCCTGCCTCCTCCCATGGGGAGTTTCCCAGCAGCTCAGTAATTAGCATCATCATCACCAGTGCTAATAACACCACCACAGCTCCTGCCACCCAAAGCTCAAACGACTTTACAGCCATCGTCACGCCTCTGTAACCTCCCCAGGGCAGGCAGCGCCGCAGCCTTACCCCATCGCACAGATGGGGGAGAGGGAGGCAAGCACCAGGCGGTCGGTGGCAGAGATGGGCAGCGAACCCAGGAGCTCTGACTCAGGCACCGCACCCACAGGACCTCCCGTCCCAGGAAGGAGGTCAGCGGTTGTGTTAATGGGAGGACTTATCCAGAGATTGCATCACTCGGCTCGGGGCCTGGGAGTCCTGGGGTGAGTTTTCTCCCCGAGCATCCCCGCGCGCAGCCTCGGCTCCCCCCTGGACAACGACCGTGGGAGCAGCACACAGGACGGCGCGCACAGTCTGAGTTCACACCTTCTGACGGGACAGCAGGTATCACGGCATCCCATCGAAGCACCTCAGATCAACCACTGGAGCTCACCTCTCATTAAGGGCTCGATGTTCACTGGCGGATTAAAGAGGATTTTGGCTTTGAGCCTTCACAAAATGCGGAATCTGGGGGGATTCTTGTCTGAACAGCCTGACCAGGGAAAACTTCTCTCCCATCTTGGGTGGGGTTTGTTACATTAGATTTTAAAAGGCTCCCATGGATAGGAATTACAGCTTTTCAAAGAGGCCCACCCACGCTCCCCAGCAACAGACTGACGCAGCCCTGGTAGCCCCCGACGGACAGGGACAAGAGCAGAGCGCAAGGCAATGGGTCGCGTCGCTTTTGGCAAGTACCCACAAGACAACATTGACTCTAAATGTTCTGAGGTCTGGCCTACACTACAAAGGGCTGGCGTAGCTGTCAGCTGGGATCAGCAACACAAAACAAAATTCACCTGAAGTGACCCAGCCTCTTCCACCAGCAGATAACATAGAGATGTTCTCCTGGAAGAACAGGCCTTTCTGGAGGGTATTTCACGGGTGGCAAAGCACGGTCTGAAGACAACCAGCTGGTGTAAGCCATGTGCCGGCGAGGCTCTGCTGCCTGCACGGGGTGATGGACCATTTATTCCTGTGCCTGGACAAGCAGCAGGCACGCAGCACCGCCAGGCGCTGCCGGGAGCAGGGCAGAATTTCAGATGCTTCCTAAGCCTCTCCAGCTCTGGCTTCTGGGGAGCTCCTGGACTTCTGAGGGCGTTTCCGAAAACTTTAGGAAAGGGGATATAAATACACCTGCCTTGGCTTTGTGGGTGCACAGGCAGTGGCAAAACCTAGTTGGCGGCTCCGGCCTCCTTGGCAAGGAGGGATGGCAGGATGCCCCACCGAGAGCAATGCTGGGAGGCTTCAGTGTCTCACCTGCATTTTGCCAACCGGAGTCCCCTCTGCCATTCAGAGCATCTGCCTACAAAGACCACAACCCCAATCATGCTGCGTAACTCTGTTTAACTACTGGCCTGAAGAAAAACCCTATAAACTAATTGTCATTGTCATTTTTACAGGATTTGGACTATTACATACCAAATAAGGGACGTTCTTTAAAATGTAAAACAGGCAATCGCCCCTCTGCTCCAGCCACTGTTCAGTGTATCGACCTGTTCTCTCATCTTATATGAGACATATTTAATGTCTGCAAGGAGGAAGATGTAATTTTTTTCCACACACTGCTGCTCTGCATATCCTGTTGCATTCACTCTACGCTGTTTCACTACCATGTGCACCAGGCACGCCTGGGAACTGAACTAAAAATGGACTTTCGGGGCCCAGCTCACAAATCCAGAGCAAGTGGGGAGCGAACACACACACACTGCGAATCCAGGGCACGCAGGGAAGAGACCTTGTGAGAACAGCTGGTGAAAGAATCCGACTGCAGCAGTCAGGCAGAGCTCTGCAAGAGCAAACCCTGGGCTCTGCACCCCCGCTGCGGGGTCTCCCATGCCCTGATGGGTGCGAGGAGGAGCAGCATTGTCCCTCACCTGCTCTCACGCTTCCATCGGAGTCAGGAACCAGCATGTGCCCCAGGTCTCTGAACGGCACCTCCTGCGACTGCAGCACACACTTCTACACTTGCTCTTTCATTGACTTTCACCAATACCCCAGGCATACTGTCACAAGGTCACTGGTGGTTGGCAATATCCCATGGGGCCTTTTCTTAGACACAGGCTATGTACTCACAGCTACACTCCTGAGGCATGATTTTTGCCTTGCTCTTGATGGAGCATGACTTCTGTTTGGTTTCTGGCTGAACGTCTGAGTTAAAAATACGAGGCTATTTCTGGCAGAAGAGTTTTTTTCTTCTGCCTTTATATTGCCTTGGATGCCCCTGTGCTGCTGTCTCTTTTCTGGCTCAGATGAGCTTTGTTTTCCTTCTCAATGATCATGTTTGCACCGGTGAGCAGTAGGAAATGCTTCTCCTATTAGAACATTTCCACGAGTACTGCTGGGAATGAAGAATGAGCTCAGAGAAGTCTAAAAAAAACCCAGGTGGTGTAAAGATCCTGTCTCCAGTGGTCAGAGAACTGAAAATCCGGAATGCCTGTGGTTAAAAAGGGATGTATATGTGTGCACATGCATACAGGTACTTCAGGATATGTTCTCCCCATGACCTGCAGACCAGGAACAAATGACTCCATGCTAGAATCCTTTTCAAGCATCCCCGCTCTACAGACAGCTTTCATCCCAAGCTCTGCAGCTCAAGCCCTTTCTTACCCAGCATGGAAATATTTTATTTTGCTTTTCTTAAATGCCAAGAAAAAATAGGCCTATCTTTCCTGGCTTGGATTTATTCCATCTGGAATCACTGCACAATCACAGGACTGCGATAGCGTGTTACAGCCTCAGCATAAAGCAAGAGCCCAAATACTTTCAAACACCCCTGTGATCATTAAATCTTTGCTGTCACACTCCATCTCCTGGCAACAAGCAGCTGAGGACTTGGGGCTTCTCACTTGAGATCACTGAGTTCAAATCTCTCCAAGCCCCCTC
Organism: Opisthocomus hoazin; assembly: GCF_030867145.1. Classification (NCBI taxonomy): domain Eukaryota; kingdom Metazoa; phylum Chordata; class Aves; order Opisthocomiformes; family Opisthocomidae; genus Opisthocomus; species Opisthocomus hoazin. The sequence goes on from NC_134432.1 coordinate 15,186,403, forward strand.
CCACGATGCAGAAACATGCCATCGTTTGTGGGTGTGATCCCTGTCTCCAGGACCAAGAACAAAACCAACACAGCTGCAGGAAGCTCCCTGGTACATTGTATTTGCCACATGTCACAACAAACATGAACATAACTGCAAGATAACGGCCTAACAAACAGCTCAATTGTTCAGGCTAAAGTCATCAAAAAGGCACATGGAGAGCTTTCCAGGGCACGGATCCCCACCACCTTCTGGGAAGCCAAGCACAGACTGAGTCAGAGCTCTCCAACACCCAACACAGGCCTTGCTGCATGCCAGTAACCCATAAATCACTGACATCAGGGCCAGCTCCTCTTGCCAGGTTCTGCTTTTTAGGAAGCATGCTCTACTTAACTTGCTTCCAAAGAGAAGCTCATAGATGATGATTTTCTACCATCTCTGCCTAATGATTGATGAATTCAGAGACCACTCTGCACATTGCCACTCTGGAGACCATCAATGTGATCAGGAGACGAGAGGAAACAGGACCTAAGGTCCCAGATTTGGCAAAGGCAACCAGCATTTTTGGTTGCTCATCAAAAACCTGAAAATGGCTGTTTCTTGAAGGCAACAAGTCCACTCTTCATGAACCCCGGGAGGCTGTTCAAGTTAGGCTCCACAAAGCAAGGGGTCCAAATTGCTGTGTTCTTCTGGAATTGAAGGCATCACATCCTCACAGTCCCAAACTCAGGAAAGCTCAGGTCTAGACTCCCGTCCCTCAAGAGAAGGCTACAGATACTACCACTAAATACCGAGCTCTTGTAGACCATTTTATGATGGAGGTTGGTACCATGGTTCTGTTAAATGGACAGTGATGCTGAGGCTCAGAAAGGCAAAATGATTTGCCTACAGTTGCCCAAACAGTCACAAGCAGAGCTAGATGCAGGCTCTGTTTTGCAACCAACAGGCCACACTGCCACTTCCATACCAGGCTAGAAAAGAGGTAAGAAAAAACAACGCTGTAAGAAACTCCCAGATCAGTACTGAAGGAAAAAAATAATCTTCCTACCGACTGTGACACCTGGACTCGGACTTCGCTGGTATCCAGTGGTGACGTACTTGACCCCTGGGACTTTCTCTCTGAACTGGATTGGTGCTCTCGGTATTTCTTTGACCTCGCAGGTAATGACAAGAACTCTTTTCCTGAGATCTTCAGATCTCCCACGTGATGGCTGTCCCCATTCTGGTCCTTGGAAAGCAAGAAACAGTCATTGCACAAATTGCCTGTCTCAGGTTTACGTGGAGATCTGTTGGCAAGAATCCACAGAACAGCAGACGCACAGCAGCCAGAAGTTTATGCGGAGTTTAGACAGTGTGAGCTGCCACTCGTCATGTGCAGGGTTGAATGAGGACGTTTTGACTATCTCTGCAGCATGTGATTCTAATGAGTGGGGAGGAAGCATCACCCAAACAACACACAGCAGCCAACTTCTCGACTGTGAGATGTAACATCCTCTTAAAAAACCCAGGTATGCAGGCAGCAGCACGGCTGGTTTATTTACAGGCATAAGGAATGATGGATGAAACCTTCAGAAGCAGTCGCTGCTGCTAGTGATTGCTGGCAACTGCACTCATACAAACCTCTTCTCCACAGAGTGGCAAGCTCACCTTGCCCAGGATACCAAACTCTTGGCACAGGTCCCTCCTCTTGCTGTATCGTCACTTCTTCCCAGCGCCCAGCCGTGCAGAAGCCCACACTGAACCACGGACAACCCGCCCACGCCCCAGGGAACATGGCTGCACTAGATGCTCCACAGCATTTCCCACCTCTAGGGCTTGGCTCCCAGCACAGATGGAGCATTGCCTGCCTCAGTGTCTCTCACTGTCTTCACCAAGAAGGAACCTTACCCAATGGTTTCCTAAAAGGCAGATTAACATGAACTGCTGGAGTCCCATTCAGCTCTTTTGGAGCCCTCACGCTGCCAGACACACGTGAGGACTGCAGGGCAACGTGACTGACTCCAGCAGCTGGTTACAAGCAGTCCCCCGTTCGCTCACTGCTGTCCTTCTTTGCCCTCTGAAGTGCTGGTGCCCAGTGCTCCCACAGGCATGTAAAACACAGCATTACCACCCTTGTGGAGTGAACGGGGAAACTGAGGTAAGAGATTTACACATCTCTCAAAGGTTTTGTCCCCTCTCACTGCAGCTCCTCACTTTGCTTTTCCAGGCCCTGCCCCACGCCTGGCTCCCCCATTCTCACCTCCTTCCCACAAGACGCGTGCAACTCTATCCCTTCTCTGTCAAACGACTCAAGCTAACGGCCCTGCCTCTATCATCATCACAGCCTCATTACTGCTGTCACGCAGATGAGGCCCTAGTACAGAAGCACAAGCAGGAGTGTTCAGCATTAGCTCCAAAGACACTTATGAAAGGCACCAGGCACTTTACGCGTAACCAGTGGGAACCGAGTACCTAAACCTGCTTGATGCTCTGGGCTTCAGTGTTTCTGGGCTGCAAACCACTGCTTCATCACACGTAAAGCAGAGGGGACTGCCCAGGGTGTCCTCACTGCAGCAACTACACGCAGGTGAAAGAAGCTCAAGCACAGCTCAGGAGACGACCCAAGGGCCCAAGAAGTTGGGATTTAAGCACACATAGACCAAAAAGCCAAGGATACTGCACAGGACCCAAAGTCACAACACATCGACAACACAATGGGATTTTGTAACCAAAATTATTTTTCCATTCCTTGCAACACAAACAGGAATAGTGAGAACAAGTACGGAGAGATTCATTTCCCTAGGTGCTGTTGATGGGACCAGCTGCAGCCAGGCTGGTGTCCACATTTTGAAAAGCAGCCACAAAAGTGGATTTCAGAACTGGAAAGAAGCTGCCTTACAATGCCTTACTGCCTTAGTTAGAGCCCTCAAATTGTTTAGCTCATGACAAAAAGAATAGATGACTCAATTACAGCACGTAAACACCTTCAGGGTAAAAACCAGCATGTGATAAACAGATTTTTAGTCTGGTAGAGAGAGAGGAATAAATAAGAACCAATGGCTGGGAGCTAAAACCAGAGAAGCTCAAAACAAGCAACAAGGCACAGGTTGGAGAGCAGGGTGATCAGGGAAGCAGCGTTCCTGCTATCTGCTGGGGCGTTCAGAGCCAACGTGGGTGCCTCCTGGCAGGTGCGCTCTGCCCAGGCACGCGGCTCCGTGCAGAGGCATTGGACAAGAGTTCCTGGCCTGTGCGGTACCAGAGGTCCCTGCTGACTTTGGAGGCTCTCTCTGGCAGAGATGGTGGGCAGAGAGGGCGAGATGATAACGAGAGGATGCTGGAGAGACCACAGTTCACTCCACTGATTTATTCTTTACCAGCTTATCACCCTCGCCACAGCAAGCTTGAAGCAAACAGCCCTCTCCCGTGACTGTAGTGACCTCTCCCTAGGAGCCGCAGCAGGAGAGAGGGAGGGGAACTGCATCCAAAACACTCTCGCAAGGGGAGGGGAACTCGCACGCACCCCCCAGGACCACTGCTGGGGGACGGGAGTACTCGAGTCTGACTCCACAGTTACGGACTGCCCACAGCTCCTCTGGTTGCTCCATCCTCCCTGTGGAATCCCTCAAATCCCATAACCCTGTCCAAACTATTGAACCAGGTTTAGCTTTTACAGCAAAGAGTAGGGAACCAACAGCATTAACACCATTAGCAGCAAAGCCCACACCAGCAAAACTCTCCCTGCCACCCCTCTGGGCCACGCTGCTCTGATGAGGACACTCGATCGAATGCCTCCCCGACACCAGGCACCGCTGGCCCTGCTCTCAGCACCCCCGAGATGGAGTCACACTGGTTGAAGCAGGTAGGAGCCAAAACAGCCAGTGGGCAGTTGGGAGAACTAATAAAAATACATAAATGTGTTTGGCATTTAACTCCCAAAGAGCTTTAATTCAGGGAGGAGCTTTTGTCTGGCCCTCTCAGTGCTCACTGGGATGTTTAGGCACCCAAATGGTTTTTTGCAAGCCTGAGGTTCTTTCTCATTGACCATCTGCACCTACCTGCACTTGGGCAAGTTATTTCTCTCTGTGACACTTCTGTAAAAGGGGAGATGCTCCCTGGGACATGCAGGAGAGCTGTGCCTTGAAAGCGCTGGATAAATGTAAATTATTTGTGCCAAAGACATTCCAAAAAGGCAGAGCACGGCTGCTTGCCTGGCCACCTCCTCTGGGAACCAGCATGGGTGAGCCCCATGGCAGCACCAGTGCCTAGAGCTGGGCAGACCCAGCGATCCTGCGCAGGATTTTCTGAGAAACTTAAAGAATCCCTGCAGGTGGAAAGGCTCAGTGCCTCCCAGCTGACTGCAGAAACAGCCTTTGCCCTGGGGAGACTGAGAAAATGCTGATCTGCTTGGATCTGACATTTCCAGCGGCGAAGCAGAGCAGAGGCAACCCTCAGAGCCCCTTGGCACAACACCCTCTGCCTCCCGCAACGCACCGTCTCCTGCTTCTGCCCTCTCCCTCCCAGCACTCCGCTGCGCTGACAGGGCAGTGAGATTTGCCACCAGCCACGAAAGGGGCTAAAAGGCAAACGATTACCCTCTCAGTAAAGGGCTGTTTCTTCAAAAAAGCACAGAAGGGGCTTTTTCAGCTTTCAGTTAAGTGCCTTTTTAGCTAGACCAGCTGTTCCTCTCCTCCAAGCTCTCTAGAAACCCTCTTTGGTTAATCCCATTGACTCCAATGATATCTGCTAATTGCAGACTTCCCTGCAAATGAAGCCAGTCAACAAGCCATTACAGATTCCTACTGATATTTAATCTTTGAGGCCAGACATCTTTGCTTACCTTTTCAGAAGGGAACTTCAGGAGGTCTAAGCTGTCCATGCTGTTCCTTTGGAGTCTCTTTGGCCTGGCTCCTGCAAAACAACGCACTCTCGCATCAGGAGGGTGTCACTCACTGACAGCACTAATGTCACACAGATAAAATTCAAACCAGGGCAGACCCTCTGCTCCTGTTAACTGCAAAGTCAGAAGGATGGGATGCTGCAGCTGCACTGTCCTTGAGATTCAAACGTGGGGTTTCTCCTCTATTGTTTTGGGTCTTTTTCAAAACACTATCACAGCACAGCCAGCAACAACCAGGGCTGCGTGAAGCTTTTCCTGTCGAACCAGTGCCTGGGTCACACTACGACCCTGATGTCTGGAATTCAGGAGTCAGAAATCCCACTCTAAAGAACAAAAGTCAGGGGGACTGACATCGAGAAAAATCATAACAAAAATGTAGTTTGATACATACATGGATTTGTTGCTTTATCTTCATGTTTTGAATTCAAGGAATGTATTTGGGACGCAGCTTTAAGCTTTTCTCTACAGTCATGAAGGCTGGAAAAGTAAGTGAAGGAGCAAATATTTTCTAACCATCACAGGCCCAGCCTTAATGGGAGAAAAACCTTGCCCTGAATCTGACAGAGAAATCAAAAAATTTGGCAGCATTCATTACACTTATTTGAGATTTCATAAATTTTATTTTAATGTAGTGTTCTAGCAATGAGCGGGTGAAACACAGTTCAGCTCTGACTGCTGCTTTCCAAAGTCTCTTTACCTGCACATCTCCCTCCGACCCGCTTCCAGCTGCTGTTGCCTTGCTCGCTAACGCAGCCAGGATTTACAAAACAGCCCTGGGATGCCTTCACCACATCTGGGAAAACATCTGCCCTTTGACTCTCCTGCTCCCCTTCCTGAAGGTTCTGTTTAGCTGGGCGCCACGTGACATCCCACACCAGCAACACCAAGCAGGGCAGAAATGAAAGCTCTCAACTCAAGGTCCCATGACAACTTCCAAGCTTCGGGGGAAATCCTGGGGGAGGGTGAATAAACGCATACGAATTGAAACCCATCCCCATGCTGAGTCCTGAGAACGGAAACCACTGAGCTTTGTGTGGTTCCTGCAACAGCAAACTCACCAAACCTACAGATTCCCCAGTTTCCCACCACCACCTAACAGCACCGTTGCTTACGTTACAGCAGCCCCCACAGACCCTGCTCAAACCCAGGATACCACTGAGCTGCTCTGTGGATAAACTTAACGAGAGAGAAGGCACAAAATTTACAAGCTAATTCAAGACTGATTGTAGGCAGAATATGGTGATTAAACAGAAAAAGCCACAAGGTAGCAGGGAATCCTTCACTAACAAGCACACATCCAGGCTCCAGATGTGACCACAGCTGTCTCGAAACTGCAGCAACTCCAAAGACACTGCTGCTTTCAAAAGCTCAGTCTCACTCAGCTTTGTGAGGTACAAGACAAGCTCAGACCAGCTGGGACTTCGCTAAGGGTCACGCACATACATCACATCTTAGGTACCAACGACCTAAGGTGAATTACACTGCCCCTCGCTAAACTAAAGTGATTTACTTCTTGCGGCCTTAAAGACTCAAATCAAAGTATTGTTGCACATTTCTGTCTCTCTAGTTCAAAGAGCACATTAGCACCAGCTTCGTTTCAAGGTGACCACATTGCTCGGCTTTGTGTTCCGAAGGGACTGGCATCGGCGCTGGCGAATAGGTGCAGAACAGATATTGACGTGAATACATGAAGAGTAAGCAAAACATGTAAGGATAAGCCATCGTCACTTTACCAAACTCTACCCTCTTCCACACCACAAAGCCAGTTGCTCGCTTGGCAGCGGCTCAGTAACAACAGGATTTGATCCCGGAAGGTCAGCGATTGCTGCCGACACTGGCAAGGATTCAAACACGGGGCTGCCCTCCCTCTGGAGCAGGCAGAGAAAAAGAACTCTGCTGCCCTCAATAAAGCAGGCAGAACTCTTGATTTTACCATTTTTATTCCAGCCTTTGCTTATGTTTACTAAGATATTTTATCTCAGGTATCTTATTTTGCTAACATATCTTGAGCTCCTCCTGTGAGCAGGTTGGGAGAGGCTCGTGCTGTTGGACACCAGCGAAACGATATGGTTATTTGGCAGCTGAACACCTCTGTTATCACAGGCTGGATATCCACTCAGCCATGAAGGCAGCTGAAACAATCAACCCCGAGCCCTCTCCCACCATAAAACAGAGAGAGCCACACCACTCTCGGTGGGCAGGCACAACCCACCACCCTGCCAGAGAGACCCCTTCACTCCATACAGGACCCCCCTTCCATGTGCTAAATGCCGTCCAAGCTTACACTCCTCGGGGGCATCAGTGACACCAGTTTTCAGCTGGGACAACCCAGAGCTCTTAAACAAAGCTAAGGTCCTGTTCCAACTCGATGGGAGACATGAGATGCCCTGCACCCAGGTCCCATCACTCCACCATGCTCCAGCCAGCAACCTGTGGGCATCAGCACATAGAAGGTGGCTGTGCCACAGCAGGGCGGCTGCCGCTGGCCCCAGGTCTCCTCCCACGCTGCCAAACGAGCGAAGGGCTTTTGGCTGCTGCCACATCAGTCAAACGGGAGCTCAGCGAGGGGAAGGCAGCGGCGGGTTGTGCCCAGTGGCTCCCAGTTACGCCTGATGATGTTCTGGACATCGCTATGGCTGCTCACGGCTCTCAGCTTCTCTCAGAATAACCTATAGTCCTACGTACGGAGCAGCGAGGTGAGTCTAGAATAAAGGACACCTACAAACACTTAATTAGATGGTGCGTTAAGGTTTCAAAGCAATACCCAAGAGGCGAGGCCAGCATCTGGAAGTGAGCATGCATCATAGTGGCTTTTAACGGCCACTTCCAGGAAAGCCAGAAAGCAGCAAAGTGTGTCTGATTAGATAAACACACACCATTTCCAACAGTCTAAAGAGTCGTTAATTACACACCTCCGTCCTCAGGTACTTTTGTACATTTGCAACGGCATTAAACTGCTGGCCAGAAACCATTAATCTCTGATCTGAGAAAAGCTGCCTTCCCGTTTGTTAATTTAATAGATGTATTCAGCTGAGATTGCCCCAGCAATTAGGGCATGCAGAACAATTTGTCTTTTTCAGTTGTTTTGATGCTGGTGTTCCTCTGTTACCATGTGGATTTCACATTCATTTGAGATAAGAGAGGAAGAAGTCAGGAGTTACAAACTCAGCTTGCGAGCCATTCAACTCGGCCATTTTCTTCCAGAAAAAAACACCACCAGCACCGGGGCCAAACGCCGGTCTCGTGAAAGCCCACAGTTCTGCCATCCCCGCTCACCGCCAGCTGTCCCGCAGGGAAGCGGCAGCACCACGAACACGAGCAGCTAAAAGAATTCAGAAGCTACCTCTCCATCAGGGCTATTGTAAACCAGCTCGATGCAGGCAGCAATTCCCACTGTGCTCACGGGAGCTTCTCCCCTTTACTCCACAGCAGACAGGCTCAGTCACCTGCCTGTACTCATCTTCCAGGAGAGCAGAGAGATTTCCATACTCACAAGCACCCCAACGACAGGAGGAGTCCCATTAACTCTCTGCCTCCGACTAGGACATTCCCTCAGATAGCTTCAGACGTAACTTGCAGCCTCCTCCAAGTTATTTTTCCCAGAAATACCTGCAGCACCGCCTAACATTCAGCAAAAGTTCAACTCTGCCTCCTTCTCCCCAGTGCCGATCAACAGCGGCAGCAGCAGCCGTGGATGCGAAAGATTGAGCCGCTGAAACCCCGGGTCTGTTCCTCTGGAAGGTTTTTTCCTCTCTCTCCAGCATTTACTGGCGTGTTTACCAAGCCTGCTGCGGAGTAACGGAAAACCTCAGGGGCATTTCTAAATGCTCTCTCTGTCCTGAAGGTTTACTGAGGTCTCTGACAGAGCAAGTTGAAACCTTCTTGTGAACATCAGCTGAGCAACGCTACTGACTGGCTGTATTCATGCCTTGTTTTCCTGGAGCTCCTCGGATGTTGTTCTTCTCACTGCTCAGGCTCAGGGTTGTTGTTTTATTTTTAAATATTTTTTTTCAAAATCTCCCCACCCCCCCACCCCGATTTCAACACCACCATGAACCAAGGGGATTTTTTTTACTTTTTGCTTTTGCAGTTTGGTTCCTGAGGTGAGCTTAACGGTTTTCACATTCCTGTATTTTAAAACTCGATGAAGCAGTCACCTCCCACCCTGGAAGTGAGCAACGGACTCCAGAGAAGGGGAAGTTCACCGCAGCAGAGGACGGGGCGATGCTTGTGGGCTTGCCTGCATGCATACGAGACACCCCTGCTTCCCCCACCTCCCTCACATCCCCCATTTCACAACTACTCCCTATTCTTCTGTCTTTGGGACACTAACCCAATATATCCATGTCAGATACCTGCCTAGACCCATCTTTTTTCCCTGTCTGACATCCCGACCCTGCAGAGATGGGCACAGCCCCTCTGCACATCCTCGTGCTACTTGTGGTGACGTGGATGCCACAACCTTTATCTACAAGCTCTTCTGCACAGCCAAAGTGTGGCAGTGCCTGCTCCCTGCTTTCCTCGGGCTTTTTAAGCTGATCAGCATAGAGCTACACTGGGCCCTGCACATCTGGTGGAGAGGCTAAACAAGAGAGCTGGCATGGCGCAGGCAGCAAGCACAGCAGCTTCCCCCCCATTCTTCTCCTGTCCCCTTGGTGTCTGTCACCAGCTCCGCGCTGCCAGGAAGGGCAGGATCAGCGTGGCCCCCACAGGCAGGCCCTCCAACAGGCAAAGCCTCAGTTTTCAGGGTGCAATTGGAGGAGAAATGCTCACGTAGCAAAAATTCTCCAGCAGTACCTTGCTACAAAGTGAGATGTAGCCACAGAAAACACAAGGAAGTGTTTTATTGTAGGATGGTGGTGGGATCATCCCATGTAAATCTGGGTAGGCAGCGTGAGCAGAGTTTTGTTCCCCTATGGACAGTCTCCATAACCAACTGGAGCTCCTGAGATTTCAGAGTTGACAAGATCAAGCAGAACACGCGTAGCAGCAACTCAGGGAGCTCTGCCAGGAGCTCTCATCAAGCTGACATGTGCTTTGGTAACTCCTAGGCTCCCCCCCATCTCCAGCAGCTTGGAGAGCTGCCTACTCCATCCTGGTTTGAGACAAAGCAACCCCCCCCGACGCAGATCGAGCGACAGTTCTATTTGCAGGCCAGGAACACGCTGTATCCCTCTGGGGTGGCTGTACCAGAGGAAGCAGAATTAAACCTGACAGTGGACTCCACAAAAGACCAACAGCGAAAGGTTGTACGGCCAACATCATCCCCTCTCTGCCTCCAGCGCTCCCAGCTGAGCAGCACGCACAGCTCAGTGGCAGCGGCCACCCCATGGAGCACAAGCTTTGCATCCCAAAGAACATGACAAATCTTGGCATCAGCACATGCTGTATTTTCACAAAAAGGTCATTTCTCTCTGTACCTGTATTAACTGAGATACCAGATTGTCTTCTGGGTGAGTTTTTCCAGCCCAGGACAGTGCCTCCCCACGCTTCAGAACCTTGATTTTGGCAGACAACTCTAAATATTGTTCAATATGATTAAATTAGACCAGCCAGCCAGTTGTTTGGAGTGGAAGACTGGTCCGTAAACCCTACCAAGCTCAGCAGTGACCATGGAGTTACTGTCCAGCGATCCAAATGCTCACAGAGCACCTCAAATCATACGCTACTGCTATCTAATAAGGAAAGTTCTGTTAAGCTACTGCTCCATTACAGCAAGCTCCTCAAAGAGCAAATGGGGGAGGGGAAGGAAAGAAAAAGAAAAAGCAAGCACAGCAGCAAGTAAAGAAAGGAGAAAAAAAAAAAAAAAGCAGCCTCCAGTAGGACAAGCATCTCATTTAAGGTTTTAATTAGTCTTCAAACACATAATGGGTTCTGGCACTATAAATCCACTTGACCTCTATTATTGCCAGCACTTGCAAGATAAATGCTGGCATTTGTTTTCCCAGTTGTTACTGAGATAGAACAATACTTTTCTCTAAAGAGTGAAAGCAAATAGTATCAGTTATTTATGACGACCGCACCACAAAATGCTGGCACCAAGCTGCTGTGTGCCGGTCCATGGGAAGGACACTCTGCTTACCCCCCAGTCCTTCAGATAGGAAAGGACCAGGGCAATCCTGACAGCTCTGGCCCCTTCTGGGTCTGAGGACACGGCTAGATGGGCAAAACGACTTTTTTCTCCCTATCAGTTATTTGAGGGCTTTTCTGGCTGCACACTCTAGACAAAAGCCAAGGGCAGGTATGGCTTACAACAGAAAGGACAGTACACATGAAAATAATAAAGTCAGCCCATAGCCAAGGGCCAGGAAAAACTATGGGGAGTTGTTTTCAATGCAGTGTCACATCAGACTTCCTCAGGAATGCTTTGGTCCCATGCAAGGCCCTCCATCCTCAGCTCTCCATTGTCAGAACTGGGAGCCAAAAGGACAGGAATGAAACCTCTTCTGCTGGGAAGATCGGGCTCCAGCGTGTTTGCTCTGACATGCTGTATTCATTGGCACACAGACAGTACACAGCTGAGCAAATATCAACCTTCCAGACAGATCCTGAGCACTACAAAAATCTTCTCCAGAATAACAATTTTGCAGTTTTTTTTTTCTCCGTGGAAAAACTGTTCCTTTAAAAACAGGTATACACAATAAGCTAATAAAGAGAAGTTACTCTTGAATCAAGCTGCTCGTCTGCCTGATTTGGCAGAAGATGCTTTGCATATGTGTCACCCGAGTTTCGCATCCTCCAGAATCCAGTCTGACAGCTGAACAACTGGCTGAAAATAACAGTAATACTGCACATCTACACGACACCCAGGAGCCCCTTGACATTTGGCTGACTGCATCAGGGTGAGCAGCTAGCACAGAGCCTTCCCAGACAGGGAGAGGGAACAAGGAGACACTATGGACCACATGCAAGAAGAGCCTTCACATTCACATGGAGGAGGCAAGACTTCGAGCAAAAGTCCTCCTTGGAGATAGAGATGGCCCAAAGGAGCTACTTTCCCCCAGGTGGGAGCAAAACCAACGTAGCTCAGGAAAGCTGCAATCTTTGAGTGCGAGGCATTCTTACACCTTGTAGCCTCACAACCAACTGCCATGATGTTGGGCACATCTCTGATTTCAATTTTCCCCCACAGGTGCCATAGGCATTAGTTTTTCTCTAAATAAGCAAGGCTGGAATAAGGCTTATTTGCAAATAAAGTGCTGCAATTCAGGTCAAAGAACGAAGTATTTTGGCGTGTATCTGCAGGATCTAGAAAATGCAGAGCACCCAATCATGCAACACCTAACAGATAGTCAACTACAAGCCTTGGAGCTTGTGGGAAACTTGGAGCCATGTTAGAGGCAGCCTCCTATGACCACAACCTCCCCGAGGCAATGGTCTGTTTAACAGACTAACAGTTGTGGGGACAGGAGGATTTTCTGGGAGATAAGCTGAACTGGGTGGAGCAGGCTGGGAGGAGGCATGTAACCTCGGGGCTAATTCAAGAACAGTGTGCAAGGCTTGGCAGGAACACCTAGCTTTCTTCTAAGAGCAGGGTTTTCTCTGCCAGTACATAGCAGAGCCTCATGACCTCCGATCTGCCATTATCAGCTTGTGTTGAACAAGCAGAGATCAAAAAGAAACTGAGTTTGAGCTAGAAAGTGACACACAGTAATTAACACAGGCAACATCTCCAGCAGCTAGACAAGCCCAATTACGGCAGCTGCGTCCTACAGACTGACTCAAGGAGGGCAAGGGAAAGAGCAACCCACTTCAGAGCCTTGCAGCCATCAAACACTCACAGTAAAATCCTCTAAACACAGGGGCAATGTGCTTCATCCCTCCTGGATGCTGCTCTGAATCCGTCACCAGCTTGCAGCAGCCTGGCACTTCTCAGCTACTGGGACATGGCTGGCCACACTGGACTGAATTCACGAGCTTTGTCTCTACAAGCTGCCAGGTCTCTTTGCTAAGCAAAGGTCTGTTGTCTGAGTGCTTGTCCCTGCCAGGCTAGGGGCCAGCCCTGCTGCCCAGTGAAGGAGTATGGTTCCTGAGGTCAGTCAAGAGATGATGGTGACTCATGCTGAGGGTCTGGCCTTGCCCTGCTCAGTGAAGTGTCAAAGCAGACCACAGTCATCCATACAAAAATCTTTAAGAGATAAAAAGTAATTCCAGCTTGGTGAGAAAGAGAACTTTCTTCTTCTCAGTCCCTTTCTTGCTCTGTGCTGCAAGAAAAAACAGTAAGCAGAGGCATCTGGTTCCTAACGGTAATATTGTACTGTTCAACAGAAGACGGTCGTAACCACGGGCGTTTCCTGCACGTTGGCTACCAAAGGAAACTGTCTGTGGAAAGTGGATTTGGGAACCAGACAGCACACACCAGAGCTGAGACGGCTGCAGGAGCCTGGAGCAGCAGCCAAAGGGAACTTCAGGCTTCCCACCTTGAGGCAGGAGTTTGCATAAGGAACTGACAATTTCCAGACAGCTCTCCCCACAACAAGGGCTCCCTTGATGTAACGGATGGCCTTGCCAAAAGCCACGTTGTACCTTCTCTGCCCCAGGCTTCAAGAACTGGCTTCTTCCTCATCCTCTGTCCCAGCACTTGCAGTCTCCCCTGGCATCAAGATAAACAAGCACCTGAGTTTCATTAGCTCAGTATCTTCTCCGGTCCCGGAGCATTTCCTCTGCTGTGAGCTGAGGAGCCTTGCTGCACTTTACATTGACGCTGGGAAGGACACTCACAGAGAAAGATGAGAGAAGAACATTAAATATTTCTTGATGCTTTGAGAAGAATATTTTAAAACCTCACAAAGCCAATACTGGGGCAGTCTGAACTGAGTGCTAAATTACTCGGTTTAAATCCAAATGACTCAGAGGTTCATCCCCCCATCAGTGCTGCTGGAATGATGTAACAGCTGTAACAACAGAGGTTACTCAGATCTGGAAAAGACTCATTACAAAGATAATGAAGAGGCATCCTTTAGAAGTCCTAAATCTTCACCCAAGCATCCCCCCATGCAAGCAGCCCTGCTGTCCTTCCTGCCCAGCTCCCTTCAGCATCACAGCAAGGACCACCACAGACTCGGGTCTTTTGGGACACCTGCCTGCAGGTGCCTTACTGGGAGGCACGTGGGAACATTTGTGCTAGCAGTCCTCCCAGCTCAGAAGCTAAGGCCCCACTGAGCGCCCAGTAGAGCACAATAAAGCAATCGGACCACCTTGCATTCTACCTCCCGCTTGGCCAAAAGCTACTCTGCTTCAGTCAACTGCCTCATCCATCAAAACCCTGCACAAGCAGGTACAATTAACCAGCACGGCCTCGGGCTTTCATTTTCAGGATGAAAAAAGGCTGAGCTGCAGCCCATCAGCTCTTGGGAAAAAGTAAATATAGCTGAGGCTACTTAATATTAAGCAATTTCAATTGCTATGCTTACTCAGTCTGACTGGTAAGAACAGGGCAGGTTCCGTGCTGGAGCCACTAGCGATGTGACCCCTGTACTCGTCTGCTGAGTGGAAGGCGAATGCTACCTAGACACTGAAATCAGAGTCTCAGTGAGCAGGGCTGTCCCACTGTCGGAAGGACATTGGTCTCGGAGGGCCACAGCTCTTGGCTTTCACCCAGAACAGTCCTTCGTAGAAGGGTTGAGCAAACCTCGCAAGAGGAACGTTCCTGTCCCTGGGCAGCATCCCAGCCCGAGACACCAGCTGGCAAGGGTTAGCAGCACTGCCTCCTTCCTGCTTTGTGTCAACAGAGGGCTGGTCAATCTGGCATATTTCAGCAGCCCTAAACGCTTCTTAGCTTCTTCAAAGATATTTAAAGCAAGCAAACAAACAAAAACAAACAGGCTGGGAAACATAAAAGCAAATTTCCTCTATCCCTGTCTGATTGATCCAAGGGTTCAAAGATTCCTGTGAAGAAGGCAAGCTCAAAACTGCATTGAGGACACCAAGACCCACATTCAAAGCCACACAGAGCTCATTACTGCTCAGGAAGAAGACGGGTTTCATGCTCACCCAGGCTCAGCTGCCCACTTCACCACCTGAGCTGAAGCACGGCTGCCTGTCCCGCAGGGATGAGCAGTGCTCCAGCTCCTGAACACCAGACAAGCAGACTCGCCTTGCGCCTACCCTTCTCCTGCAGAAGATGTGCAGAGAGCAGGGGGGGTCAGGCTCACGACCGAGTCCTCTCCTGCCCTCAGAGCTCACTGAGCATGGCTGGGCAGCGGTGTCTGCATACTGCAAACAGCACAGAAACCACGCCAGGAACCAGATTACACCGCTCTGAAAGCGTCTGCATGCCAATGCCTTCTGGAACACCTGCATCCCTCCCCACCTACCCCCACCTACCAGGAGAGGTGTTGCTCAGTGTCTCTGGACAGTACTGAGGCTGACAGGCTGATGATGAAAGAAAAGCAGCCCAGAGTCAGTTTTCACTTCGGAGAAGCACAGAGGCTTGGCCAGGGCTGCTCTCTGCCTTCTGGGTGGCACCTCCACCCCTTCGGTGGTGGGTGAGCCCCTCTCTGGGCTCCCCTCCCAGCTGGCAGGCGGCCCCAGCCGGTGCCAGCATCCAGAGGGGAGAGCTGGCAAGGCAGCACTCTGTTCAGCGTACACCAGAGACCCCAGTTACCCCCCCAGGGACAGCCCAGGCTCAGTCTGGGACGGGTTCAGCTCAGTGCTCCTGTTTCAGAGCTACCCACCGAGCACCAGGCGCAGCCGACCCCTTGCTGAGCAGATGCTGAAGCCTCGGCCCAAACGGACGGATCTCGGCAAGGGCAGCCAGCGAGGGTGGCACGGGCAGCACACCCACCCCACAGGCAGCAGCGGTGCTGGGGGCAGAGCTGGCTGTTTGTATGTGGGACATCTCCCAGCAGCAGGCAGCGCTGCTGCTTGTTCATGGGTGCCTTCATCCCTACAAACCAGCTCTCTTAGAGGCACAGCAAGTTCCCTTACTTCTCCCAAAAGACAAACGCCTACCAGTACTCAATTCTTAACCTGCAGTGTGTGAAAGAGGGCAAGACCAGTTTTCAGGGCCACATTTTTGCATATCTGGAGAAACAGACACAACCTCTGTTTATTTGCTTCATGTTTTAGCTACTCTCCAGCTTCTTTTGGTTTGTTGCTTTAAGCTTTCCATGTTTGCATTTCTTGACAAGGTCGTTGCTTTCACAAGACTTTTGCAGCGCTGCCCCACTTCCCTGGCCTCCAGCTTTGTCTTCTGACGTCCAATTGCTCTCAGAATATTAATTCAAATCACAAAGAGCTCAGCAAGAGGAGCCAAAACAACAGGGAAAAACATCCGTCACTGCTTCCTCCCCCAGGCCGGCGGCGGAGGGCAGTGCCCAAGACTTAGAAGCAAAAGTAACCTGTGAAGGACACCACAGTCTGATGGTCTGGCTCAGGTTTTTCCAGAACTCAAGTTTGCTATGAAACTTTAACTTCATCAGGAAGGTAGAATAATGTGTTTTATAAGATGCTTGCCTTATCAGACGATTTTAGCATCCTTATGAATATGCAGACATTTTATAACCTTAAGCAGGGAAAATAATCTGAAGGGAAAAAGATTTGAAAGCTCTCCTCACCACAAGATTTGCTGGCATCAAAAGGCACGGCTGGTTCAGAAGTCAACTTGACTCTCAACTCTCTCACCTGCTTCCTATTAGAGAAACAGATGTTCCTCTTGCTGTAAATTGCTGCTATTAATAATATAAATAATTATCCTTTTCTAATCATTTAATAGGTGCACAGGAGGGTACCAAAGTTCCTGGCAGTCATTAAATACATCTCCCCTCTTCTCAAGGGCTTAAAGACACGTTGGTGGCCTCTCTTATCCTCCACTGAAGTTCAGAATAAAAGAGCTGAAGCCGGAATGAAAACTAAGGAGAAATCAAGGGACCCAGGCTCCTCTCCACAGGCTGCCCTGCAGATCCATCCTCTCTCCAAATCGCCACGTGACAGGGACAGCACCTCAGATGCGTGCGTCGGAGCCCACACGTGGTGAAGCACCGCAACCCTCACACTCCCTTCCTCACGCAAGGTGCTGCTGCACAGCCCAGGCTGATTTTTACCTCCCCAGCAGGTTCCCAGGACCCTCCCTCCCTGCACTGCCTCAGTCATTTGCTGTTTTTCCTCCAGAGAACATTTTGTCCTCCTGCTGACAACAGCCCCAGCCTTGGGAACGTGAGCAATGACACCATGGATTAACGAGGTCACCGCAACCTCCAGCAAGCACTGCCCCTGATGACGGCTGCTCAGCCCCTCTTCCCACCCTCCAGCGATCTCATGCACAGACCAGCATGGCTCTGGCTCCATCAGATGAGAGAAAAATCATTACTGGCCCCAGATGTTGAGACAGCTCAGGCACATCTGGGTCACTGGAGGGTAGCGAACGGCCCGTGGGCCTCACGCTGGCTCTGCCTTTCCCTGCCTCACCTTCAGAGTTAAGCCCAGCCACCGACCAGGCTTGGCACGTGCCTTAAGCAAAAATCCCAACCCTCCAGCGCCGCGCGCTCTCCAGGTCTCGTGCTGCGAGTCGCGGTCGGTGGGGCTGTGTCACCGCCCGTGTAGGGGACACTGCCACACACCAGCCTCGGCTTTCCCCACGAGGGGCTCTGCTCGGACCGAGACCCTCCCTGGCCCCCAAGTCACGCTGTCCTGCCTGCAGTGGGACACCAGACCAGTCCGTAGCACGCTGCATTCAAGGTCGGATTCAATGGGGAGTTTGTTACGAGAGCAGAGACCCTCCTTGCTTTATTTTTCTAATTATTTCCAGCTAAGAAAAGGCCGTGCGCTCCTGGCTATCCAATACAGTCAGAGCTGCAGAGCCCCTCTCCCAGATAAATCGGGCCTGACCCCTTCCACTGCAGCTCTCCTACGCAGCAGGCTCTCGCCTCCAGTCAAACACGTGTCTCGGCGTGCAGTGCTCTCATGCCCACGTGGTCCTTGGTGCTGCCCGCCTGCACCCCTCCATTCCCCAGCCCAAGGGACCTGGCACCCCATCAGCTCCTTTCAGCACACTTCACTCTGTCCCAGGAGCAGCGGCAACATCAAGGCTAATTCCCTGTTCCCCTTTCAGAGCAAAGTAATTTGCCAAAAGTAAGCCCCTAACGAGGTGCCAGGGATGAACAGCAGGCCCTAGCTAATAAGTCTCCCAGCAGTTATAAAGATGGACCTGACGTGCCAAAGGAGGCTGGGGCAGCCGCTGTGGTCCACACGGCCTTTGAGGAAACAGCTCAGCTCCAGTGCGGCTCCCGATGGGGCACAGCAGGGCATGCTGGCTCCCTTGCCCACAGTTCAGCTTCTCAGGAAAAGATTTAGCACTGACGTAGCAGGCTACACCTCCAAGATCAATACAGAGAGCAAAAACACACAGCCAGCCTTTCTCCCTCCCAGGACATCGTGCCTCAACCCGAGCATCATCTTCTCTATGCCAGTTCTGCCAACAGGAAAGAGAACACACAGCCCGAGAAAACCTGTTTGCGCTAACAAGGTCATATTTAATCAGTCAGCACCTCCTGGGATGCAGTCTCATCTGAGTGAATTAATAAGTCTGTCCAGAGCGACAGAGCAGCCAGCTGGAAGTGCCCCATGCCAGGCACCCACAAATGTCTGCCGTGGGCCGTTCCGGGACAGGCAGTCGGTCCCCGAGCTGGGGACACACGTCAGGCTGGCAGCGCGCTGCGGCGAGGACTCAGCTGTGCTCTCCTGCTCCCTGGGGAGCCAAATCTCTGTTTCCAAGCTGGGCATCACTGCAAGTGTTCCAGGGGCGAGACGGCACCCAGCGTGCTGATGCTCACAACCTGCCTTCAGCCCATGCTGCAGGCTTGTTCCTTGGCTGCTAATCAGAGTAAGAACAGGCAAAAATCCCTGTCAGTCACCTTTTGAAAGCTTGCTCTATCAGTCAAATCAGTTAAGAGGGCCCTGCAGAGCTTTAAAAGAGACAAAAGCTGATTTGCTGCTTGGCATGTGGAATTTCATTCCCAATGCAGATTAATTCCGTTAACTCATTCTGTGCCTTTTTTGGGGCAGATCTTTCCCTGCCCTTGCAGCTTATGGAAAGCACAGGGCAAACATGCCGCCTTCTCCTTTGTGGTAAGGGCACTCGATAGTCTCGTCTTACTCTGGCATTCACCTTTTCTCCCACGTTGCTCACTTGCAAACACCTCCCCATGTACCACACCACATCTTTCATGTGACCTTTCAATACCATCAAAAGCCCAGAAACTCACCTTGTGCTTCATAGCCAGAATAGTGCTGAGCTGTACCCACGTCCTCATCCCCGGGGCCCAAGCCAAGGGCCGACCTGAGCTGGGCCATGTTGACCTGTGCTGTCAGCTCACCACTCCGGTCCCCGATCTACAGGGTGAAAACCAACAGGGCAGCTGGTTAAAAGGCAACAGGCTCCAAGCAAACAGCCCCTAGCAAAGGGTTTGCCAGTCCCATGTCAAAGCAAACACACAGCCAGCCAGAAGAAAGCTTGGAGGCACCTTGAGAGACCAACACAGCTCAGCTTTCAACACCAGAGCAACTCTCCAATACTATTCCTCAGTGGTACGTCGGGAGAGGTTCCACGCATGCTGCGCTGTGTACTGGCTGCACCTCCAAATGCATTTCTGCGGAGCTCGCTACAAGGAACTGAGGGAACACAGTTTGCCCACTGATACAGAACCGTGGGACAGAGGTAAACATGCCCATCTGGTCCGTCCTGTAGCTGCACATGGCCTGGCAGAGAGAAACTCTCAACCCCGTTCCTCAAGTATTTCCAAATACTGAGCAGCAGACAGCCCACGCTACTGCCAGCCACGTGGGCAGTGTCACACTCCGGGCTCGGGTGCTCTGAAAGCCCTGCTCTGTCTCCTGGCTCAGGTCCATACAGCTTTCAGTTGTTCCTAGTGATCTACCCACACAAGACTCCAAAATATTTTGGAGTCCAAATTTTTCCAAATTCCCATCTCTCACTGGCCTGAGGCTGAGGCAGACAATGTTACGTGTTCAGGAAGAGATCTTTCCAGTGGCTCCTGCTGCTTAAAATGGGCAATTATAAGACATGCTGCTGGGCCCTCCTCAAAGTTTAACCAAACAAGAAAATTACTGTGCTGTGTATCACCAGCGAACACAGAAAGGTCACTCAGAAGCAGCCTCTAATCTTTAAAGGAACAGCAGCCTCTGTTACAGAGGAAGACCTTGGCTGTTCCCCTGGTGAGGCCTGACTCCCTGTTAAGTGCCTTGCAACAGCTCTTTTGTGGTGCTTCGAGACAGACTGCAGTGTGAGCCATCCTAGAACAAAATCATAAATCCCCACATTTTTTATGACAAAGCCCCAAGCACCAGTAAAGGGAGGCAGATCAAACAGCTTCTCATCAGGCATAAACCCCCTGCCAATTACAAGAGATTTGCTGTTGACATCATCTCCAGAGAAATGACTATGTCCTGGTTAGGTCTCACAGTCCTTGACGCTCTGTTCAATGCTTCCCTGACTTCCACACGTTCCAGGATCCTCTCCAAGGCGCTGCTAACACCAGAGGAACACACTGGCAGGACAGCGATCCTAGGCAGGACCTACCACACACACCACAGCAGAGCCCCCTTTTCTGCCCTCGGCTCAGATGTCTCCAGTTTCCCAGGAGCCCCCTGCCACACGCAGAGATGGGAAGGCTGCTCCGGAGCAGCGTCTGAGAGCTGGGACAGCTTCCAAGGTTTTTAGGTACACAGCCTTCATTTCCAGCTGTTTCAGAAGAAATTTTTCAGTAACCTTTGATCACCCTGTAGCAGCTTCCAATGTGCTCACCCTGAACAGATTTCATTTGGTAGAAAGGGGAATGGGTGATGGAAAGTCAGCTTTAGTGTGCTGATGTTTAACTTCTCTAGGTTTTTCCTGGACAAAATGCTGGTGGCTTGCCCACAACAGCACAAGCAGCTCACTTGGTTCCCAAGGCTGAAATAAAACATCAGCTTTAGAAGAGAAGCAGTAGCTGCTAGCAGCTAAAGCAGGCTCTGCTCACAAGCGGACAGTCTCTGCACTGCTCCACAATTAACGATGCGGGGGAGTCTATTAGCCGCCCGCCACGAGTAACCTAGTCCTGACATGCCCTGTAATCACAGCCATCACCCCAGAACGAGAACTGCTGCGAGCCCCCACCCCGCCGGGTCTCCCCTCCACCCCCAGGAGTCACCAGGGCCACTCCTGCTCCTGTCCTCCCGTCACCCCTCATCTGCACCGCACATCGCCGAGCTGCCACCTGCCTCTGAGCAATCAGCCCTGCGCCGCAACTGCCCAAGCAGACTCAAGCTGGAAAAGTTAATTTGTCCTAAAATGTGCAGGGCCAAAGACCAGTATTTCTTCTGCGTGTCTGATAAGTATAATTAAATACATAATTAGGCTGGTATGTCAGCCCTACCTCAAGATTTAGCCAGCTAATAGACGGGCAGGAGAACACACAAAGCACTTTCATATGGTGATTTCAATTAGTGCTTCACTAGGGCAATTTCTTCATCTGGGGAAGACTAAAGAGGCCATGGCTGATTTCCTCACAACACACTGGAAAGAGCAATGGCTTTCTTGCTTTCTGCACTTCCGAGCCACCTAAAAGAACACCCTGTGCTCTTACACCAGGAAAGCTGCAGCTAGCTGGGCAAGCACATCTGTGAAAGCCAGAGTAGCCGCACGCATGAAACCCTAAACGGTGCGGCAGCGGCACAGGGCCAGCTGCAGGCTGTGCTCGTCCAGCGTCAGCAACCCACTGTAGTGGGACAATGCCAGAGTTTACCACCCCACAGCTGGGACCCCCTGCCAGCTTCACCGAGAGGAAATAACTTGTCACACGTACACTGTGTTGCAGTGCAAAATATAGCAGGTTTAGAGCACCCAGCCACTGGGTAGAAGCCGGCCTCTTTTTCTCCAGGTACTTAACTTGCCAGCACACCAAGCCAGACCACAGCTAGAATCACAAGGTCCATCTCAGTCAGAATCTCACAGCCTCGCGCTCAGGAAAGGGGGAGGGAGGGGTGGTGGTGGTGTCTTACTAACCAATGGGACACCAAGAGGTATCACACCACCTGGGTGCACAACACCTTGGCCAACAGACCAGACAACTAGTCCCCAGGTCCTTTCTCACCCAGGAATATTAGTTAAGAGCAATATACAGCAAATGTACTAGCTGTAATTAAGGGAAAGGCTGGGAGCCTCCCAGAAAAAGAATATTTTCCAGCCAAGCTCTGTAGTTCCTACAGGGACCAGCAAAACAGCACATAGACAAGGGCTTTCCAGAGCAGTCATTGCAAGAGAAGAACTGCATTAAAACAACTTATTGGCATAAAATAAACTCTTCCTCTCAACAGGGACAGCTGATTGCCTTTGCTCTGAACGAGCTTCTCTTACCTCTTGCGAGATTTCAAGATGTTTCCTTGCAAAGTGCAAGGCTTGTTCATGGCTCCCCAGGGAGACGTAGGCATTTCCGAGACTCCAGCAGGCTCTTCCTTCTCCCACCCTGCAAAGCAGGAAATTGTCAACCACAGAAATGCCGGGCAAAACCCAGCAGCACATCAGCCCGCTCAGGGCTGCCTCCTCCCCTAGTGCACCAACAGCCAGGCCTCCTAGTTGTGTTTTCACCTACAGAAGTGTTCTGCAAAGGAAAATTAAATGCACTGTACATCTTAAACTCTTCTTACGCTGAGGTCAGTAAGATCAGGGCATGAGCAATAGCCTCAGAAGTGGGCCTGACCCACAGTGGCAAAAAGCTAAGCAGCGTAGCAAGGGCCCAGAATGGTTTGCCTTCATTTGTAAGCACTAGCCTGAGAGCAGAAGCCAGAGCTCCTGTCCAGCTTCCACCTCACATGGCAAGGATTCCTCTCCAGAGACACACAACGCATCAAGGGGACATGTAACATCCAGCCCTTTAGCCCAACAGCAGCCCAGAGCTAAATTACCAAGAACGTGGCAAGGAGAGAACATCGCAGGCACGCAACGTTCCCCTGCTAAACACCAGCCCCGCATCACCCTGGATGCGTGCATGAACTGAACCTGCATGCAAAGCCAAGCAAATATTGGCCCATTTCCACAAGACCTCCAGGGTGCTGCTGCCTGCGCTCAGAAGCAGAGGAAGCAGCCCTCACCCCCGAGCGCAGCCAGACCCCGTCAGACACCCGGTGTCTCTGGAGCGGGTTTCAGCCCCTGTTTGCACAAGCAGGCAGAGAGCTACTGCTCATCAGAGCCTGCTCAGCTCTGCAAACGAGCAGATGTGGGGGGTGATGGGCTAAAAAAAGCACATGGGGGCGCAGGGGGAGGTTCAGCGTGACTGCAACTCCCTTTTCAGAGGTTTGGGCGGGTTGATCAGCATTTAAACGCTTTTCTTGTCACCCTGTTCAATACCTTCTGCTCATAGGGTGTGTTCCCAGAAATGCAGGAGCCCACAGGCCTGCACCCCCACAGCATGATTCACCCTTGGGTGGGATTATGCCTTCTCTGAGCAGATAGTGCCCGGGTAGCGGCGCAGAGCTGCCATCCCGATGTCTCTGCTCCATCTAGTGGAAGACACCCAGCTCCCCGAGAGCCACCAGCGCTGAACAGGGCGGCTGCAAAGTCACTTCAGCTGCAAGCAGGCTCCAGGATGACAAAGAGAGTACCCAGGAGAAAGAAACCAAGCTCGCTCTCTCTCGAAAAAAAAAAAAGAAGGGGCCAAGAAGCAAAATATGTTATCTCCACATGCTGTACATAACATCATTTGTTTCTACATGGAAGTTTCCAGCATCATCTCAGAGGGACAGGACGAAGTGGCATGTACGTATGTATGTATGTCCTACCCACACATTTTCTAAGGAAGATACAATTTTTGTGAGCTTGAGGAAGCCTTAGAGGGGCCCTTCTGGGATAAAACAGCAGTAGCCACATTGCAGAGTGCTGAATACAATACATTTTCTTGAAGAACCTCTTATCAGAAATCTCACTCAGCCCCCACAGACATAGTTTTAAGGGCACAGTCTCCAGGTTTCAATCACATGATAAAGGTATCATTCATATTACGTTTTTGACAGATGACTGGACTAAGGCCTGGATTCCGAGACATTTCTAAAGACTTTCAAAAATACACATCACTGGTGTTTAGCCCCAGCAGCAGAGAACAATAAATCAACAGGGAAGGGTCAGTGCTCTGAACCCAGCAGAGCAGAAACACTGTCTCCTGAGGCAGTCCCTTACCTGTCTCCCAGTTCCTGTGCTATCACCAGGTGTTTTAGATGGTACTCAATTGCTCTTTCATAGTCTTGAAGCAGTGTGTATGTATTTCCAAGACTGTAGCAAGCCTGGGCTTCTACTGCTTGGTCTTTGAGTTGTCTGGAGAGCTGGAGTGTTTTCCTGCATGGAACAGGTGGAAATGAAGAGACCTGGTCATTGCAGAGCACCTCTGGAAGGTGACAGGCAAGTCACTGCTTGGGCATGCACTGCTTTGAGCTGATGCCTGTAACACGCTGCAGGCTGGCTGTCAGGTGGCTGCATTACTCGCCACTGCTGAGCACCACACATGCAGTCGGCCTCCAGGTCCCTTGTCACATCCCCCTGAGCCTATAAATTCACTGCAATAGGTCAGGATTTCCAGGGAACATCTGCCCTGTGTCTGCCTTAGCCCCTGGCACTTACTTGTAGTACTCAGCAGAGATGTCAAACCTCCCAAGGAAGATGTGTGCATTGCCCAGGTTGCTGTACGCTCTCCGCTCGGCTGCCTTGTCCCCAAACTCCTTAGCAATAGCAAGGCGCTGCAGCAGACACAGATTAGTGAGTACAGGCTGGCCACTGCCAGCTTTCTGTGACACAGCAACTCTTTTGGCAGATCAGTTTCTTGGTTTGCAGAGCTCCCACCCAGCAAGGTAGCAGTGCACATGCCTATCAGGGCTGGATGCAGCAGGAAATCTCTCCCTCCTCTGCAACTCAGGATCAGGAAGGGCCCTTGGAAAAGGGGGAATAATGTCGCATCCTCCTCTAACTCCTACTCCAGCCTGGTCAGTACACTTCTCTTTAGCTAAAGTGCAAAAGGCGCTATGCATGTTCTTCAGCAGCTGGATAAAGAGGTGAGTGGAGAGCTGTAGGTGAGGGCTGTGAAGGGATGGGTCCATGAGCAGACTATCGTGCAGGAACAAGGCTGCACTGTGGCACAGAACAACGGTACACGTGTGCACGCTCCATCTCAGTCTGCGCTGGAGCTGCTCCCCAGGCCTCTGCCCCTGCCCGCACCTCAGTCCCACCTCTGCTCTCCCGTCCCCCTGCTCCCCATCCTTCCCCACCTCTCACCCTCTGCTTCGCAGCACCCTGCTCCTGGTCCCAAATACTGCACAGAGTTTTCCCATCCCTTTCAAGCCCCTTCTCCCAAAACGCTGCTGGCTGCTGCCCTCCAGCATTTAGAAACCAGAAGAGCTGTGACAGGGCTGACTTTCCAAGGTGCTGGGCACTTTCCACTGCAAGGAAACTGATATATACTCGGGGCTAGAAGCTGAATTGCATTTGAATTGGGGAAGGGACTGTGTCATCTCACCCCTCTGCAAAGTTTTACATTAAGTTATTATGTTCTACAAGCAACGTTTATTCCTGATCAACAGCTCTCTCAGCAGAGTAATTAAACTCATGGCTTGCATTTATTAACACCTAGACTGACACAAATTAAGAGCAGAAAAGCCTTGGTAGGCCCAGCTGCAATTTGCCCTTTGATATCTCCTTTGGTTTCCAAGCCAATGGCACCTCTCCCTCAAGCTGCTCAGTAGGTGCTGACGGGGATTGGAGTAAGATGTTGCTCAGCATGAGTTAGTACAGTAGGGCCAGACCCCGAGGTACAGACAGGAGGGAGAGAAAAAGCCCAGGACAAACACCTCCCTGTACTTTCTGGGCTGTGGTGAGAAGAAAGGCTGCTCGCCACCAGCCGGTCCCAGCCCCTGACCCCAGGAAGAAGGTTTCCTACCTCCTTGTGGAAGGCTATAGCTTCACTGAAGTTGCCAAGTAAGTACTGGGTGTTGCCGAGGTTGCCATACGCACGGCCCTGCGCAGCTCTGTCCCCCAGCTCCTTCACCAGGGACAGGTTCCTCCTGAAAGAAGTCAGAGCAGCATGTCTGGTGAGACACAGCCAACCCTCCCTGCAGGAGATACAGTGAAGAAACTCGCACCGCAGAGGAAGGAGAGCCAACCCCGGAGCAGGCATTTCCCCTCCCCAGCTGCCTGCCCTGGGCATCCCTCAGCAGTTGAAAGGCTGGTGATCTACGCTAGCCGCAGCTCTGGGAGCTCAGAGCCCGTGGTGCAAGTCCCTGCTGCCCTCTCGACCTCAGGCAATCTGCAGCTGTGTACAGGAACCGCTCAAGCGCTCACACATCGATGGCCTGATAGGACCCCACGCTAAATAAGAAATGGCCACCTCACTGTCCGGGGGAGAACCAGGAGCACGAGAGAAAGGAGATTACCTACAGCAGGACAGGGACAAACCTGGGGAGAGGGGCAAGCTCCACAGTCCCATGCCAGAGCTCTGCTCATGGACCTTCCCAGCATTTCTTCACCTTGTTCTTTCCCCCCTTACACATCCAGCAGACAAAGGGAAGCGTAGAGCTCCCAGCTGCCACAAATTTACCCACTGGCTGTGCTACACGCACCATTCTTTGGAAAAAGGATGGCAAGCTATATACAGGCACTACCCCATCCTCAGGTATGAGGAGACAGATATAAGGTCTTGTCACTCTCTTCATTTAAAAAGGCTACTTAAAAAAACCCCTGCATTATTGAAGCAAAACGCTGAAGTACAAGAGAAAAACATTAGCCCAAAAGTCTGGTGACAGCCTTCCCGTGTGGGACATTGGAGTGATCTCTGAAACTATCTAGGAAAAGGAGGATGTTACAAGCAAGATAAACTACAGATCCACGAGAAAGAGAACCGGGACTTCAAGTGAGAGCCTCTTCTCTTGGGTGAAGGAGGTTCTGCTCATGGCCGCAGTGATGGAGACAGAGAGGGATCCATTCTCACCAAGGCCAGCAGAGAGCAGCAGGGCCTACGGCAGCTGCAGTTTAGCTTCCAAATACAGCTCTGAGAAGGAGCAGACTACTGAACTTAATTGCATGATCGTACTTCAAACTACACTGAGTTCTACCAAGGCAATGCCAGGACAAATTTTTGCCCTAATTTCATAAAAGCTTATAGTTCCTCACTCGCCTTCTTTGAGATTAATTTGCCATGATAACTCGGCATCTCAGGGGAATATTCCTAATTCATCACAACATGCAAAAGCTCATTCGGTGGCCTGACTTTCAGCAGTGCTGAGCCCACAGTCTCATTCTTTGCAACAAACATCTTCCAGAGCTCCCACATCCGCAGTGGCCCAGGAAACAAATCGCCCCCATGAGAAATGCTTCCAACAGGACTAAGTAAAAATAGTTGTCTTGCACCCCATGCAGCTATCATTAGTCTAACGGTTATCAGAGCTCAGCTAACCTGCAGACCCTGAAAGCTGTCAACAGAACAGGAACTCCATAAATATTGATTATGATCTGAGCAGGCCAAGCTCAACAAAGGTGTACCTGTGTGTATTTTAGCAATCACTGGTGCCTGACCAGTGCTGTTCCCTGCAGGATAAAGCACTGGCCAAGCTTGAATACTTACTCATAATATTCTGAAGCTTTCTGTAGCGTCTCCTTGACTTCTTGAGGCAAGTAGCCTGGGTCTTGGGCCATGTTCCAAGATAAGTGCTTTCCCTTTGCATGGTAAACATTTCCTATATTATAGAGTGCTCTGGCTTCACCTACCTAAAGGGAGGAAGAACAGGGAGCAGTGAGGTATTACACTTCACATCCCTACATGGACCTTTCCATTGCTGGGCAGAGATGGTGCAAGCCAGGAGGCCAACATTTTCCTTTCCCATCTTCACTGTCGTGGCAGCTGTTACTGTCAGCAGCATGAGACCTGTGACGCAGCCGGAAGGGAGAGCTTTACACTCCATCTCCTTCCAAAGCCCGCCTTCACCGTATCACAGTTACTGACTTGCAGACAGATTAGTTTTAAAGCTAAGAAATATTTCCTGTTGGATGCCATGAACAAATTACCTTGTCTCCCTGCTCCTGGGAAATGTCCAAGTGTCTCTGGCAACAAACGACAGCTTCATCAAACTGCCCAAGTATTTTCAATGTATTCCCGAGGTTGCCGCTTGCCTTGGCTTCTCCAATGCGGTCCCCAATGGTTCTACAAGATGGCCAGAGGAATGAAGAGAGGTGTTAAAAGAACTCACAGACTTTTACTCACCAACTGTTGGAGGCAGTTTTCAAGCTGCAGTGAGCCAAGCTGCAGCAAGAACTGCAAGGTACACACATCACATCCAGCGGTTCCCAGCACACACGCCTGACTGGAGTGCTTCATAGAAGCTCTCTCAATCTGGAAGACAGATTCTTGGTTTTTGCTGTCTCGGGTGGACTGCTTTAATGACTTCAGGTGTACTTACAATGAGTATCTGGGGACAGGAGAACTGGACACTGCCCTGCTCTTGCTCCAAGCACCATCCTCACATCCATATCCCTTTCTTCCTGCTCTGAAGGTGACTGTCTCTTTCTCATTGCTTCCCGAGTTCTCCACAGGACAGCCAGCCCATGCCTCAGGGCTCGTTTTGCATGCTTATTTCTGGGACAGATTCCCTCATGCTCCTGGGTTCAGACCCCACAGAACTCACCTTCGCTCAAGCCCTGACAGGTTGTCTGGTTAGGATGAGCCACTGCTGACATGCTTACCTGGCCAGGGTAAGGTCATGTTTATGGTATTCCAGGGCCTTGGAGTACTCCTTTAGGTAGAAATATGCGTTGCCCAGCTGACTGTAGATGGCACTGAGAGTCTTCAGGTCCTCCGTCCCCACCTGCACTGCTGCTTCGAAGAAGGCTGCCCCAGCTTTGAAGTCCCCAGCCTTGCACAAGCGCTCTCCTTCCAGGGCCAGTTCCAGACAGGACGCCTCCATTCTGCCAAAAGCAAGACCATCATTTCTAGAGGAGTTAGACTGCAGCGCAGCCATGCTGCTCTGCAATGGTTAAAAAGTTTACTTCATTGTACACCTCGTTGTGCTAGAAAAAAATCTACAAAACGCCACCAACCCTGGAAGAAGCCACACTCCAGGCAGCAGCGGCCTCTCTGCACTCAGCCCCAAGCACCAAGGCCCTGGTCAGACACCCTTTGGGTGATAATAACTTGGGACCACGCAGCCAGCAGACCTCAGCGGTGTGGACACTGGCTTTCAGCGGACACGGTAGGCACTTGGCCCCCCCCAGAAACCAGCCTCTCAGGCACAAGCCACAGGAGCGCCCGGATTTACAGACTGCATCTGCAAGTGGCCAAAGGCAGCCCCCCAGCTCCTGGTAGGAATCTGGACAAGCAGCTCTGGGCTTCTGGCTCTCAAGGTGCACATTCACATCACAAGGGTAACAGGGCATCTGTCTTTCTTCCAGGTGAGGCACAGCACAGAAGCCACGTACCCAGGCTACTCATGCTAGCAGCATTTTCCTCAGGGTAACAGAGAGGGTAGCCAAACTGTAACACATTTTTACTGGATACCAGAGAAAACCCTGGACTGTGCAGAATTTCTTGGCTGAGCAGCTTCCAGTGCTCAGTGTCTGCTTTTCATTAACTCCCCTGCTGTCACTTTTTCCACAGGCACTCTGCACGTTAGCCTCCAGGCTAGCTTTCCTCCCTTGCATTTCTCGACACCTTTGGCAACGGTGCACGCCGTGCTGTCAGTGAGTGCTCTGCGAGCCAGCAGAGAGGAGCGAGACCAGTGATACTGCTTCAAGAGAAAGGAAACGTGCTCCTTCGAGCGCTCCATCGAGTCCTCTCTAAGTTACAGCTGTCCCTGCTAGACCATGAGTATCCTCGGGTTCTCAGACAGGACAGAGCACGCCTTTAAAAGCTGACATTTGGGAGCCTGCTGCAAAGCCAGCCCCTTTGCGAGGCAGATGGACATAGCATGTTCCTGCTCCTCTATTCAGGTGCCTCTCTTCACTCTTTTTGGCTTTTTCATTTCTACCCAATGTACTTTTAAAAGTCTAGGTCAAAGGTGGACATCTGCTCAGAAGAAACATGGCCCATTTGTCCAGAGTCAGACAAAAGGTAACAAATGAAGAAAGGCGGTTTCTATTCTGTTCTCAGTCAAAGAGCACTTGCAGGAAGGCTGACTGTGGTACCCGGACTAAGAGAGCAATTTGCTCATCACCACCGCAACAGCAGCAGCCCAGCTGATGTGTCCTGCAGCAGTTTGCTGCTGAAGCCAAGCAGATGCCTCCCCCAAAGCCACCCTTGTGATGAGCCAAGGCCCAGCCCCTGCAGCCGGGGTCTCTGCAGACCGAGGGTGGGGTGTGCTGGCCAAGCCAGGGCACCCTGCACAGCTCTGGCTCCTCTCCCCGAGGACCCCACATGCCACCGTGCACCCACACACCCCGTGCACGCCGACTGCAGGGCAGAGGTCCTCCTGCTCGACGTCTGCGCTCCAGCACCTTCTGCCCAAGCCTGCACCCAGCACCTGCCTGCCCTGCTGCGAAGGGGCGCGGGGGGATGCACGTGTGAAATACCAATCCCGATACATTTTTCCTACAAACAGGCAGAATGGCGTTTTCTCAGCTGCCAGGAAACAAAGCCAGTTCCTTGTGAGCAGTGCATAAACTGTCTAAAATCCAACCCTGTTTGCCTGGCACTCTCCCTGCTGAGTTGGCTCCGTATGGCTCCAAATGCCCAACACTTGGCAGCCCAACGGCATCCGCCAAAGCAGGACAACCCACAAGGACTGTCCAAACAAAAAAAAATTGGCGAAAGACCTGGTTTCAGACTCACCCTCCAAACACACTTGTGACCTCTCCCGTCTCACTGTTCACTTGTCCCCAAAACCACCGAGTAACAAGAGGGAGAATGGGATTATGAAGCAGCTCTTTAGAGCTCCCGCCTCAAACTCCCACACAAATATTTGATTTCAAGCTCACTGCAGAGCCCACTTTTGAGTGGCTATTTTACTTGCACAAGAAGGCTGCTTGTGGTCCTACTGCAGCATCAGCCCCTGCCTCAACTTCTGTTTGACAGGGGAAATAAAAATGTTAAGACTGTTAATACTAAAAATGTTTAGCTTCTCTCTGCTGGTCCTCTTGCTAGACCACAAGAAAATCAGTAAGAATGAGCTTCTGCTGCAGTGTGTTGAGTTAGAGGGATGCAGCTGAGGATCACACCAAACTTCCATCAGTCCCAAGGGATGTTCATGGTTTGTAGCTCACTAGAGTGGTTAACTAGTGTCGTCATTAGGTACTGACAAGTCTCTGCTGAGACATCCCAAACAGCTGAAAGAAGGCTTGGGACTGAAGACAGACAAGAAACACACTCAAATCAGCAAGATTAAATTCAGACAGCCTAGTAGAGATGAATCTTGAGAGGACTTGAAATGCAGGAATGAGCCACTAGCGCAGGAATTAATGTTGGTTTCCAGTTAGAAGATGGTAAAGACAAAAGAAATTTCAAAATCATTTCAGTTCAAATTTCAACACAAACAAAATTCTTCCCAATATCCACGTTCTCTTTAAGAAACTGAGTTCACCAACTGTAAACAGTCTAAAAACTGAGCTGGAGACCAATTTCCCTAATTCATGGCATCGCAATCTAGCTCAGATCAAACCTGTTGTGTGATTTGAATAGCTTGAAGTGAGGGTTCCCATCCCCACAACACAGAACACCCTACAGCAACAAAACCCAACTACACGCTCCAAGGGGGGCATCTCACGCAGGCCATATTTGCCAGTGGCAGCCTAACCAGAAGGGGAATCTGTGCCTGGGGGCCTGCGTTCTGATACGCTCACACACGCTTGCACACGCTCACACTCTCAGGGTGCTTTCCTGGTGTTCCCATAGTAACTCTTCAGGCACAATGCAGTGACACGACCTTCCAGCGCATACAGCCTTTAATTAAAATCTGTTTGTCCTTGAACAGGCTGCTTTGCAGAGTATCTGACTTATCTAATTAACATCACTGCTCGGTTTGGGACCTAAGCAAACAAGGGGAAGGGAGAGGAGGCTTTTCCTCTGCATCGTACTCTGCCAAGCCTTTGCTGCCATGTAAATGGACAAGAGTCAAGGATAGCAATTATTAATAGAAACACAACCCACTGCTAAAACCCACCTGCCCTTCCCGCATCCTCAGGACCTCACAGCCAGAGCCAGTTCTGGGAAGCAACTTACGCGCAGTCCAGTCACCGCAGGCTTAAAAGCGCTCCGAAACACAATGCCAAGGGCAGAGGAACCAACAGAAGGCCAAGAACAAACTCAAGCACACACTCGTACAACAGCTTCCAAAGGTCATAGCTCAACAGTCCATGAGAAAAGACCAGACAGGCTATTTAAGGAGAAGATGGAAATCTGCTGTTCAAGCGAGCCAGCTTGAACCACCTCGACAAACTCTGGCAAAGGAGAGGGAAAACAGTGAATAAAGACAGACTCAAATCACAGCCCCAGTTCCTCCCACAGCACATGCCTGAGCCCTCCCCTACCTCTTCTTCTGCAGGTTACGCATTTTCTGAACATAGACCCAGAGCTCCAAGCCCACTGGCAGGAGGAAGCAGCGGGGCTGAGGTCTACTTGGAACAATTTTGCAGACAGGTCTCTCTGTTAAGTTCACAGGTAGGATCCAGGGTTTTGAAGATGTGGATGGCATCTTCATTTCCGCACAACATGCACTGCTCTCCAGTTTTCACTTGCTCTCCACTTTTCACTTGACCGGCTTGGACAATGTTACCAGCAAGTTGCTGGAATCTTGAACTTTGTTTATCTGGGACACTCCTTTTTCTCTCTGTATGCTGCCCTTAAAAGTGAAGGGGAAAGGAGTATTGTTTTTCTTTCCAGAGACCTAGACAAAGCAATGCCCTCTTTTCTCTAAGAAATATAATATTCTTCGCCCACTGTTGGTTTCAGGTACCAGATAGGCAAGTTCACAGCTGGAATCCAGAAATGAGAGAGTGCCTTGGTTCATTCACATATTTTCAGTGCTGCCCAAAGCAGAAAAAGGGCCCTGGAAGAGTCCATGAGATAGCCAGAGTTGAAGGCAAGCAGCTCCCTCCTTTCTGCACGGGTCTCTTCCCAAAGCACTTTGCCTCTGTGGTCACATCAGGTATTCCTGTTTGTTCCTCTTTTCTCCAAGAGCAGAAGGACTTCTGCTGCTGTGAACCTCTTCTTGTCAGGTGAGGAGCTCAGGGTTCCTCCAAAAGAGGGTCATCTTTGGGCAGAAGCACACTTTACTTCAACAGGCTCCAAAAGGGCCCCATCTGTCTGCCGCCCACGAAGCTCTGCAAGCTCCAGAAATCACCCGAGCAGTTCTCAGACTGGGGAAAAGCAGAAGGCAGATCCCACAGAGTACATCCCTGCCCATTTAAATGGGCTCCAAAACATCCCCATCGGAGAAGACACAGCCCTCTAACCCCCCAAGTTTCTCCTCTGCTGACACACGGGCAAAACGCCTGAGCCTGCACCACCTCAGCAAACACCTGCTATTCACGTCTTAATACCAGAAAAGAAGATTCAGTCCCTCCTGAGCCAGCAAATTACTGCTGACAAGCTGAAGGTGCTGGGCTTGGCCATATGGTGTGGTTTAGAAGAGTGACACTGCAGAACACGAGCTGCTTTTCTTACTTCCACAGCTAAGATGCTAGAGCTTGTTAACACAATTCCCTCACTACTCAACCTTCTAGCTAACAGCATGGTACGTCCCTGCCTATGGGTTTGGACAAAGACACCGGGAGGGGGGATGCTCACTTGGAGCAGCTCCTGTTCATGAGCCTTGCCCTAAATCAGTGCAAACCACTCGACACAGATTTGCGTGTTCCTCCAGAAAGTTTCCAGTTATTGGCAGAAGTCACATCCCATACTCCAGGCCCACCACAAGCAGCCAGGAAGGTCTGACAGCCTTCCTAGATGATCAAGTCCCAGATCAAGCCAAGACTACACCACGTATAGCAAAGTGATTTCTTCTGAATGCACAGAGATGACAGACCCCATCCAGTCCGGCCAGGTAAGGATAAAGTTTTGAAGAAGCCAGTTATAATCTAGAAATCAAAACAGTGCTGGTGTGTACAGCAAAGAGTCCCAGCATCAGTTCCCAGCTGGAGCTCAAAGCAAGTCCCACAGCTCCTCTGCACCTTGGGTTACGTACGCAGTGTAGAACAGCAAGGAAGGTGGCTCCCAGAGCACTCTGAGATCCTTTTGCAAAAGGTACTCTAAAAATGGCAATATATGTGTTTAAGAAACAACAATAAAAAGAACAAGTTTTTTTAAAAGCAGTAAGAGGCCAAATATAAACCCAATGTTTGGCCACAAATGAGTTAAGCAATCTGCACAGCATTCTGCCAGAGCAACGCGGGAGTGGCAGAACCCTGGCAGATCACTCGGCCCCCATCAACGCAGCAGCTGCGAATTTCAAACCCATGGATGGATGTTGCTTCTGACACTCACATGAGGCAGAAACGGGTGACCTTCCACCGCGCGGTGACACGGATGAAGAAGTCTCCTCCCAATCCAACACAGGGCAGGGCTGCCCTCCCTGCTCCTTCACTTCTTCTTTAAACGACAACTGATCTGAAGGCAGAAAAAGCCAAGAAGAACAGGAAGAGCAGATATTGCCTTTAACAACAAGATTTCCCGGGGTCATTCATCGCTGCCAGATAGCAGCTGATGATGATCTGTATCACAGATTGCCTTTTGGCTGCCTTGCCTTAAGAGTAAAAATGTTCCTTTACAAAAAGTGCACAGGCAAAACGCAAGGACTGCCACGTGTCAAATGTTTTCAAGCAACACAGCAATACGGAGAAGGCAGCGAGGGGCCCGGGAGCACTGGGGATGCCGAGAACACTGAGACAAAGCAAACGGCACAAAGTGTTATCGGTGCCATTAACAATGATCACCACGACTGCTGTCAAAACAGTGCTGTAATTCAGACTTGGGTGATGATATAGGTTCCCAGAGGGGGAACACTACTCATAACATGTGTTCAGCAGCTGGGAGCGACAGTCAGACCTCCCAACACCCCGCTCTCCCCCAAATCTAATTAGGGGACCTAATAAATGTTTATAAATATCTGCAGGGTGGGTGTCAGGAGGATGGGGCCAGACACTTTTCAGTGGTGCCCAGTGACAGGACAAGGGGCAATGGGCACAAACTGAAGCAGAGGAAGTTCTGTCTGAACAGGAGGAAGAACTTCTCTCTGAGGGTGACGGAACCCTGGACCAGGCTGCCCAGGGAGGTTGTGGAGTCTCCTTCTCTGGAGATATTCAAGACCCACCTGGACAAGGTCCTGTGCAGCCTGCTCTGGGTGACCCTGCTTCGGCAGGGGGGCTGGACTAGATGACCCACAGAGGTCCCTTCCAACCCCTACCATTCTGTGATTCTGTGAAATCTTTATGACTCCTTTGTCAAATATTCCAAGAAAATAACACTGCATGGACAACCTCACGCTTGTCCTCCCCCTGCTAGGCTGGAAAACAGCAGTGCAGACTGCCTTTAGCCAAGAGCTATTCTGCAGGATCATGGGCTATGCCCTGAAGCTCAGGGCTGCTGCAGCTCCTGCAACCCAGGAGATGCAGCCACAGGAGCCAGAGCAGGACGCAGTGACATCCCACCTCTCCAGTCTGCACCTCTCCATGGCGTCCACTCCAGGCAGGCAGATAACGAGGAGACCATACAGTGCCCAGCAATTAAACTTGGCTTGCTCCAAGCCTTTCACACATTCAGGGCTGCCTTGTGCGGACTGTCTTGCTCACAGCACTTACCCTGCTGACAATAAATCCATCAAGCTACGCAGAAAATAATCACATCACAAGACAAAGGTAGGAGACAGTTGTCTGCTGCCTTAAATATTGTAAATCTCACAGGGCAAGAGAACCTCTTCCTGCCTGCACAGTGAAACTGCCTCAAAAAAAAAAAAAAAAGAGAAAATATATTTACAGGTATTTGATTCATATTAGTGGGGGAGATTGCAAAACTCATTCCCAATCAGAGCTGGTGTAGTTTTAAAGTTAGGAATAAAACCCAAGCTTTTAGACAGGAGGTAAGACAGAAAAAACCCTACCAAAACCACCAACAGTAGTAAAAGAACTCCTCTGTATATCTATCATTATGAATTAATGAAGCAACAGATTTTAGCATCTTACTTGCAACCTGATTGAATTTTATACAAAAATAAATATAATTTGAGAGCACTGATGACAGGGGCAATTAAACATCTTTTCCCCATCAGAAAGTGATCAAGTTTATCAGGTGCTCAGTGTAAATGTATATTCACTGGCTTAACTAAATATGCATGTAAATAATTAGCTGGCAGCACATCTTTAAAGAAAGTAATCAAGCTGGGAATTATTCCCCTTCAGTAATTTCCTTTCCCAGCCTTTGCACGGCTTCTCTACATGAAAAGCAGCCGATGACTCTGAACCAGCAGATAGCACAGCCAGGCAGGAGCTGCCCGAACTCCCCAGGGACACGACGGAGGACGCTCCCATCCCGCAGGAACCTGCTCATGCTTCTCCTGTGCCAAAGCCCATGCTGGGCCTGATGAAGAGTCTGGCTATTTTCATGGGCTTCCCTACATGAGGAAAGCTACCCCAGATCCCCCTGATGCACAGCCCGAAATTATTCACCACGAATTTATAGCTGTTTAGCCTTGGGCAAGCACCGCAAGCTGGGCTAGGCTGCTCTTCTCTGCCTGGGGCATTCTCACCACGTGTTTCGGGCAGTTTCTCCCTGGCTACTCTGCCCTAGGCAGGGTTCTGCCTCCTCATCAAGCACCACTTTCCTCACAACAGGCTGGGGGCTCACATAGTCCTATCACCAGGACACACACAGCTGCCTCTCTCTTCCTTACTCCCAAACAATTAGCTCCCATCTCTGAGAAGAAAATTTTATTACTGGCTCCTAAGTACACATGCTTGCAACTTCATACTACGAAATGTCATCACATTGCCATGACACCAGACTTATCAATCATTCAGTTCCTCGTATTCAATACTCATCCTCCCCTGCACTACCTGTATGGCCATACCAGCAACACACCCATTAGCAACCTGCTCTGTTTTGCAGGGAGGGCACTAATTAAAGTACTCAGCTCACTCCCAAGGCTGGTTCTTGTGCAATGCAGCCAGCGATGCCTCTCCACCCTGCCGACAGCTCTCCTTGAAGCACGGCCCCTCACTTCCCACGCACGTCACAACCCAAGTGCTAATCCCCTCCTGACAAGCAGTTTCCCCACAAGGCACCGTATCAAACACAGGCTGGCAGGGAAGGGTGACAAATAAATCAAAATACACTTCACATTAGCTCAGGTCAAACTCCTTTTGGTAGTTTGAAACCAGCACATGGAAGCCGATTTCCCTCCGGTCAATGGAGGGCAGAACCTCTGGGCACTTTACCCTACATGTCACGGTATCAGTGAGGGGAAGAAATCAAAACCCTCTTGTTTTGTTTGGAGCAGAAAGGCCAAAGATGAAACAATGAATGCTGCACCCAGTCCTTCCCAGCTTCTGAACTAGTTCCAAGAGTCTGGGCCAGTTTCTTTCACATCTCCCGAAGCACGTGAGGTGCTGCAGAGGCAGCTCTGTGCCACCAGCACATCTGGAGGGGAGACAGTTTCCACTCCCCACACTTTCACTGGAAATAAGTGTTGCAGTGAGTCCTTTCAGTGATCCCTGAACTGAAAATTATCAAGTAATATATACACATGCACACACTTACTGCTGTTTGAGAAGTGTTTGCTCAAGCTGGAGCTCCAGGGAATACCACGATGAAGCAGTTTTCACTGCAATCTTTTGATAAGGGCATGAAATAGAATCCAGAGGGGAAAACTACAGGGAGTTCTGGAAGCCGCTAGGTCTGTGCACTGGCTCCAGACTTCCTCTTCCTTTCACTGATGGTAGCATCAGTGCTCAACAGTAGTCATTTCAGTTAATTGCTATCTACCATTAGCTGCAGAGTACTTACATGGGATTCAATTCCACTGCATATTTTCTAATAAATACCAAATGACAGTGAGAAAGACAGCTGTATTTTAGTTGCATTTACCCTCTTATTAGCAGAGCTGAATAAGACCCCATTTCAATTCATAATGGCTCCAACAAGCTGCGTCATTGTCAGAAATTCCAATTCAAACTCCCCATTGCCTGCTTGAAAGCAAAAGTCATCCAGCACTCCCCTGCTCGCACAGCTCCGCTGTGGCTGTACACAACTCTCCCTTTGACCAAGGGCCACGCAGAACAACTACCTCTGGGGCTTTGATCCACAGGGATGGCGAGAACTGAAGGCAGATGGGACTAATCTGCTGCTTTAGTAGCATTTTGTGAAGCAACTTATGATGCTGAGCTGGTATGTGTAGAAAGTTTTCAACCTAAGGACCGCAAAATATTTGGCAAAGGTGCGAGGGTAGCTATTACCTCATTCTGCAAACAGGAAACTAAGGTACGGCAAGACATCGCTTGCCCACAGCGATGGAGCATGGAAAGGGACCCAGGAGCGCTGGACCCAGGAGCGCTGGACCCAGGAGCGCTGGACCCAGGAGCGCTGGCTCCCAGCACCTCTGCCAGGTCCCCCCTCTCATGTGCCAAGTGAACCACTCAGACTAGAGCTGCTCTGCTGGGGATGAGGTGGAGCGTTTTCCACCCAGGCAAGGATGCTCGTGCAGCTCGTGCCACCAGCTCAACAGGTCAGAATCACTGAAGATCTAACCCTGCCCAAAGAGATGCCCCCAGCTCCAGGAGCTTAAAATACTCACGACCTCTAGAAACCTGCTCCACACCTGAAAGGATGGGGCTCAATAAATTATACACTGGTAATAATTATCTTGAATCCATGTAGCAAATCTTTCCCACAAACACAGCTTAACCCCCAGCAAGAACAGAGAACACAATGAAATTTTTCTGTCATCTGAAGACTGAAACCTCTAAAAGGCAATGAGGAAAAATTTAAGCCTTTGTGCTCCAAAATTACTCAAATATCAAAGGATCATGATAGGATGTAATTAACTTGCACCACTTGAGAAAGCTCAGATGGGATTAAGGTGCAAATGTGAATTTCCTCTCATCCTGGTTAACAGTTTCACTTGATGCCCAGTTTCAAAGCACTTAAGTTATAAGATTCAAATAGTTTCCAGGGTCTAAGGAAATGATGATTAAGGAGATACCAATTTGAAAACTAATTCATAAAAACATGTTCTGACTCCCCAATGAAAAAAAAAATCCACCAAACATATGAACTGATTAAGGTGCCTCAGAAGAGGGACTGTGCAGGAGAACTCCCTTTCAAGAAGAGTGAGAACGAAACCTTCTGAAGAGCCTGGATCATAACCTCTTCACACGGCTCATCAGCAGGGTATAAACCCAACCACCACCACCTGCCATTAGAGCTAAAGGAAAATAAGCCTAGAGGCCAGCAGCACCAGCTTGCCAAATGCTAGTGGGCTAACGACGCTCGTGTCTGAGGATGCTCTTGCCTTTGCTGGAGGCACAAAGGAGGATGCTCAGTCCATGCTGTCAGTAGCTCATCTCACTCCTGCAAACTGCAGACCACAGTCAAAGGTAACAGCTCTAACATCTGAAACCTGCCACACAGAGCAGCAAGCAAGCCAGTGTCTGCATCAGGATGAATTTTCAGGCATTCGGATTTTGTCACTGAGGATACTGGAAATGAACTCCGTGATTTCAGCACTATGAGGAAAACTTCCTGAGTTTTCAAGAGCATTTTGCTTTCTTGTACAATGCTAGTGCCTTCAGTGAAATTAATCCATCACACTGCAATGAAACAACACTCCTGGGATGATTTCACCAGAAGTGAAGTGCTATTTCCTTCAGTCACTTCCAGAAACCAGAGGGCAAGAGAGGACACGCAGTCTGAATGGCTTTTCATTATAACATTACTTTGACAATGAGGTCAACACATCCTCTCACTAAAATATATGCTGTGATTTAAATCAGCTACTGCTCCTGCTACAAAATACACTGGGTTACAATTATGATATACACTAGAAAAACAAATAGCTTATCAACAGCTATACAATGAAAACAGCAGGATTTATTTATCACCCATTTTGTTTATGCTATTCAACTTCTATTGCCCACCAAAAGCCAAGGGTTCATTCGCGCCACACTTGTTACTGAAAACGGCTGGATTCTGGTGTGGGGGATTATCCTTCCAAATGCAGAACCACTGGAAATGAGACAAGAGCAGTCCAGACTCAGACACCTCTTCTCTACAACAGCCCCACACAGACACACAGCGGGGGCTCAGCAGTCAGCCTGGACCCAGCCCACCCGCTCTCCTGGGGTGAGAGGGGACTGCCGGGTCCCTCCTGGCCTCCTCAGCAGAGCCGGGGACGAGTCCTCAGGGACCACGGTGGAGCTACAACACAGCGGTGCAGCTCGCGTCAGACGAAGTGAGCGAGCAGCGTAGGACACAAGCTACGAGACAGCTTGGACTGCAAGGACCACGGCCTCCCCCCAGCTCCCGCCCCAGGACCCTGCCAACCCCCAGCTGCCGGCAGGGTCCAGCTCAGCTCCACAAGTGCCACCCAGCACAATTGCTCCAGTTGTGCTCTGTAGCTGCACAGGCTGAGGGGCCTTACGAGATTTGCTTTCCTGCACACCCAGACTAATTTTCTGAGGCCAAGTGAAAGCAAGTCTTGTCTTCCCAGAAATACACAGGCCACAGACCCAAGTCTTTTCTCAGTTCAAGCTGCCTGGAAACCCCTCCAACTGCAGCTCCCCCTTCTTCTTGCTCTCTCAGCCTGTCACTTGTTCCTGCCTTGGAGCATGGGCTTGCAGGAGGAAAACAACTGCATATTGAAAAGATGCTGCCAAGTCCCTGCAACACTAAAGGCAATAACATGCTTAACCCTGGCCAGACAAAGAAAGCCACCTCTGCCTGTCCCAGCCATGCAGCCCCTTGCCCACACCCCCTCCACGTGCACAGCCTCATCCCAGACCCCCCCTGCATCTGCCCAGCACCAGCAGCCAGAGAGGCTGCACACCCTCCCCGCGCGCTGCCTCCTCCCTGCCCACATACCCACGCAAACCGCCGAGCCCTGCTCAGGGCACAGCAAACAGGCTGTCGTCGTGATGAGGGGTAAAAGGCAACGATGACAAAGGTCACACCACGGTTTTTCCACTGACTCCTCAGCAACCTACAGACAATGCGGTTCTGCTCCCTCCCCATCTCATCTGCTTCCCTTCAGCCCCAAGCCAAGTATTTCAGTCCAAGAGAGGGGGGCCTTTGGGGTCTATCTGCAAACACACTCCCTGATCCCATGCTCCTGGGCCATCCAGGCTTGGAGCCAGGGAGACGCTGAGCAATCGCAGCTCGCCAGGAGACTGCTCATG
Organism: Opisthocomus hoazin; assembly: GCF_030867145.1. Lineage (NCBI taxonomy): Eukaryota > Metazoa > Chordata > Aves > Opisthocomiformes > Opisthocomidae > Opisthocomus > Opisthocomus hoazin. The sequence goes on from NC_134432.1 coordinate 15,227,595, forward strand.
ATGCTCTGCAGCCTTCTGTAGCATCTGAAAGGGGTTTGGATGTGACCTTAGTGACAGGAACAGCATGAACCTGGCCGTCTTACTTTCTGCAGGACTTGCCGAAAAGCAATTAGCAGGATCCAAGCAATCAAGAGCAGTGAGTCCAAACAAGCAGCAACTCCTTTTTCAAATTTCCACTCAGTAAAGCCAGTAAAGAGGGCGACATCAAGCCAGAGCACACCAGCAAGAGCCCGTGACAGTTCCTCCCTTGGGGATTACAGCCCTCTGTGCCCAAACCAGAGGAAGCCACAACGGGAAACAGACCCAGGGGTTCCCCGAGGTCACAAAGCGTAGGTGGGCAGAGCTTGCGCCCAGGCTGGAAGTGACACCAGACACTAGGACAGATTTTTGTTGGCAAAGCTGTAGCAGAGCAGATTGCACCAATTTTACATTGTTTTTCTGCAGCTGCCTCGTGCTCCAAGGGCTGTTAAAAGCATTGTCGTGCTCTCCCTGAAAATTTCAGGGGTGCTGAAAATCGGAAAGCAGCCCAGACACACTCGTGCATTTAAAGGCTGCCTTGGCAAGCAGTGCGAGAGCTCAGGTGCAGGACACTGCTGTTCTCCCTGGCTGTTGCACAGCCACAGGGCACCCCTCTGGATTTCATAAAGATGATATTCCACATCAGTCTGAAAAAAACAGGGAACAGAGGCTCCCCAAGAGCTCAGATACCAGCCAGGGGTCCCCAGCACCTCTAGACACGTTATCTGCATCTCCTCTGTAGAAACCCAGACTAAGCAGAACGGCAGCAAAAGCGCTTTCGGGTTCTTCATGGGATTAAGGAAAAATCTATGTGTGCCATCAGATTAATCTGCAAGCCTACAAATCAGAGTGTGGCAGGATTCCCAGAAGGCCAGGCCATTGCCTCACAGCAACGCAGCTCGTATGCAGGGTGGGAATTACGCTCTGCTTTGCTAATCCGAGGAGAACAGACCGGCCGTCTCGCACTGTGCGGCACAGTCTGCGGTGGGCGTCTGCTGCCTCTGCGGGGAACCCGGGAGCGCCAGCATCCTGCAAGCTGGGTTCACTTCTTCCGGAGGATCGGGTGGCTTAATCCTCCACCACATTTTCCCAAATTTTTAGTACTTCTGTCCTAGTATAGCTCTGCAGATAACATCCACCCTGGAAATGCTTGGCACCACTGTGCTGAATGTCTGTACAAATCAAGTGCGTGGAGGCAAGTCCCCACTCCTCCCCGACACAGCCCCGCATCAGGGTTTGCTCCAACGCTGTGATATTGGCATAATTCTATCACGTGTGTAAGCAGCAGGCAAGCATGTATCGCTGCATGAGTTTGCCACGTAGATCAAAGCACGGTACAGCTTTGCATTTGTGAAGTGGACTCTGGTCCTGTTCTTCCATAGGAGGAACTTGTATAAACGTCTTGTTTCTTGGAAAGTCTCCCTGGATACAGCAAGAATACCGATAGTCTCCCCAGTAATTTTCTCACTGCTATCACAAAATCATGAGTTAGTCCATATAATGATTTGCTTTTTAAGCAAATTGCAAAACTTATTATAAAAAAACCCCAAAATTATGTTCTTTTATATGTGTCTTAGAATTGAGCCTTTGGTAAGAGGAATAAAAGGATGAAGCATCAGATGTTTAAACTTTTCTATACCAACAAGCCTCCTCTGTTTTCCTCACAAAGTAGGGCAAAGGCCTGCAGCACATCCAACTCCAGCACAATACCCTACCCTCCCTCCAAACCTCAGCACTGCTCTCTGCAGTCCGACACAACAGCTACTGTCATGCCGCAGCAGATGCTCTCCCGTCCCTAGGAGAGGGGAGATGAGGCTTCCAGCCCAGCTGAGAGCAGGAGCAGATCCTCAGCTTACCAGGGTGCTCTGCCCTCGCTGCGCACAGCAGCACCCAGCCACGCAGCTGCACCACACCTCTAGCCACGCCGGCTGGGTTAGAGGCAGAACCCAAACTCCTTTGCAAAGGGGACACCCTTTCCAAATCAAGCTTCCTAAAGCCATGTCCTTCATGGTTTAATTTCCAATTCCTTCTTATTTTCCCTCCCCCCATTCTCCATATTTCTTTCTCACTCTCACCTTCCCTGCTGCTGCACAGTCCCCCTTGGCACAGCAAATATTTGCTATGGTGCACGCAGAAAGGATGAAGCCATCAGTTTAATGTTATGTCACGTATTACCTGCCTGATGGACACATGCAGTTAATGAGACAGAATGAGCAGAAATGGAGAGCGGAGATCTCTCCACAATCCTATTTTAGGTTTAGGTTAGCTCCTCAGAGGTACTGCAATGACTTTATCCAGAACACAGGCCGGTCTGTAGCACTGAAAGAATTCACCACTCCCCTCCTCCCTTACACTGGTGAAAGAAGGGAGGATGCAGCATCGGGGTTACACACATGCCCAAATCAAGGAAGTTCATTTATCCTGACTGCTGAATAATGCATGGCTTCAGAAAAAAAAAATCTGTTCCTGCACAGAGACATTGTCATCTAGCAGTGAAAGACATGGCACAACAGCAGGCTGCACCGAGAAACACTCTTTAGGAGCACAGGCAGCAGCGACAGGGAGGACGAGACAGGTGACAAGACAGCTCCTTACCTTAACCCACGAGGGTGGGGGGCTGTGGAAGGTGCTGACATGCAGGAACAAAGCTGCTTCCACACAGGTTTTGCGTGCTGGGGAAGCCTGCCTGTTTCAATCCAGGGCATTACAGAATGGCTGCATTTGTGCTGTACAAACAGCCTCTACAAGCCTTTCAGGAGCAGTTACATCCTCCAACACACATGGCTTTGACTGGGAATTCTTTTCCTTATTTTAATTCCAGTCACATGTTTTGAGCTGCTACTTTTCTCTCCTCTGCGCGCGTATATAGATAGATACATTTATACATTTTTACGTCTCCTGTCTGTGTGCCATGTTAGCCTCAGGCAACCAGCTCCGAGAGAGCCGTCAGCCTTGACAAATGACTCAGTTCTCATCTGGAGTCAGGTCTCTACAGCATCTCCTTCCTTCCTTTCTCCAGGCTGCTCTTAGCACAGCCACCCTGGCCCTGGGCAGGCGAGCTCTGCTCTCTGTGCATGTGCTTGGAGCTTCACCGAGCACAGCTGGAGTCTGATCCTGCTTTAGCAAACCTCAAAGGACCCTGAAATTACACTGATCAGACTCTGACCGAGGGTCCTTCAGGAAAAGAGATTTCCACAACAGCAGAATGACATTTTGTTCCATGGGGGGAGTCAAGGGCAGGCCACACAACAGTTTTCTCCGCTCACTCCTCACCCTTGTGTCAGTACGTGTTTGGCTTTAAAGCAGGGACAATCTTGGATGCTGGGGCCAGGACCTGTCCCACCACAGCGATCACAGACCACGTAGCGGAGGACGCCTGCTCGCTGGTGACCGGCCTGCTCATCAGCCACGCGGCAGGACAAAGTCCCGGCACGCAGCCCTGGCGCTCCTTTCTGTGGATACGGGGTACGACAGGACACCTGTGTTTGAGGCCAGCGTCTGTCACCCATGCAGCCTTCACAGGCTGTCATTTTCTGCTGCTGATCTCTCACACAAGTCTATGCAAAATGCTCACTTAATGGCATGACTGATGACAACTTTCTGCCAAAAACACTGATGCCAAACAATGGCTTTACTGAAGGAAGGGCACATTTTGCAGAGCAGTTTTCATTTTCTTCCAGAATGGCAGTGGAAAAAGTGGGTATTTTCAACCATTTCATTGTTAACTCCTCAGACAGCCGAACACATTGCCAAAGCTCCCTGTTGAACACAGTCTCCTCGCAGAGCCCGTGGTATTTGCTGGCACACTTTTGCTGTTTGCCCTCCCAGTGGTGCACATGAAAGGGGCGAATGCAGATAATGCGACAGCCTCTCTTTCTCCAGTGGCTTTACCCAGGAAAGCACCAAACCACAGACTTCAATCAACCAACCGGTTCATGCTTGCAGTTTCCTGGATTACAGCCCTGATGGAAGCAATTGATACAGGAGCTGGCCAAGGGCTGCAGCCTTCAAATTCTGGGCGTGCTGCAGTGAACTCGTATGGTTTATTATTTAGACCAGTGCGGGAGCTCACACACTCAGCTGAAGTCATAGGCCAGGAAATGTCGAGGCACACGTGGAGTCTCACGATTCCACGACATTCATCTGCATTTATGTATGTAAGCCCCTCTTCACTCGCCATGAGATGCCGGCCCATGGGTTTCCCAAGCAAGCTGCTACTCACTGAAATGAGAAGGGCTTATTTGTCAGAAAGGAAAGAGAAATACGCATTGGTTATGATGCTAGATATTTTAATTCATTTAGTCACTGGTGGTTTATATTCCTGCCTCATGCTGTAGAAAGCTTGGCCAGTAAACAAGTCAGACCTGACAGCCTCTGTGTTTTGCAGCAAGACACAGTCCCCTAATTTCTCAATACAAATCTCTGAAGACAGTTGCTGAAAGAGGGGCTGGTTTATGATGCAGCATCAGCTGTGATACGATAACTTTAAAAGAGCATAGCTGGAGCACAGTAACAACAGGACCCTCCCCAAAGTACTGGCATCCTCTGCCCACCCCAAAAGCTTCCAGCCCGACTGTAAGAATTGAGGGGTGTGTTTTTCTCCCTCCATATTTCACCATCCCCCAAAGACAACCACCCCTCAAGGCAGGGCAACCTGGAACTCCTCTCAGTTCTTACGTGATTTAACTTGCAGGCAATTTTCTGACAGGGAACACCTTCCCCTGCATCCCTCTCTCCCTTTTTAAATGACCTGCTCCATTCCCAAAGCCTGAGACACAGATAACTATGCAGAGTCACAAGTGCCCGAGCACTCTAACAACTCAGGGCTGTTCTCCTGCTTTCTTTAAGCTAGAGCTGGGCTCTTCATGGTCAGCAGACCCCATGGCCACCCAGGCTGCTCCTTTTCCTCCCCCAGGGCCTGTGGTTTGCAGTGTTCCCACCACATTTAAGAGGCACACCTTGCAAACCAGCAGGGCCTGGCATTTAATTCGCCAGCCGGCAACTTCCTTCTGAACAACCTTTTGCTCCCCCCCATACTAAGCAGAACAGCAGAACCATTGTAATACCATGCAAGGCAAGTGCTGCGCTGCCCTGTACGGTTCAGTAAAAGATGAAGCCAAGGTCTCCTCTTTATTTCACAGTTAACCTCACTGTGACGTGGGTAAGGAAGTGCTGAAGGGAAGGAGTGGGAGTCGGGACATTCAGCTCCCAGCTTTGCCATCTATATTCTCTTTCACCCTGAAGACTATACAATTTCTCGCCCTTGAAAACAGCAACAATATTTCCCAGAAAGGCTGCAATAAAATACTGATGTTTACCACGCACTCTGAAACCCTGGAACGGATATAACCCTTCCAGGATCCCCTCAGTCTGGCACAGCAGCATGGGACACTAGGCAGTACCGTAATACAAACCACGAATAACAGTAATTAACAAATAGCCCCAGAGAGATGAGTATTAATCAGCTTTCCAGCTCTCCTCGGGCATGAATGGATACTCCACAGATGGAGTGCACAACGAACAACGCAACCCTGCAGTGTGGATCCCGGGAGGAACTTGCCCCACAGCTAATTTGCACTCCAGCTGCTCCAAACCAGAGCGCAGGAAATTGGAGCAGTTTACCCCAAAGTGCCCAGGGAGGTACCACCAGGCAAGCCCCAGCGTGCTGCATGGGGCAAACGTTCAGAAGGGGCACCTGCTGGGATATCCACCAAAGAGCAAATATAGCCCAGTGCTCTGCAATATCACTGGAGCATCAAGAAAATCGTGGAAACATACAACTTGGCAAAGCCATTTAGTACAGCAAACCCCTCTGTTCTTCCTGTAATTATGCACAGCTTTTTTATTCAAGGCATGGAGAAACTCCACTACACACACAGCCCACTTGGCTGTCCCAGCAGCATGCTGGAGCTTCCCCTCAGGAACTCAACACAACTCTTGCAAGCCCCATGGCAAAGCTGGTCTCACTGTGCTGTCTGCTGCAATCCTACAGCAGAAGTCATTCCTCCACAGGCTAGGCAGGGCCCGGAAGCAGAAGTGAGGCTGCAAATCAAATAACTCGCCCCAGGTCTCACCACAGATCAGCAGCCGGACTTGTGTCTGCAGCAAGCTCTGCACAGTGTCCAGGACAGGGGCTCAGAGGGGCAAGGCTTTGCTTTTGCACAAGCCATCTCGGTCTGCTCCCTGGCAGCCCGAGCGTGGGAGGGGAACAGAGCTGAATCCCCAGGGCAGGAAAGAAGCCCTGTGGCACGGCGCGTGTTCAGAGCTGCTTCCCAGGAGCATCACACGGCCGTCACTTTCTGCAGCTCAGCGAGCAGACTGCGTATATCAACTGACAGCACTAAGTTTTATCCATACATTTTTAAAAGCAGCTCCCAAGACAAAACACCTGCTCTCAGGTGGAGCCAGGGCTCAACATGAAATGGCTTCTACCCCAAGTTATGTTACACTAATAACAGAGGTGTTTTCCCCATTTTAAATCCATTTTCCTCATCTTTCTCCTCTCCTGCAGCATCTGGAGGAAAGATGTATTAGTCCCAAACTCCCAGAGAAGAGTCCCTCTGGCTGCTCCAGAGGGCGTAAATGCAAAGGGTAACACAAATGCATGAAGGGAGACAAGACAATCCGATATTCTTCATCCAAAATTCCTTCAGGTTTAGCAGCTGCACAGAGTTACTGACTCACAGCAGAAGATGAAGCTTCTTCAGACTCATCATTTCTAATCTCAGAGTCGGAAAGGAAAGGCCTGTGGGCTCCAGTACCTGTCATCCTTGGGCAAAATCTGCTTGCTGAAAGAAAACTGGGAATAGCAGAAGATTTTTAATCTATGTATGTCTACCCTGAAGGTAGTGATCAGATAGCAGCACTGCCTTCCAAGTAGTTCATTCAGGGTTTGTGTCGCTGCTCCACTGTCTACAGCCTTGGAAAGGGGTCTTTTTATTGCTTCCACTGAAATAAGGAAAAGCAACCAGGTATCAATGTGATGCTTCAGCACATGCTTGCACCCTTTTTACGAGGCTTCAGTGGGACGGGGATCAGTCAGGCACCCACAGAATCAGGCCATTACACTGGTTTGGCTGCACACTGTTAAGGCTCTCAATCCAATGCCTCGGATTCAGTTCTGAAAGGAGCCCGTATTTGTTGGTGGGAGCAGAGGTCACGGCTATTTGCCTTACCAGCCATGTCATTTGTCCCAGGAGAAGTCAGTTAAGTACAGGGTTGTGCTGCAAATTGCTCATTTAACATTGCCCTTGAAACTGCACCGTAATGATAAATTTTCACTTCCTTCCCTAGGCAGTTGCATAACGTTGCTGGGCATTGTTCAGAGCTGTGCTGCGCGCCAAGCCAGCGGCAGCTGGGGTCCCTTTCCCCTTCCCCTCACCGAGCAGCGGCAGAACTGTTACCTTTATGGTTGTGGGGTTTTTTTACGCTCTATCAGCTTACTACATAAAACAACAGGTAGACACGACTCTGAATGCAAGTACCCTTCCAGCAAGATTATTCCTACTTTCTCCAGCTTTCAGTAGGGAAAATGTAACCCATTTATACTACTTAAATCAAAGCCAATTAGAAAGTCAGATCTGTCAAATAACATTTAATTAAAAGTATCTTTAGGGAGGGAGCAGCTCAGTCAATGGAAAGCTTTCCCACTGACAATATAAATAGCCCAGGCCCAGAATTCAACAGCCCCACTTTGTGGTCGGGCTACGCAGCCTGCATGCCCAGACACAGGAGGAATTTGTTTCATGGCTTTGGTTGGCATGGTTTTTTATAACAGAGAAGTGGCTTTGAATTCTGGAAGCTGGGCTGGCTGATCAAAGTGATACACAGAGCAGGACTGGAAGCGGGGGAAAACTAGGTACACTTGAGCAGCTATTTGGAGATAACACTGATCTTAAAGCAGAACAGCATCAAGAGTTCAGTAAGATACATCCCTCCACTTCAAGAAATTTGCTGCTGGTGGCTCCTTGCAGCATAACGCCTCACAGTTCAAACCTGTTCTTCAAGCGAGGCTGAGTGCAAGTTCAGACATTCCCTAAAGTGGAAAAATACAAGATAGCAAAAAAGCAACCACACCAGCACAACAAATACGGTTTATGTTCTCTGGTGGCAGAAGGTCTGATCTTTTGGAGAGGAGGCAAGACAGCACAGAATAGAAAGGAGGGCTGCAATACGAGAGTATGGGGAGATGAGGCTTCAGACAGACTGGTATTTGCTCTAGGGAGAGCACAAACTGCACATGGTTGGTGCAGTAACAGTTGTGCCCTGGGGACATGTTAAAACGGCACGGATGCAGGCAGCCATAGGACAAGCTAGGAAGCTGCTGATTGTGCAAGGGACCCAGGACACAAGCCAGGGTCACCGCAGAGCCACCTCGGAGCAGGATGAGGAGGGCTGGGCAGGTGGCAGCAGGGTGATCCTGCAGAGCTGCATGGCAGGGTCTGCCATCTCCCCACCGTCTCTCCTCGGCCCTCACTCCGGCTTCAAGCACACCTCCAGCCAAAAGCACCAGCAAGTGGCCAGCTCGGTGTAGGGGACCAGGAGCCGGCATGTTGCCGCTCAGTGCAGTCCAGCCTTCAGGGCTGGGGACCTCTTGCTCTGATGGGAACATACACACACACTACTGGTTTAAATCAGGCAGGATCTTTCATCCTGATGAGCTTCATTTAAAAAACAAAGTCATTCCATTAGCCCCAGTCTGTAACAAAATCCCTTCCTGTCTGCACAGCACACTGCAGATGTTTCCCTCCAAGCCTGCAGGCCTTGATCAGTGGGGAAAGAAATGGATTCTCCAGCCTTTTGCCCACATATCCAATTTTAAGCCTTCCTGCTGCTGGCCATGATTTTGCTCATCTTCAAGGCATGGCTTTCCCTTGTGGCATATGTAATTTATCAGGAATAAATCCAATGCCTGGGACACTCTTCTACTGAACTGGATGAGGGGAATGCCAGCTGAGCTATGCAGCCCACTCCTGTCTCCTTCACCCAGGTATTTCTAATCTCCCATCACCTCCCAAGTCTTTGCTGTTGTCACCAGAGCAGTCTTGGTTCAGCTGCATTCAGCTGAAGATAGGAATGGCTACAAGGGAATATTAAAATCACTTTTCTACAACAAATCAGTTTCTCAGCCTTCATAAACAGTTTTCATCCTTTGGTGTAATAGACACTGCTCCCTAACTTACTTTGAAAATAAAAGGCAGCAGATCCCTAATTAGTTACATCCACCAGGAAAAGAGAAATCAATTACACACAAGATTTTAATGTGGCATAAGCAAGTCGTGCTGCAGACACCAGCCAAAGGTCTGACAAGACCTGGACCCAGCAGGAGCCAGAATGGGACCCCCCACCCATGCCTGCAACTAAATGGCAACACCTGGTCACCATGATCCAACCACGATCCAGTGTTAAGAGGTCCTTCTTACCACCACAAACCCAAGGACTTTCTCTACCCTTAAGAATGCCCCAGCCAGGCCCCCACCAATCTCTGGGTTGCAGGAGCCCTTTTCACACAGTGTCCTCTCTCCCTCGTTAGCCATGAGCTCTTTCAGATACGTTCCCAGAAGGGATGCACCTGATGAGGAATGCAACAGCTAGCAAAAGACACCTCAGTAGCTCATGGTGGAGCACCGGGTAGCACGGCTCACTCGTGCTTCCCAGACGACATCCCAGCTGGTAAGGGTCAAAGTCTGCCTCCCTTCCAGACCCAGCTCTCCATCCAGCAGGCCCTGGGGTGACCAAATAGAGCATTAAGGTTCATCTCACAGGGAAGTTGCTTCAAGAGGTGCCCTCAGGCCACACACACGAGTCACAAAAGCTGATTTGACTTCAGCTGATGCAGTAGCAAACACATATAACCCACCAACAAGTGGCCAATGCACAAAGTTCTCTTTCTAGTCTGCTTGGCACAAATGCCTCGTACAATGTGAAGTATTTCAGGACGAAGGATCCCGAAGGACAGCTCTCACCCCAGGAGCACGAGGCACAACAGGCGGGACATCTGGCATAACCTGAGTCAGTGAAGTGCAAGTCAGCACAGGGAAAAGGCAGTGTATCGTCTCAACTTGATTTACACGTGCACATACAAGTCAAATTAACACCCTGAAGACAACAACTGTTTGTATTGCAGCAGCACCTAGAGGTCAGAAGTAGGATGAAGATGACGCTGTGCTGGGTGCTGTACAGGTACAAGGCACATCCCCTGCCCATTTAACATCAGAGACCAAAGGGAGGAGCGAAATAGAGCTTCTCTCCCCTCGTCCCACAAGGCAAAGCACAGAAGAATCAAAAAGGATGCCCAAGGTCCCAGGAGAAACCTGCAACAAAGCCAGACGCCGATTCCCAGGTCAAGGCCTGACCGGCAAGGTCCCCTCTCCCTGCTGCGGTGGAGACTGAAATGTTCTGCCTGGCTCCGCGTTGGGATGACCACATTACTCACAAACGCTGAAACTACGAGCGAGTTGTTCAAAACGTCCCAAAACAGATGTCAACAAAACCACCACTGCATGCTAAGCTATCGTATAATTTTTGCTCAGGCCACCGATCATGCAGCACAGCTATTTTAGAAATGTTTGTCCTGTTTTTCACATCCTTCTGCCTAATGGAGACTGACTGCGTACGCCTACAAAAGAAAAACTGCAATCTTTTAGAAACTTCTATACCAGCATTTTCAAACATAATAATCGAGCAATTTCAAGTTTGAACTACGGAGTGAAGAGAGACAAAAAAGGGTAATTCCCAGCTTTCTGCTGGCACAGAATGCCACATTTTGACTCTGATGCCAGCTAGCCTCCGCTTCGCAAACCTGCCCACCCAGGACTGACCACCTTCAGCCACAGCACTCCTGAGGCTGCTGTTTTCAGCAGGAAAACCCTTACCTGGAGAGAAGAAGAGGACAGCTGTAACAATTTGGAACATCAGAATGGGGAGACAGGGGAAGTCTGCCAGGAAGTCAAAAATACAAAAAACAGCTGAAATAGCCTGCAAGCTCAAACAGGTTAAAATCACGTAAATATTGTGTTTTCTATGTAGGTCCTGCTTACATAACAGATGTCACCCTCACCAACTCCCAAGTATTTTTATAAGGCAAAGACATACAAATAGTTACTTCCCACCCATCCGTCAAGAGCTACCCCAGGCGTCAAGCACCCCAGCCAGCCCTGTGAGCCCCTTGCCAGCTCTGCCAGCCACTCAGCTCGCTCACAGCATGGCTGCAGTGGCCATGGTCCCCAGCTGCTCAGGTGAGGTGTGCTTCCTCCTCCCAAACTCTGCCACCACCTCAACTGTTTCCAGGGTCCGCAAAGGCTGCTACCACAATAGCTCAGAGGTATCTTTAGCAAGTTCAAAGGAATCCCCTTCACCTGAGCCCCTTCCCAGTCTCACAGCACAAGCTAATCGCACTCTGCCATCCTCCTGTGAGCCAGCATCTCTCCAGCCCTCAGGCTCAGAGGATTTGCAGCAAGGCACAAAGCTCTTTGTCACCACACCGCTGCTCAAATCCAGCCCAAGTTGATACAGAGCTAGTAGTTATCACCAGAAGGCTTATTCACTTGAGTATTCAGTGAAATTCCTAATGAACACCAAAACCAGCACTGCTGGTGATGCTAATTTTCACCCCTGAGGCAGATACATTTATCTTCTTTCCAAGAGGTGGTATTTAATTGTATCTTTAAAAAGAATGCAATATGTAACCTTTTTTTTTTCCTTTTCCTTTTAAATGAAAAAAAGCAACACTACTTTTAGCATTATACAAAATCTAGACTCAGAAGGTTTTGAAAGTTTACAAGTACTAGCAGCTGGAAAATAATTAGAATATTTCATGGTGCTGTGATCCCTTGGATATGTGCAAAATGAACAGGAACCATTCCAGAGGGAGGTCCACCCCACCGGTGGACTTTCTTCCTAACTTGCTTTGCGAACACCAGTTTACTCTGCCTTAACTGCTGTGCTGAGTTATGCCTTCTTTTCACTGCCTTCCACCTGGAGGCAGTTAGGACAATTCTTCCATCTCAGTTTTCCCATCAGAACAGGAGAAAGTTTCCTCCTCTAGCAAGATCCGTGATGCTCAGAGCGCGCTCTAATTGCCCGATGCACATTCAGGTCAGGTACCCACTGTAGTGGCATTAATGAGTGAGATGGAGACTGTTTACACCATAATCAAGAGAAGTTGGTAAACAATGCAAAAGCCAACAGCTCTGTTGAAAACACATAGCCTTGCAAGAGAACGCAGAGCAAGGGAGGGGAAATGGAGGCCCAGGAGGAACAAGACATGCTTTTATCTGAGTTCTCCTGTCAGATGTATACATTTCTGGTCTGACTGCGGCATTATCTAATGTTCTTTCTGCGTGGGATCAAGAACATCTCCGCGATGTCAATGCAACACAGCAATGGTTTCCCCAGAACATGCCCATGCCTCACGCCCAGACCCAAAAAGCTCCAGAATAGCCTTTTAAAAGCAAAGGGCCAACCAAAGCCAGTGGAGCTCTCTGGACACTGGTGGACTTGTCCACGGCACGATCTTGACACACACGCTCTCAGGAACCACTGTCCAGGGCAATGATTTGATGGGCTTGGTGCTTCCTACACATTCAGGGTCAGCCAGGCAGCACAAAACGGCAAGTGAGACTATCTGCAGCAGCAGAGGAGAGCAGGGCACCTGCTGCAAGCAGCTATTTCACAGCTCCTACAGCCCAGATTCTGTCCAACAAAAGTCCTCAGAGGTTACACGCAGTGGAATTGGATGCACTTAAATTAGTACAAGATCAAAACCTCACGTAAGGTAGAGTGTTAGCTCAGGCTCATGTATTACTTGCTTAACTCAAGTTTGTGGAGCAAGATCACAGAGCTCAACATTTCCAACGAGCCCTGGCCAGAGATCTCACGTTCAATGTCCGGAGCTGCTCACCGTGGATGCAGCAGCCCTGGAGAGAGTCGCAACTGCTCAGGTGCTTCGAAAGCTCTGTACCTCCAGCAAGTCTCCCTCGAGACTAACAGTTCTGCTGTAACAACAGCAAGGAAATAAATGGCATCAGAAAGGTTACCAAGAGCGGATTTAAAGAGCTGCACAGGACCTCTTTTCCAAAAATGCAAAAGTGTATTATTCCAGAAGTGTAGGATTGCTGTAGCTGAGATACCACCAGCTTCGGTCTCGGTAAACGGAAGAGTTTGGCCCCGTCAGCACACAGACTGTCTGCTGCCAGCACAACAACTGAACAGATGCCTTTGGTTAAGACGGGTTGAATTTAGGGAAATATCAAGGGATGTAGTAAAATGAACAAACACTTTCTTTGTGGCATGATTCCTTCTGCCTCATCCCTCTTCCCAGAAGGAATTTACCTCCCCTGGTCCCCCCAGATAAGGGGTCTGGCACTCCCTATCTGCACAAGCACTTCTGCAGTTCTTACACCTGAGTTACTGCTCCCAGGTCACAAAACACACTGAGACAGACTTTGAGACCAGCTGTTTTGTCTTTACCATCTGAACAGTCACCAGAGACTCCACCCATCACCCCAGATAACCTACCCAATCGAGTTTAGCGTCATTTACTTCAACTTAGACCTAACTTCACTTGTATCACAGTGTGGAAAATCAAGGTCCTGTGCAGCCTGCTGTAGGTGACCCTGCTTCGGCAGGGGGGTTGGACTAGATGACCCAAAGAGGTCCCTTCCAACGCAGACCATTCTGTGATTCTGTGAAACTAAGTGACAACTCCAGTTAACAGTGCAGTAGAGACATGTACTGTCAAGGCCTGCAGAGCCAGCGGGAAAAGCACTGCAGCGAATTTTAACACCACACACCCTGCCAGAGCCACCCAGACGAAGCCACAGGAGAGGTGCTTCCACACCACTTTGATTCCCTCTTCACTACGCAGCTGGTAGCAGGGTTTACTGTGCTGGGCAGGCACACGTTAGTGGTACACAGGCCCCCCCCAGGATCTCCTTCACAAAAACGACCAAAGTCTATTCCCCAAAAGGTTTTCAAGAAAAACAAATGAGAAAGAAAGAAACAGATCCAGTTTGATTAAAAGCCGGTGTGTTTCTCCGCAGCTGTAGCTCCACCAGGGTAGGCAGACCAGTGGTGTTAACTCTGCGTTCTCTTTTATTTTTCCCAGGAGTTGCCATACAATACAATGAAAACAAGAAACACCTGCTGTCCTAATGAACCAATACTCATGAAACTAGACAACCCACTAGCTGCCATGCTAATTATTGCAAAGCATGCAAAGAAAATTGATGAACAGCTACTACATTGCATACACTTCAAGCATTTTTTTTTTTCCCCTCTAGTCCGGATACTCATTACCTCCACTGCTGACTGCTAGAGGAGAAATAAAGCACAGTGGGGATGAACAGCATAAACAGCAACGCTGCGAGCACCGCCGTAAGGCCTCACATTGACTTTTTTATTTGTGATCTGAATTAAAAGAATGAGCAAGATAGAGTATTTTCATGAATGCCGGCCAGCCTGAAGCTATTTTTTCCCAGCCTTGTGTGAGTTTCTGTAGTGTTCAATTTTAAAGCTGAGGCTTAAAGTCTCTGCAGTGCGACCAAGAGCCTCCCATGCAAATGCCCGGCGCAGCCCGGGTTGCAGCTCGGCCTCCCGAACAGAGCGGGCTGAGCGCTCCGCGCTGGGGCCAGGACAAACCACGGTTTCCCTCTCCGCAACCTCAGCACCCACCACCCAGAGGCGAAGCGAGAGCTGCCCCGCAGAGCAAACCCCGCGTCCTTCCCCCCCCTCCCCGCGGCGTGCAACAGCTTCTCCCTTCCCAGGGACCAGCGCTCGCTCCCCCCCTCCCCTCCCCGGGACGCCCGCCAGCCCCTCGCCCCCCGGCCCCGCTCACCTCGAGTAGAGCCGGCGGGCGGCGGCGCCCGGGCTGTCCCCGGCGGGCGGGCACGCCATGGGCGGCGGCCCCGCCGCGGCGGAGGCAGGGGCGGCGGCGGCCCGGCACCGGGCAGCGGGGTACGGCGGCGGCGGGAAGTGATGCGCCCAGCCAAGAAACTCGCGGGCAGGCCCCTCCCCCGGTGATGTCAGCCCCGCGGCCCGGCCCCCTCCCCCGCCGGCACCGGGGCACGGCGGGGCTCAGCCCCCCCCCTCCCCCGGGTCCCCCCACTCGGTGGCCCGCGGGTCGCGCCGGTGCCCGGTGTTTGCCGGCCCTTTGCGGTGCGTCCGCGCCCGCCTTCAGAGCCCCGCAGCGGTCCCGCACAGACTGGGCGAGCTGCGGGCACCCCGCCCGCGTCTGAACGCCCGAGGGAGCCGCACAGCACTGCTGGTTGCTGACCCGCACCGCACGTAGCCACGTAACGCCCGGTGAGAAGCCTGGCTTTGCTCAGCCTAAGCCCTGTTGTCCTGCAAAGTAGATGCCTGCACCTGGAGGCGGTCAGGACGGGAGCGGAGACCGGGACCGGGCACAGTCGTGTCCACCTTACCCCAGCAGCAGGGCTGTGCCAGAGGCCCGCGACGTCCCAGTCTGCACAAGCAGACTCGGCCACAAAGCAAAGTCTGGCTCCTGCCTTCGTTAGCGAGGAATTCCCCGAGAAAAGCGATGTTTCCCTCTGGCCTGCAGCTTGTTTTCTGTGGTGGTTGTGTCCTGTTGAACCTTGGGGCCTTTACTACTTGTTGTCAACCAAATGTCTCAAGGTAGACACAGGTCATCTCTTCAGTGGTGCCCAGTGACAGGACAAGGGGCAACGGGCACAAACTGAAGCAGAGGAAGGTCCAGCTGAACCCGAGGAAGAACTTCTTCCCTCTGAGGGTGACGGAGCCCTGGCCCAGGCCGCCCAGAGGGGCTGTGGCGTCTCCTTCTCTGGAGATATTCAAGACCCACCTGGACATGGCCCTGTGCAGCCTGCTCTGGGTGACCCTGCTTCGGCAGGAGGGTTGGACTAGATGATCCACAGAAGGCCCTTACAACCCCGACCATTCTGCGATTGTGATCTTCAAATGCTGCATCCAGCTCCCTCTGTTTTCCAAGGCTTGAGGTGCTCCTGTAACAGTTGGTGAGCTGGTCTCTCAGCAGAGGCCTGTCTGTAAATTCATGTCACTTATCCAGCAACATCAAATTAAACATTGTTATCATCACAGACATCCCAAACAAGCATAGGTATAAACTGTGGCTTTCAGTGGTTCTAGCAGCTTGCTCCACAGACACAAGAACCCTGTGGTCAGTGGGAATCCAGAGCCGTGCCCTACTTACTGGACTGTTTCCCCCTGGGGACCTCCACAAAAGCCCCTCTCAAGTGCAAGCAGAGATCCTGCTCAGGAAAAAACCTCATCAATAACACCCCGCTAGCAAACCACAGAAGCCTCTTTCCCTAGAGCTAATTGATTGGGCATTTAAATCCAAAGCAAAAACACGTGAACAAACCTGCATCTGTGTCTCATCTTAGGAATAGTCTCAATCCTGTAGATAAATCACATCCAAGAAAGCTGAAACCATCCTGCTGAGACCCGCCTCCTCGCCCAGGGGTGTGCACCGGTGTCCTGGGTACCTGCCATACCTCCCAAGAAAAGGAACCCTCTGCACCTTCAAGCAACCAGCTACAGAAGCCACGCTGGAGGGACTGCGGGCAAACCTGTGGGCCAGCCTGGGACATTCTGCCTCACACCAGCCAGTTTTTACCCAGGTTTGTGGTTTCACTGACAGCAGCAAACATCCTGGCACAAGCAGCTGTTCACAGGCGTGTGGAAACCAGTAACTGTTCAGCTCTAAGAGATCTTGGTATTCCCAGGGGGTATGTTTGTTCGTGCCTCCCTCCTTCCCCAACCCCTCTTCAAGTCAAGAATACTAGTGCAGAAGATGAAAACCAGCTGCTGTTGCTGCTGGCTACAGCCCTTCCTCAACCGCAGGAGACAGAGGGTGCTTTGCTGCACGAGGCCCACAGCGCTGGGTCGGCATTTAATGAATGCAGGCAGATAGAGTAATTGCCCTTTGGAGAAACAATGCTGGAAAGGGGAGCAAAAGAAAGGAGGGTGGAGACCAGCTTCCAGTTTGGGCTGTGGCCAGATATATGGTATTCCACAGAGCTCCGGGCAAACGGGTCACCCACACGCTAATGACACAGGAATCGCTGGGTCACGTTCCACGGCCTGGGTTATGCAGTAGGTCAGACTAAGATGAGCATAATGGTCCCCTTTGGCCTTAAAATTCATGAATTTGCAATGGATAATTTATCATCTGACAGACTCAGCTTCTTTTTCTTCTTGTAGAAGTGGCAAACAGGTCACAATAGATTTGAATTCATTAGATGAAATAATTCAATTACTTTGCTGTGGGTTGGGTTTGGTTAACCCTACATGTTTATGCCAAGAAGCTCCCTGCAAGTACTTGGACCTGAGCCACAACCCAGATCCATTGCTCAGCTGCAGTGAAACAGGCAAATTACAAGCACACAGAGAGAAAGAAACCTCAATACTTTAAAAATGCCACTAATTCATCTGGTGAATTGTGTCCACGTTGTGTCATACATTGGGAAGGACACGGAGCAATTAGAAAGGCTCCAGATGAATGTGACAAGTGTGACCTATGCTAAAAAGGTAAAAGAAATTGGTTTGTTCAGTCCAGATAAGATCAAGAGGAAGTGGAGTAGTAGTCTTCAAACATGAAAAGGGCTGCTGCGAAGAGCAGCAAAAGGGAGAAACGGATCATGAAAAAGGGGGTAGGAAACAAAATACTCCGGCTAGGATCCATGACAGCAGCTGCTGGGGTCACATTAGACAGACATTATGTACCTCTGCACGTCCAACAGCTTTTTGTTCCTGCAATCTTAAGGCACCGCTGACTGCTAGTAAAGAGCTAGGCTCACCAAATTACCTTCATCATCTTGTTCCTCCCAGCTACGGAACATCTCTGTCTTCACTTACAAACACAGGCAGAATCACAATGCTAACAATAGCATTGCAGGAACCTTAAAATTTCTTGAGCAATTTTTAATATTTCTTTTAAAAATTTATGTCCAAAGCCATCACAACACAATATGAAAGAGCTCTATTGTCACATTTTGTACTACTTGGAAGAGACAACCGTGAACATAACAAGGCACAGAACGCTGAAGGGAAGACAGCGAGACAGTAATACAGATCCGTGACACAGGAGTCAACCAGCAAATTTTGCCAATCGTTTCAGGATTGCTAAGACAGAAGAACATTCCTCCACTGCCTTGATGTCTTCATCATCCAAACACACTAAGGAGTCAGGCATCCTCCAAACCACAAAGATCTCTCTTGATTAGCATGGAAGCTTTCCTGCAGCTCATGAAATGGATTGCTGGTGGCCTCTGCTGGGGTTTGTGTGCAAAAAGAGCACTGCAATTCAGATTCCCGAAGCTGATGGACCCCACCTGAAATCACTACTGAACAGGCTCGGTAATTGCCAACTCTTACTGGCAACAGCTGTAATTAAACACCATCACCTTGCACCGTCTTTTTTTCAGACTGGGAGATTCTGAAAGCACTTTGCTATTGTCTGGCATACTGGAAAAAGTTTGCCATTTTCTAGATTCCTTTAAAGGCAGCATGCAAGGAAAAGCAGGCGATGGTCCCTGTTTCTGTGGATGTAGAACTGGATATTTTTTCTTGTGCTCTTTTTGACATGAAAGAAGGCCCAGGTGATCCTCGTCTGTGGGCAGGTGCATCCAATTTCTGCCCCTTCCCCACTGACCGTCACTTAACTCGGAGCTCTTTTTCAGTAAGTGTGACAAAGATGAGGGCTTTGAAGACAGAGGGTCTCTATATAGTTCTTGAAAATATTAGGATGACAAGACCTATTACTGTCTGAGCCAAGAGAAGGGGGCAATGATAACTCCAATGTTGTCATGTGGCTGAAGATGCTAGCAGGCAGGTAGCAGAACAGGGCGTCTTTTCGAGCTCATACTCAACTAAGAGTCCCATGATGAGATAAATCCACAGGAAAACAGGCTTTCAGCAGCAGCACTTGCAAAAAGATCATGAAACTTAGCGACTGTAGGCTGCAGATAGTTGGTTATTATCAGGCAGGAGCAGGACAGAGAGGCTATAAATGATCCACTATCAATCAGACAAAATAGACAAACCAGAACAGTGTGGGGATGGTAAAAATTTCCCTACCCCCTTCCTTCACGCTTTAGGCAGCTCGATGATCTTCACCTGGAGACAGAACAGTACTGGTTTCAACCAGCCTAGAAAGAATCATGCAGTGAAACACAGGGGAAACTTTGTCTTGGCTTTATATCTGCTGGTTTTACACCGTAAATTTAGATGGAGATAAAAATATCTTTGAGGAAGTTTGCACCTTATTAATATCAAAGTACCCCAGTGGATGTAACTGCCTTTTGTAAGCAGGCTTCTAAATGCTACCTCAAGTAGCAGGAAGTGTAGAGAGGGGGGATAGATGCAAATTTATAATTAGCAGAATTTGTTTAAAACCAGTGATAGTAGTTTACAGTGAGTAGAGGTAAATAAGCAACAACAGACAACGGCTGTCAAGAGCAGTTATATGGTAAAGGAGAAAACTGAAGAGACATAAGCTGTAGAGACAGGATAAATCAGGCTGGTGTACATGCTTGTTCTTTCCAGACAAACTCTAATATACATGTATTGTGTTATTGTTTATATTTTACCTTTTAATATAGAGTAAAAAATCCATAGATGTCAAAAGACCTTGACATAATGAAGAAGCAACATTTCTTGTTCCAAACACAGATTTCTATCTATGTCACCTCTGCTCTTCTTGGTCACTGAGCAAGGCTGTGCCACCAGACAGCTCATTTAACCTTTCAAACTTCATTTAAATCAGTAAACAGCTAAGCCAGTAAAGCTTCCTCTGCTTCTCCTGGCCCGACCCCGTGGCTCCTCAACACTGATCCAGCACAAGTGTTCTTGTGGCCACACACTGAACTGAATCAGAGAACTAATCCAAGTGAAAAGTAATCCAGCAGATGCTCTGCACGTGCAACACCGTGGGTGTTTTTCAGCTAGATGCAGTTCTTCCCCAGTTTGTTGGGCAAGTGCCTGCACAAATGCAGACACCAGACAAAGAACACAGGGCTGGAAGTTCGTACAGTGGAGATAATAAAATAACTTCTACCTATCCCTCCTGGGGAAGTAATAAGAGTGAAAGTCTGAAGATCTTACATGTATTACTGAGCTGGGAGCAAAGTACTTTTAATAAGCCTGAAACCAGTGTGAAGATGGGTTAAGAGAGGAGTTAGCCTTGTTAAAGAAAAAGGGTATAATAGAAATGGCCCTGGAGGGTGCGAAGGCTGGTATACAAATCGGGGCCACACACACCCTGTCTGAACCAGGAACATTTGCTTTGGCTTTGAGATTTTCATAAAACATAATTACATGGGTTGCAAAAACAGTCTCCTCCGAACAGCCCAGAGCCATGCAGGAAACTCGTGAGGGGACGGGATGGGTTTCAGCAGGAGCACTTAGCCATTCCTGTTATTTAAAACAACATATTAATAACAAGGTTCAATATCTTTCTTTGGGGAACAGAACTCTGCAGGCATCTGGAAGATTTAACAGGTCTAAACAACACTGCTGTGTTGCAGAGCTTTTTTCCAGAACCTGTAAAGGAATTACAGTTTTCAACGGCTTCTGCAATCCTTCTTTCCACTGAA
Source organism: Opisthocomus hoazin (assembly GCF_030867145.1). Classification (NCBI taxonomy): domain Eukaryota; kingdom Metazoa; phylum Chordata; class Aves; order Opisthocomiformes; family Opisthocomidae; genus Opisthocomus; species Opisthocomus hoazin. The sequence continues at coordinate 15,248,207 of NC_134432.1, forward strand.
TCTGGTCCCAAGGCAACAGAACTCCGCTGTTCAGAGAGTGGGACTCAACGAGGAACCATTATTTCCTCTCTCAAGTAGAAGTAGAAAGGTTGTGGCAATCTCCAGATAACCTGTAACAGAGACTCACAGCCAGGAATATTATTCATATCTGAAACAAGGAGGATCATCTGAGAGTAAAGAGTTGGTTTGCTGACTGTGGCCATCTTGGAGCACAGAGACCCGGGAAAAGCTGTGACTAACAAGCTTCTCTGAATAATTTAGCTGCATGCAGCCACAACTGCTGAGCAAAGAGATCCTCTCTGGGGGGTCACATTCACACGGAGAGCTATGCTGCCCAGGCTAGCCAGCGGGGTGTTGGGTAGGATGCCTGTTGGCCAGTAAAGGTGGATGCAAACCCCTTCCCAGAACCTGGGTAGTAACACAGCAAGCGTGCTCTAAACTTCTTTCCCCACCCCAGAGTAAGGCCCCTCTCTTCTCCTGGTAGAGCACCAAAATACACATCAAGACCTTAGCAGTTTTCACAAGTTACATTGCTTTATGTTTGGGTGCATTGAACAGTTGAGGATTTTGACCTTTCCAGCTTTGTGCATATTTATACATCCTCTGTCTCTGATGTCCCTGAATTTCCTTTTCATTAATACTCCTCTCAGCCTCGGAAGAGGCAAACAAAGAGGCAGAACTCATCCGCTTCTTTTAACTTTCAAGCTTGACTGAAAACACTTCATTAAATAAATAACAAGAGTCCCTTAAAGTTCCCTTGCCCTCAACCTTATAGCTGGTTTGGAATGAAACCCTATGACCTGGAACTGGCTTGCTTGGTAGATGGGGATTCGTTAGGCAGGGCTAGAGGGGACTGTCCTGACTTCTTTGTGCTAATGTCATGTATGCCTTGTATCGAAAAAGCCAGCACCTCTTTAGCCAAAATCTTACTCTTTGCCTCAGAGCAGGATGACAGTTTGTACAGAGTGCCTTAGGAAGGCTTTTGAACTCGGCAAGTTCCAAGCACAGGGAACTGATGCCTGTTGTAACAGCGAGCGCTCTCCCTCACGCCAGCCTCCTCCTCGGCCCTGCCATTGCCCTCTCTGGATGCAGCTTTCTCAGGGGAGGCTGGCCCAGCCTGCCAGGGCACTGCAGCCTCAGCGCTGCCCTGACCGCGGTGCGGGGTGCTCGGGGTCTGCAGACACGCTCATCTTCCTCCTTGCCTGGAATCAAAACTGGCTATTCGTGTGGTCTGCGTTTCAGCTTGGCTTTGCCATGACCATGAATTACCTGAGACCCAGCCTGGCTAATGGGCCTAGAGGGAAAGCTGGAGCTGACTGCAATATGCGAGATAGGTGGTATCTGATAACCAGCTGGGAGGCCTGTGAACAGCCTTGGCGTCATTAATTGCCTCTCACACATGCCCCCAGGCATCCCAGTGATGTTGGCAGCAAGCTGGACAAGCTCGAGCAACACAGGGATTTCTGCTTCCCTTTCATCTCTTGGAAAATCCGCATCGCTTCTCACTGCCTGGGGGCACGTGCTCTGTGGAGCATGGTCCCTGCCTGCTCGCTGTTCCTGCAGGAGAGTTCAACAGCCTGGAAGGTGCCTGCTGCAAGAGGTCTTCTTAGGACGTCAACCGAATCTCCAAGAGGGTGGTGGGAGTCTCTCTTGTGGTTCATCAGAAATATGCTGGCTTTTTTATGGGCTTGGAAGACACGAATGGCAGTAACAGGGAGCTTTTCTTGGAGGCACTTTACCAAAGATTTATTGCTCAGGCAAATACCCCAGAGCTCCTAGTCATGATCAGTTCATATTTACAATGATGGCAATGGGTTTGTTTAACTAATTTCAAGTTCCAACAGTCAACAGACAAAACCCCAGTTTCTCCTGCTGGAAGTCTGGGAAAACCTCCTGTTAGCATTAACTGAAATAAGAAGTAATCTTCTGTTATACTTGAAAGCCTGGGGGAAAAAATATACATTTTCACCTTTGAAGGGGTTTTTATTTCCTTTTTAAATTATAACTGTTGGTAATGACATTAATTACAAGCAAGCGTGTTTGGGATTGTTTTTCAAACAGATTGCCAAATAGTTACACTGTAATTGCATTGTTTAGTCAAGCTTCTGCAAGTGCTTTCCAAACACTCCCTGTGTAACTGACAGGGTTTAGTTCTGTTTAACTAACTAGCAACTCTGAGACCAGAGGCAGAAGGAGCGGGCAAAGTGAATCTGTCGCCAACCACACTGCAAGGTCGCAGAGGCTCCGGCAGCAGCACCAGACTGCGTCACCCCTCGCGGTCCCCAGACCAGCCCTTTGCGACAGGAAGCACGTTCTGGTTGTAACCAAAGCTGCACTCTAACCACACGGGCTCAGGTCTAAACCCATCAATTTCTTCATCAGCAACGAAAGCCAACACAAAAATATCAGCATTGACAGCTCAAGTCTGCTAAGTGTTTATGGCAGGATATATAATTTTTTTTCTACATTTCTTCCACTTGAAGATAAGTCTGTTCTTATCATTCTAATAGAATATTAGGACAATGTTGTAGCAACATTAAGCTGCGCTTTCTAAAAGTAATGATTTTCATTTTAGGACTGATAACTGGCACACAGCACACTCTCTGCACCATTCATGCTGATTTTTGAGCAGATAACAGAACACAGGGAAAGTTTCAAAGGCCTGAAAAGAGACTTGTAGTGAAATGAAATATCTTAGAAAAGTAACAGGGATGTCCCAGGTAGTCCAATACTGATGCCATGCTAATATGGGCCACAGTCAAAAGGGCCATGGAATGTCAATCCATTGCTCCAGAGACCTGCTCATCAAACTAGCAATCTTTCTTTTGAGGAGATTATAAATTCATTTAATAAAGGTAATTCAGCTGACATAATAGACTTAGGCTTCTGCAAAACGGTTGACTTAATCTTGCATGACATTCTGTTAAAAATAGTACTCAACAAAATCAATGTAGCTTATATTAAATGAATGGAAAATTTGTTATCATGGATCTAAAAGTAATTATCTGATAGAGGACTTTCTAGTGTGTCCAAAAGGATTTACTCTTCATATAATGCTATTCAACGTTTTTATCAATGATCTGCCATTGCTGGCAACGTTTGTGTAAAAAAATGAATTTAGAAGAACAGTAACAATTAATGAGAGAGGTGGATCAGTTTGTTTGGTAGGGGGACACATGCTGGAGCATGCATTCCAGCACAACCAAACATCACTGCACTTGCAGTTCTGATGACAAGAATGAGCTGAAAACGCACATGCTGAGATGAAGGAGCTGTGGAAAGGCTTCCGGCAGCTAACAAACCAAGTCTAAGACCACAAAGCAACACTGTAGCAAAGAACGTAAATATCAGCTACAGGAGAAATATCAGCTACAGGAGTGGTGCAAAATTAGCCCATCAATTGACTGAGCTTGATTAAGTTTATTTCAAGGTTTGACGTAATTTTAGGTGACAGTTAACTTTATAGACAAGAAAATTTCTGGGAATAGAAAGCTTTATAGTCTAGTAGAAAGTGGCACACACAGAACATGCAGCTAGGCAAATTCAGACTGGGAGTAAGATGTGATGTTTAAATGTAGGTAATTAAACAGTGGAACAAGGAAATTCTTAGGAACCGAGTGCACCCTCCGTTAGCTGATGTCTGGAAGAAAGGTGTTTAAATATGCTGCAGTTCAAACACAAGTTCTGGGCCTGATGCAGCATTTGCTGAGTGAGAGTGTTTACTCTGTGTTATACCAGAACTCTAATTAGACAATCTGTTCTGTTATCTGTAAAACCACTTTTCTTGTTTTACCTATTGATCCGTTTTATCTACTGATATTTGATATTTTTCCCGGGCTGGCAAATCTCAGCATTACTGTTGACATGACAGTCATGTTGTTAGTGTAACATGTACTGCAGTATCGATCATGCTGTGATTAACAGCCTGTAGTGCCTGAGGGACAAAATGGATATTAATGTTTGCTCAAGTTGTCTGTTGAGATCAAATATTTGTGTCCTTTGTTGACTGCAGCCTGCAGGCTGCATTGGCCTCTTGGTAAAGAACAGAGTCCTGATTCCGAGTGAAATGTTGGAGAGTGGCAAAGCACAGTGTTAGTCTATGGGATTTACAATCCCATCCCCTCATTTTTCCTCGGAAAAGCAAAGGCAGTGGAGCTCGTGGCTTTACTCCTCAGAACAGTGTGTCTACCTCTCAGCTGCTGCTTTTGAGTTTCACTCGAGAGCTGCTAAATGATGTTGTCATAGAAACATAAAAGGGGCATCTGGGAACCCTTCCAGGCTGGGCTATGCGCCGGACCACACATTTCACTCCCATGTATCTAGATCTCTACAAACTTATTACCTTTCTACCAGACAGCGCAATTAACCAAGTACAGGTTTTCTTACCAGATTCTTGCATAGTGGTGGTGCTTCTTGCTCACAGTGGCTCAGCTCCGAAATAACCATCCTGTCCAGGTGTCCAGAATCTGTTCTTTCTCTCAGTGAGCCACCACGCCCACCAGCTTTGCTGCAAGCAAACAAATTCCTCAGGGTCAGCTTCTCTGCTTACATAAACTGGGATAGCTCTATTGACTGGCACAGGGCTGTACCACTTTACATCAGTGGAGAATTTAGCCTTCAAACGTATGCTATGTTTATTTTACATTGGAGATGGGTATGAAGTTAGTATCTATTTTCCTTTGCACTTAGCTCCATATAGATTAATTTTGTCAATAATAAGGCAATATTTTTGCTGGTTTACATTATTATCCAAAGAGACAGAAGAAAAAAAAAAAAGCCCAGACAAGCAAATTCCAGTCACAGTCAGAAATGATCTTGGGTTAAATGACTGCACTGTCTGGCATCCCAGGGGACAGCAGCAATGAAACACTGGCAAATCTGAGGGCAACCTGACTTGACAGAGCATAACACGGCAAAAGACAGTCTGTGCTGTTAGCTTGTCCTGCTGCTTCTTCAGTGATAATATTCTGGGCTGGTACTTAGTGGTAAAACAAACACAATCAAGGGGAAAATGGATGAATTTATGAGCAGAGGGTCAATGGCCCCAGAGACTGTCCTTAGTAAGTGGGATATATAAAGCTCTTCTGCTCTCATAACCTCTTGTAGTCACCTGTACTGGTATCCCAACGGGGACAGAGCAGATCAGCTCTGATGCAAGGCAGCTGTTGTGCATCAGAGATGAGCTGCCACGGTGGGTCTGTACACACCACAATGTACCAGCTTGCCCAGGACTTTCTGCCTAGGTAATTAGGTAAGCTTCTCACTATGCCATCTGCAAATGATGCAGGTCCGAGATTGATGGCCTGCAAATTGGTGAGTGGAGATCAAGAACTGAAAGGTGGCAGGAAGGATTTTGAAAGCCACTGAAGGACCAAGGAAAGCACTACCGAGAGGAAAACATGCAAAAGGGAAGGGGAAGCTCTGGCTGGCAGCATCTGCTGTGTGGGTAGAACTGGATGGGAAAGAAACAGGCAGCAGCAGAGGAAGGACAGGAGGACCCAGTTCCCAGATTTTGGTTGGACTATTTGGATTTTGAACATACAGCTCTTCTTGAAGGCAGAGGCTGAGGTCTTACCATTCTTAGTAGCTGTTTGGTGCTTTGTTGATAGATTGAAGCAGAACAAAGCAACATTTGAAGAAAAAGCTGTGGAGCACAGTAAAACATGCTTACCGAGTGTACAGAGCTTTGAGACTTTGCTGCCAAGGATGCTGTATCCTCCAACTCCAAGGGAATTTTCCTTCTTGTATTTGTCACAAATATACTCAGGTGTGTACTAAATTACATATTTAAAGCCAGTCACACTAAGCCAGACACACGGTAAGTCAGGAGATTTCGAGCTTTGTTACTAGATACGACAACAGGCAAGTTAGTTACGCGATGCAGTTCTGCAGGAGCTAGTGACCACACTGGTCATTGGTTCTGTGTAAGTTAGATTTAACCGTTACGCTTAGGTGGGAGCAGGATCAGACAGGTGTGTGGTGCCTGATCCCAGAGAAGATTACCTGGCACTGTCACTCAGGTCCTGGTAATGTATGGTGATGAAGGCAGCACTGCAAAAATAATGTTGTTGCTGTCTCCATATATCACTGTGCTTGAATGTCAATAAATGGGAAAATCTGAAAACAGTAAATCATTCCCCACTCATCTGATCTCTTGTTACAGAAGCACTGTTCATTGCTTACAGAACATTTGTCTCACTCACGGGTGTAACAAGCTGTTATGGGGGCCTTTACCAGATGGACTCTTCCCCCAGCTCCAGACCAAAAGCACAAACTGGGCAGCATTCCTGAGCTGCAGGGTCCACCATCTGCAGGGAAGCAGGGAATAGACTCTGCTTCTCCTCTCTCTGAGTTTGTTGGGCACAGGAATGGTGCATCCGTGTGCCTACTGCTCTGGTTTGGTGCCCAGGGAACATAGGCCTGCTCGTTGCATGCCTGGTCCAGCCCCCACCAAAAGCCACAAGAATCTTTGCATCAGCTTCTGTGGGTTTTAGGTCAGGCTTTAATACACCTCATAAATTTTTACTCCTGCAATTCTCCCCACCCACCTGCCCTTCCTTTTTCATTTTACAGTGCACGGAGACCATGCGCAAGGAATTGTGCCATTCTACCTGTAAATTGTTGATTTAAATTGCCTAATCCCAGCCCGGCAGTATAAATCCTCTCATGCAGCTGGAGAGCCCCGTTTACTATAGCGGGTTTCCATGGCAATCCAGCGCTCTCCCACGTTCAGCTGCACAGTGCAGGCAGCCCCCTCCTTCTTCAGATTCCATCCACATCGTCTCCTATTGATAAGAAAAAACCCCAAATGGGCCACGAATAGCTATTTCCTATCTTAACACACGTTCCCCCAATAACTGGATGATACATATGGTTTTTAGCATATACAGAGAACATTTGCCCTTCTCCAGACATCATTTGGCATGTAGCATAACATCCAGATATTCTGAAGGTCTAGTTCTTTCCTGACACATATTAGTCTTGTCATCTCAGGACATCAGTAGGAAAACACAAACTTAACATTTCCTGGTGTTTCTGACTGTAATCGCTACAAAGGAAAGGTATCTCTCTACTGCAGCAAATCCCTGCCTAGGCTTGGGGCAGCCTCACGCTAGCCTCCCACCTGCATTTGAGCTGTTCTCTGTACAGCACTCGGTACAACTCAGCAACTGAGTGTATGACACAGATCATGGGAAAACTACGTGCTTATTCCTAACAACATGGGAAACAGCATGAGCTGCTAGGATTAAAAAAAAAAAAAACAAAACAAAGAAAGAAGATCAGTGGTACCAGCAAAAAATCTGCAGCCAGGGTCAAACTCCTCCCTCTGTACCTCTGAGCGTGTTACATGAATATTGCTATTTTACATTACCTGTGGAGGAAGAAATTTGTGTCTTAGAGCTGTGACAAAGTGTCATTAATGGGGCAGCCCATTTATCTCAGTTTTATTGTGCTGCTGATTTGAGTGATGATAAGTACCCTTAAGAATTACTTCAATATGTAATGGTCAGCCCTAAGCTCCTTGCAGGTTCTAATCAAATCCCAAAGTGTCTTTATCTTTGTCCCTTTTAACTTTAGCTCATGCTTTGGCACAGATTTCAGTGGGTGCAGGATTGGGCCCTTGGCCATCAGACTTCAGAGCACTACACTTTTTTTTAATCAGCTGCCACTTCCCACCATATGCTTACTACAAAATTCATGTCACATCCAGTTTGCAATCAAAGTCTAGATTTGTGCTTTGATTGTTTGCTAACTGTGAATTGCTGTGAAACGTGGTTTACACTGTAAATTGCTTAGTCAGGCACTGTAAAAAAAACCCCAACAAACAAGTACCATTTCCTTTCCTTTTAGCTGGACGTATTTCTCAAAAGTGAGGGAACTCCCAATGCTCACAAAGCTAAGCACACAGAGCAAACCAGCAAGAGAAAGAAAGGAGTGCGTCTGCCAGAGCTGCGAATTATTGTTGATGAGATTATTGGAGTATATCTGGTGGGCACAAAAGTATAGCTGCACAATATGCAGCTGTTTCAAAACCCAGAGACTTAGGAGGAATTTCTGGTTTTGGTTCACATACATATGCACTTCCTGAATTTTGCTAGGCCTTGTGGGTTATTGGTTTAAAGATTTCCTAAACAGTGACAGTGCACAACAGCGGAAACTGAAGGCTCTGGGAGGTGAGCCTGCAGCCTGAACGATGTCAAACAAACCTCCAGACTCCAAACAGCCTCATATGGGGTTGAGCAATTACCAAGCCCACTTGCCTTTGCCTTGCAAAACCACCAGAAAGCCTGGCTGGAGCTCAGAGTGCCGCAGCGTGGCAGAGCTGGGCGCTTCGTGTCCCACTTTATCATCGTGCATATGCAAGTGTAACAGCAGCAGAAACCGCTGGCTGGGAAAAAGTGGAGACTCCTATCTGGACCATGTGCTCGCCGTGGGATAATCCCATGTGATGGGTTAGCAGCATCTCTCTGTGGATTCTTAGCTGCAAGAAACTTTGCAATATCCTTTCCAGAAAAAGCCCAAAATGGCTTTTGTAAAACCTCCACTGGGTATGCGATAGCCTGTAGTCTAATTTGCTAAAACGAGTAGGTGGGTAGTCTGAGTGCCTCTGTAGGGGAAATTCAGAGCTTCAGGGCTGATGCATCGTAAATGCCATACGACTGAAACACGGAGCCTAATTCTGTCGTAGTTCCACGTGACAGGAGCTGTGGAGTCAGCAGGCCAGAACCGCACCTGACTCGCTCATTTTGCTCATACAGTTCTAAAAAACAAATGCAGATGGACTGGCTCCTGTCTGCCCGGGCTCACACTTGGCACCCTGATTTGGGAGTTTCACACACTGCAGAAGTGGGATTTGGCCCATAGGTTTCCCTTCATCTCTCAGCAGATTTGTGGTCTAACACTCCAAGATGTGCAGCATAACACGCAGGCAATCTGTCACTCTCCTGGCTCTCGTCAGCTCCAACAGCTTGCTGAGAAAAAGCAGTGCCAAAATAGATGCCAGTCCGACCCGAGGGACTTGAGGAACATTGCCTGCACGCAGCTGAAAGCTCTGCCTGTCACAGCATGTGCATTCCCGCTCTGCTTGGCTCCTCCATCAACCCAGCAGGCTGGGACCAGCCCCGGGGCTTTCCTGGTTACTGTCGCAGTTTCCCATCTCACTGTATCTTCACTGAAAGTTGCCCTCGCGCTGCTGAGGTTTCACTTTACTGCTCCCTCCTCTCTCTTCAGTGGACCAGTTCACTTGGCACGGTGGCTGCCTGTGAACCCCGGGACTGCAATTAAGGCTCTTATCACTTGTGCACCCTGAATAGCTGTGGCTCCTGTCTTGGACAAGCTCTGCATTCCTAGCACTGAAACCTCTAATCAGGCCGAAACATTGGCTTGGAACAGCTTGAAATGGGAACTTCGTGACTCCACTCTGCAGCTCAGGAATTCCTTGTTTGGTTAAACTTGAAAAGCTGGGGATATCTGAGCACAGACTGCTGTGACGTTCATTCAATTAGCAGTCTGAGTCTGTTTCTTCAAAAGAACTTCTCTAGAGACCACAGGGATCCATGCACATGAAAGGATGTGGTGTCGGTATCTTGCCTCACCATGTGAGTGCTTTCCAGTAATAACGAACACTCACAATACTGACATTGCTGCTTAAAGAAAAACTGTAGAATTATAAAGCATGAACAAATAATTGAGGACATAAACCACAAAAAAAAAGCCAAATTCAATATGAACCAAAATGCTGATGAAAGTGTACATCAGTCTCCCCTGTTCTGGAGTGAGGTGGGAGCTAGAAGAGGATACAAAGCCTCTTCTTGAGGTACTCACTGAAATTCTGCCCGTGACAGCAGCAAGTGATGGCCACTGCTACAGGGTAACAAGAACTGTGTTTTAACCCTATTCGTTTGTCTTTACTGTAGTCACATGCCTTCCATGAATATCTGGAATATTCAGAATAGCCTTGGGACCTGCAGAATTTCAGCATATATGAGAGGATATTTGTGGGAAGAAAATTTACAATTCAGAGATGGAAAAATTTCACAGGAAACCAATGTCTAAGGACAATCCAATCAAGCAAGAGCAGCAGCATTGAATGATCAGCCTAGTCTTAGCCACTGTCTGTTGATTGTAGTAGTTTTGGATAACCACAGATCCAGGAATTAGCTGTGAGTAACTCTGGGGCAAAGAGCTGCAGAAACCAAGTCTCCCAAAGTAGTGCATGGGCAGCATGCAAACAGAAGGCAAATTCCCCGACTGAGATATGCCTTAAGCGATGCTCAGCCACCTGCAGCCATAACCTTGGGAGGGTTTCAGCAGTGCCCTGGCAGGCCTCAGCCCAGGATGTCCCTGCCCGTTGAAGCCCATCAGAAAGACGTTCTGTGGAAAGGCTGAGTGTGAAAACGAAGAGGAAAGTGAAGCACTGCTATAGCAAGAGTTTTTCTGGTGCTACCCGTTCCAGATTGTCTTTGACCAAGGTGGCAGCTGCCATTCTCCCGGGTTGTCCTGGCAGCCAGCGGGCCCCGGAGCACCCCAGCTTGCAGTGCTCCTTCTCCCGTCCGCGGGCGGAGTTCGCCCCCTGCTGTTTGCTGAACAAACTGTTCCCCCCGGCTACCCCGGACCGGGAGGGCAGGAGCAGCGGGACCTGAACAGCCAGAACGGTTACCCCCAGATTGCAAATACTGCACCTTAAAACCCGTGACACTTAAAGAAAGTGACACCCGCAAAGTGGGAGAAGCTTTATCTGAGACTTTAGCACACACTTACTTCTTATTCTCAAGCTTTTCTTTATAACCATGAAGACCAGAAACTCTTTTTTTCATTTCCCCCTAAATAAAAGCCAACATTCAGAATTAAGCCCTCTGCTCTACTAAGCCCAGGAATTCAGGTGTGACAGAGAGTGCTGCTGAGAGCAGGATCTAAGGCTGGATGAGCCCACAGAGAAAGGTGTGAGGAGAGGTGCCCTGGGACGACAAGAGTTGCTCTGCAATGAGGAAAGTGCCCCGTGATGAGGACTCAGGTCTGGTTTCTCCCCTGCTCTGGCACCATAGTCTCTCTCCACCTCAGAACTGCAGAGCTGCTTCCACCTGGGCCCCAGGTTGGTCGCCCTGCTCCTCTGCTGCCCTGCCTTCTCCTCTGCAGCCGTCCAGCCCTGGGAGTGGTCATCTCCAGGATGCCAGATGCCCTGGAAAGGACGCAAGAGCTTGTCAAGAAAGCTGCTGGCATCTTGCCACATGTTTGCAAGCTGAGATCAGCCTTCAGGCTCCTCTTGTTGCTGTTTGTTTTCTCCTTGGTTCCTAACAGCCTCTCCCTGTGCCGTCGCTACCGTGGCCCTGCACGGAGGAGCTCAAACAAAGGTGTGGCGATGGCTGATGGCCGGCTGGGCTGGTGGGACTCCTCTGCACAGCCTCCTGCACCTCCCAGCACCCATGGGCAGGGCACGGACTGACCTAGCGCTTGTCGCAGGGGACCTTCTGTGTTCCCAGCTGGTGCCAGGTAGCTGGTGCTCAGCCCAGGGAAGGAGCAGTGAATGGCAAGTTTGGTGCTGAGATCTTTCTCACGCCTTCATTTGGAAGTGGCTTCTGGGATTAGCCAGTGCAGAAAGGCTCTGGCCCTCCTACAGATCATCTCTAGGTGCTTTTGCACAGCTCCAAAGTGGAGACTTCGTTCCATTCATGGATGAGGCTTCAAAAGGTAAGTGTTAGCCAGGCACTAACAGGAGGACGTGGGGGGGAGATGACTTCCTTGACTCTCTGATCACACAGTCCTCGCCTCAAGCGAGCATGCTAGACTCTGAGCTCCCAGGGCAGCTCTTCAGGGTGTATTGACCCAGAGCAGGACATTTACCAACCGTGTCATAGCGCTGTCTCTCCCCGAGACTCCCTCAAAAGGATGAGAAAATTAGTAAGCACAGGTAACATTTGCAAAGACCACAGAAATGTGAATTAGGAGGGTCTTTATGGACACACAGCAATTATAGATGAGAAAAAATATAGATAGGCATATAAATGACCTAGGCTGTTCTCAAAGAGCAGCAATGACTTGTCTTTTTGCATGGTTATTTCAGACATAGATATCAAGTAAGCAGAGCTCTAGCACAGCTGGAAGATGGACAACAGTTCTGCATCTGGAGAATCAAATCCTCTAGCTGGTACGTGGGTAATGAGCTTCCATTTTCCTCTGTACGGTCAGAGTAGAGACTTGGATAACTTCATTTTAAATCAAGGATTTACTGCTTACTGGAAGAGTTTAGTGCTTGGTTTAATCTGGATTGCATGACTTCAGACACAATGGAGCAAATATTTTGAAGTTTTGAGAGCGATGGACAATTTTGTAACTGTGCTTGTAGCTCCTACAGCAACATTGAAACTCCCGATTTCATGCTGCTTTCTAACACAAACCTGCTATGAATCTTCCTCAGCCTGCAGTCAAGACTCAGCTACTGTGGAACGTGTGCAAGAAGTTCACACTGGGAGCTTCTCTCTACCTGATGTGTTGCTTTGTTATTTTCTGTAAAAAGACATGAGCCATTCTAACTCTCACAAGTAATCCTGCATGGGGTTTTTTTGTAACTACTACCAAATAGTATTGAATTGGGAAATTCAGCTCAGTCTTCCTTAAATACTTGCAAAACTTCCAGCTAGTATCAGTGAGGATTTTGCAGAACAAGCACTAACATAGCTCAAAGAGCACTAGCTCTGTCAGAACTAAGCACACGTTGAAAACAAGCTGTATATAAAAGCAGTCCAGACACAATTTTTCAGGGGCAGTTTTGTGTGTCAGTCACCAGCTCTATAATCTATTCTGGCTTGGGCGTGAGGGGAAATTGTCTATAGTGAAGACACGTGTGAAGACATGCTAAAACGTATCTTTCATCTCTTGCTTCCGCAGATGTGGCCTTGGCTTGGAAGAGCCTTCAGAAAGCCAAAGCGGTGGTATGTGTGGTTCAGGGAACGGTGTCACAGACCGTTATCACTCTCTGTCAGCTACCTGTGCATCGCCTCCACAGAGTGTTCTTTCAGGGATATAATGTAACTTAAAGCAGTGTAAACACGCCATTTTGTTTGTTTGCAATGAACACATAGACTTTTTAATCATTTGTGAAATGACAAAAAGAAGATAAAGAGAAAAGCAAAGAATCTTATCAAATTCCACAACACTCTTCAAAAAAAAATGACAAGAATAGATAAAGGTTTGCCTTGCTTGTGGTTGAAGCCCTGAGCAGAATAATAGCCGACACTAACTGAGCTGGGACATCATCTGAATTCTCCCTGTCTTATTGTCCTCGTAGTAGGAAACATGATAATGTTTATAGCAGGCACAGCAGCTGCGATCATAACAGTGAAGTTACTTGGATGAATGCATAATATTATCCAAATGCATGCAGCGCTGCTTGCGCAGTCAGGGCCTGACACTAGCAGCACACTGTTGAAGTTGCTGTTGGCTGGGTTTACTTCCAGCTTATGCTGTTTTTAAAAACATCAGAGCAGCTCTGGTAAAAATCTGAGGCACACATACACACAAAGTGTAAACAATAGAGAGAGGTGATTTCATCTCTTATCTTCCCAGTCAACTGCATTCTTTCCAACTGTAGGAAACACCACATGGAACATGCTCAGACATGCCAGTATTTACAGAGTAACTAGGAGCTGCAAAATTAATCAGAGAAGTAGTGTGTGCCAGCAAAAGGCTACCACAGAAAAAAAACATATGTCTCCCTTCAAAATAAAAATCTGCCTTTTCACAGCTACAAAGGATTGAAAACAAATTTCATCATCAAACGTGGAGTTGCGCCAAGTCACAGGCAGCCAGAAGAAAGCTTTGGCATGAAAAAAGCTTTGGTGAGTTCTGAGTTACTGGGAAACTGCTGAGGCGGGGGACTGCTTTGGTGCTGGAGGGAAGGGAAGGTGACAAAAGATAGTGAAAGGCACTCTTTATTGAAGGACGTGTGTATTTTCATCAGCTGTCTACTGATGTTCCCAGAAGAATTTCACAATGCACAAGGACTCACACCTTGCTGGAGAGACTTCAGGCAAAAGACGCCACATTAATACCCACAAGCTACAGCACAGTAAAAGCCACTTGGGCTTGACCTCTGAGGTTTTTTTTCCTAGAGATAACTGAAGTGATGTAAATACACAATTTTGCTTGTTTACTTTTGCAGGAAATACATATTATGTCTAAAATCATCTATAAAAGACAAAGGAGGATAAGAAAAAAGCAGGAAATTTAACCAAGTTCCTCAAGGCTCTTAAAAACTAATGACAAATACAGACTTCACTTGTTATTTTCACATTCGCTGGGAATTTGTTTTTGAGATGGTTTATTGGCTGGGAACAGTTTAAGCTGCCGGTCTTTAATATTTACAGATGCTATTTCCCCCCTAAGCAGCAGGGCTTGGTACCGTGCTCGTGGAGACGGCTCGCTGCCTGGTCCCTGGTCTCGGTAACCAGGATAGCAAGAGAGATGTGTTGAGTTGATCTGTTACAAGCTTTGCTGGAGGTTGTGTTTTTGCATGTGAATCTTTTTTCTTGCTCCCAAGCCATTCAAACAAGGGAAGGAAAGATGAGATGAATGTTTGTCACTGGATTTAAATGACAGGGACATGATGTGACCTGGTGGAGCGCACTTTAACACTGTATACTATGGTACTCGAGTAGCTGAGACACAGGGTACTGAAGGTTGCATGGGTTTCTGCGCAGGCTGGTAACCCAATACCAGGTCTGCCCTGCAGACCTGGGTGGCATGGAGACAGCATACACAGAGATTTTTATACCAAAGAACAAACTCCCACTCTTCCATCCCAGAACTGCAACGACAGCAGGGTCCTTACCAAGTATGAACCAAGGCACTTTGCCAAGTGTGAATGGAACTGTACCCAGGTGTCCAAAGGGCCAGATTCGACTGGGGAATAAGCCCCAGTAAAAGGAACAGTTTTAATTTCATGGTTAAGGAACCTTTTCGACATTTTGATGTTGACATAATTTTGCTATGCTGTAGATGGCGAGAGGAACAAAGATGAAACAGCTTTGAATGAGAAAAAGAGCAACGAGATTCCTTCAGCCTGCAGGTAAATAATAACCTTGATGTACAGCATTCAGTGGATGAAAAGGCAAAGGCATACATAAAGGTGTTTAAAATTCTGGGATGCAGGACTTCAGAAAAAGTTCAGTACCTTACTATTTGTTAGAAAAAAAGTCACAAAAAAATTTCACCATTGGAAATGCTGACCAGCAAACCAGCGGGACAGCCAATGCCTTGACATCCGTTCTCTGTGTTAGTCTATCTGCTCATGCTTGTGATAAATCTTGTCAGACCATGGCTCACTTTGCACTTTCCCAATATTATCTTCATTTGCCAAACTGCTAGTAGCTGGTAAAGTGCTAATCCTGTGGAGACACCGAGATCACCATCGGACCATGTTGCAGATATTCAATTGTCATTCATATTAGCAGTCTACTCAACAATTTAGTAATACACCCTATATATTCATTCTTGTTTTTCTTAAGAAAGGGAAACTGTGCTGCTCTCTCCCCTGCTTGGTCACAGACTGCTTTCCCTGAGAGCCCTACTGTGAGCTCTGGCCTGTCCAGAATGACCCCTCTGTTCTTGAGGGGGGACTCACGCTCAGCACCTTGCAGCCCTGCCAGGAGGGAGGCTGCAGGTGGTGAAGGCACACCTGGGACACGATCGCCTGCAAAGACCCTGTACAAACCAAGAAGGGACAATTTCAGGGAGCAGGCAGATTCAAGAGGTCGCACAGGACAAAAGGAGAAATGTCCCTGCTCTCTGCATCGCCCACCTCACTCCCCTGCCGGGAGCAGTCCCTTCTCAGCTCTCCCACACGGCAGCTGGGACAACGCTCCCATGCCCACAGCTGTCCTGCTTCCTGCATACCGCCCTTCATCAGCCAGCAGGCCCAATCATCAGAAGCTGGGAGAGTTGGGGAAAAAATCACCCCAAAAGAAGTTAGAGCAACTCAAGAAGAGAATCCAGGAACAGAAGGAAAAGCAGCAAGCGGCATCTCAGGAGCAGAAGTTCCTGATTTCTGCCTATGCTGAAGAGCCACTGCAACAAAGACCCCTCAAGAGAAAGGTGTGCAAAGTGGCATCTGCTCCTCCTGCTCCAGCTTACAGAGGTCAGTAGTAGTCTGACATCTATGGAGAAAGGCTGAAACTGTCTATTACCTAGCAGTGCTTGGGCACAGCTGAATAACTAACCACACAGCTTCCACTCCACACTCTGGTTTATGCTGGGCAGCAACCATGTTCATGTGATAAATTCATTTACTTCTGCAGCCCTTGGGGGAGCTGTAAACCTCCCTGTGCTGTACGTATCAACCTGTTTACTGAGTTCACTTCTCCACTGGATTTACTCCCCAGCACGCACAAATTTATAAACTTCTTTCCACAATGTGGTAAAGAATTTGCAGCAAAAATGAATTTGCTGCAAATCTGTTAATTTCTCCCCTTTCCTCTCACATTGTACCTTTTGCCAGATATAAAGCATGAAATGGGAAATAGCACAGTAGTGTGGAGAGGTGTCACAGGTATTTAAAGCAGGAATTGTGTAGTTCAGAGGTATTACAGGGGATTTAATAGTTCATTCAGTGGAACTAGTGTGGATCTGAAAGAAAATATTATTAGACTCCCTTATCCTGCTTTGCTGCTAAATTGGGGCCTGAAGGACCATTTGTCTACAGCTGTCACTTTAGTTTAGCATGATTTAAGGTCTCAGGTTGCTGTGAGTAGTGCATGGACTTGAGAGCAAGGACTGCCTACAGCTAGCCTGGTTAGCCTGCCTGCTTGGTAATCTTTTCAGCCAACGGGGGATTACTGAGGGTGTATCAGACTAGAGAAGACAAGCTGAAAAGCTGTACATAATAAATCGTATTGCTATAATAGCATTAGCGTTAATTCATTGGGCACTATGATCCCTGTCACACACCACCAGCTTCCACGGGCATTTCCCTTAGATTTGCTCCAAATCACCCTTTACAGCGATGTACGGGTGTATTTTACGGCGCTC
Organism: Opisthocomus hoazin; assembly: GCF_030867145.1. Taxonomy (NCBI): domain Eukaryota; kingdom Metazoa; phylum Chordata; class Aves; order Opisthocomiformes; family Opisthocomidae; genus Opisthocomus; species Opisthocomus hoazin. Next base: position 15,265,229 of record NC_134432.1, read on the forward strand.
ACCTCAGGTCTGTGGGAGCACACGACCACGCTGCCATCTCCCCCTTTCAGCTGAAACAGCGCTTTCTGTCATCACTGCGCAGCGTTGCCCTCCCAAGACACAGAAGCCAAAGCCACAGTCCCTGCTGAGCCTCTTTTGAGCATTCTTAGGGGGAAGGCTAGTTTAGTTTGGTTTTAACTCAGATCATTTTACATAACTGAGTTAGGGAACTATCAGACAAACGGTTCAACTTGCAGAACGGAGGCAGCCTCTGAGGCTGAAGATTAACAGCTTCAGATGCTCCGTACAGATGCAGCTTGTTCAGTTTGTCTGTACTCTACTACTGAAAAAAGTGGGTCACTGCTGCTTTGCCAGCTATTACTTCAGCCAGATATCTGCAGTCCAGCCGAGGAAGCCTGCTTCTGCTTTTCACACACGCAGAAGCTCAGTCCTGTTGGATGTCAGCATTTGCTCTTCTCTTGTAGCCGAACAGGTTTCAAATATCTGTTTGTCCAGGTTTTAGTGCTGTAAACCTGAGGTCTGCTGTCTCTTTGCCTGATGAAGAGCACAGAACACCAGGTAGAGAAGATTTTACCATCCGTGGACAAGGAAGGGGTTATAAAAAAACCCCCAGATCCCAGGTTTGCAATGCTGTATCGTATCAGTTTGTTACAGGCAACATGCCCAAGCATGCAGCGTTTGTGTACTCTGCAGAGAAAGGTTACTGGGGATCTCTAAAGAGTCACCAGGAGGAAGGCGTCCCATTGCACCCATGGATGTGCCAGTTAGGTCAGGGCCATTCACACAGCGCACCTTTGTATGGGTAGGTGGGGTCACAGACACAGCCTCCGGCATCCAGGCCAGTGCTTGCTTTGCTGGGACATCTCCAGTACCACAAAAAAAGGAGTCCTGCTTGTTCTGTGACCAGTGTCGATAGAGAGACTCCTAGAGAGTCTCCTGCTCTTGTGTTCCAAGCGAATGGACAGGGTTTGGTTTGTTGGTGACAGTTGTCATGTCTGCAGTTTGATTTTAGCTGTGCACTAATTCTTTTTCATTTTTTCCCCCTCCTGATTGAAGACCAAAGAGAGAGAAGTTCAGCACGGAGAATTCAAACACAAAGCCAGAGGCAGCCTCCACCCAGGTCCTCTGTTCTGGAGAGAGCAGCGACAGGTAAAGGTAAGGATGAAAATAATGAGAAGGTACACAAATTGGTGGACAAAACTGTTGGAGGTTAGTGGCCTTTGGGCACTCACCTGCCAAAATCTTTAGCTGGGTATTAAAGTAATACCAAAAATCCTAGGATACACAGTCAAGGACTGGGACCTACCTATACAAAGCAGGTAACTAAGAAAACTGCTAAGGGAACAGCCAAAAATTTATGTTTGTTCAAGGAGGCGGAAGATGACCACTGGCAGCACAAAGCTCAATTTCTGGTTTAGCTGCTGGCGAATCATGCTGAGGCTGCTGGGATGGGGTAGCAAACTGGCCACCTGATAACACTTGCTGTCATGGAATTTTTGGGTACAGTCTGGTAAGCCACTTCCACACGCCCTCCCCCAGGCACTCCATGTGCAGAGGATTTGCTGTGCGCTTCATGCCTGTGCCCACAGGCATTACTCAAGAACCAGCGCTTGTTACCTTTGACAGTTTGTCACGTCATTGCCTGCAGCAGTTGAATTCCAGGCCCGTCAGGATTAAAAATCATCAAAAATGACTCTTCCAGGTGAGGAGAGCTGTCTGTCACCTATTCAGTTCTGCGTTCCATAATGAATTAAGAGTGCCACCAAAAGGCAGAGATTTCCTAGCCTGCAAAATAGGGACCAAATGAAAGCAGTGAAAAGTTGGATGAACTGTCCACAGGCTTACAACAAAGTCAGCAGCAGGAACAGAAGTCTCAATCATTAGTTCTCAGCTTTCTTTGAACGGTGTCTCTCAGTGCAGATTTGAATTACTGAGGTAATTTTACCCATTTAATGCTATTACGTTGCATAGGAAGTGGTTGCATTCACACTCTGTGGGGAACAAGACAAGTAGTGGAAGTGCAATGGGCACTGCTCGCTCAAAGCAGTTGTATTTCACATTAGCCAAGGTACTAGATATGTAACTTGGGTGAAACAGAAAGAAAAAAATCCAAGCTATATAATACCATGCAGACGAGATTATAAACATAGTGGCATCATGTGCTCTGCTACCTACGTACTATTTAAAATGCATTAAATATATAATAATTTCCTCTCCTTCCTTTTTTTTTTGTTTTAATGGATTGTTTGAAAAATGGCTTGATCTTCCTCTGAGAGTGGGTCATAATAAGACCATGCCACATGAAGCATTCATCATTGTAACTGCCAGTGTCACGGTGTCTTTATTGGCTATTAATTTCTGTCAGTGAAAGAGCCAAGGCAGGGCTACGAAGAGATGAATGAGGGGCAGGGGTCAGAGCCAGAGTACTCAGGAATCTGATGAATTATGAATTTGCTGTAGTTAACAAAAAATTAAGTCACAACTGCTATAAAATATTCATCTGTTCAGAGGCAGAAAAAATAGGAGAATATTTAAATCAAAATATTTTCTTCTAGCAAGTGTTTTCATCAGAAATGCAGGCTGCTCTTGAACTTTATCATAATAGTTTCTGTAGTTAATAAACACTGTGTAGATAAAAAAAAGATTTAATTGAAATCAGACAGCATGGTGAAGCAAAGATTGTTAGATCTACAGATTAATTTGTCAGTTGCATTCAGAGGAATTACGACAACATAAAAATAAATGCATCCTGCATTTTTAATACTGCTAAACTAGAGAGCAAAGTAATATAGCAAGGTGTTTCATTAAAAACACAGATGGATCTCAGTTGTGTCAAGTCCAACAGAGTTGGGCAATTCCATCTGCGGTTTGTGCTGTCAAGCACCAAAGTGCGTAGATCTAGTGAATAACTCCACTGCAGGCTTCCCAAGTAAGTCCACATGATTATAGGAAGTGACTTCAGCCCCACAGAGGGTGAAACTCTCCCTTGTCTGAAAAATATCATTTCTCTTGTGACACGGCCTAAACTGCCTGATTAAGATGAGCCTCCAGAGCATCTCAGTCTGCTGCAAATTCAGCTGATGCAAGCGGCTGCAGCTCCAGCAGTGGCCATGGTGCAAAGCCCAGGGCTGTTTGCTGCAAAGATGCTGCCTTACAGCTGTTGCTCACAAAGCAGCGGGGAATCTCAGGACAACCCCATTAACCAGTCAGCCTCTGAACGTGCTTCGTGTCCACCAGATGATTCTCAGAGGGGCTGCGCACGGTCCGCTGAGCCCATAGACGGCTTTACTGAACAACAGGTAGAAAAGCCTGACATGGTCAGTTGACTGAGTACTGAACCACATCTTTGAACTGAGGCTGATACTGACTTCAGATTAAAATATTAAAAAAAAAAATGCTTGAATATTTCCACGGTGGAGAATTTAGTGGGGGGGATTTCCATGCAAAAAACCAAATAAGTACCTGTTCAGTCACCTTCTGCTGGAGAAGTGTTTGTAATAAATACAGAATTATGCCAGTGCAAGTATTGGCATGCTGTGAATGCAATCTAAAATTATGAAGTAAAACAGTGATAAATGTTGTCTATTATGTGACACTACCTGTTAAGTAAGAATAATTTGTTTGTGCTGCATACTGCGTCATTTATTTTTGCATTATACATTGTCCCTCGTCCTGTATTGTTCATTGATTCTTTCACATTGCATCCTGCTGATTCTCTCCAGTTTAAAAATTAATGAGTTTACTCTAATGAGTTTGAAGTAATCACAAATAAAGTCATATTTTTGTATCGCCCTCTCTCCAGTTCTCAGATCTGCTGGTACCCAGTAAGTACCGGCTGTCTGCAGCTGCCATCATAGAAGGATGCTCTCAGACACTCTCAGGTCGGTCTCCTGACCTCCTCTTAGTGTTCTTGAGGACTCTGGGAGTGAATGATTTCTGAGTAAAACTTGTAAGAAAGAACTGCGTGAACATGTTACAAGTGTTATACTATGTAAATGCTAATGGTAAAGCCTTAGGAAATCACTGGACCTTCATGTCTCGCTGTCATCTGATTCATGAACCGTCTGCCTGTCAGTCAGTGAATAGACCCCAGTAGAGTGACAGCCTCCAAAGTGTGAGTGCTTTAAAAACTTTTTGTTATCAAAGTAGGATCAACTTTTTTTTAAAACCTTCTCTGACTGAAACGTTGTAGATCTTCCGAAACCTTGAGTGTGAATTCCGAAAATCACAATTTAAAAGATTTGTAATGAGTTATAATTTTCTTTCAAAGAACGTGTGAGGTTTTAATAATCAAATACAAATCCTCTGTTTCAGGTACAAAGCTACCTGGTGCTTCTGCATGGCGAGAAGGTCAGAAGTTAGCTAGAAAGTTGCTTGGTCCACCTCCTACTTTTCCAAATCCAAGAAGCACAGCTGAAGAGCAGACTACAGCAAATACCTCCGGTACAGTTGCATCTCTGCTACGCTTGTTATTTTGTCACTCAAACAAAAAAATGGTTTATTAAAACTAGTTGAAACAAAAGGTTTCAAGGCCCTTCTGAGCACCTGTCTTTAATGACTCTTGCAATAACTTGTCAGGTTAACCACCACCCAGAACAATTAATAAAGCTGTTGTCCGTGGTCAGCTGGCACAATGATTCCACCGTGGTTTGAAGAGACCATGCAAATACACTGTGTCCTTAAAGTAAGACTTGTCTGGACAGGTTATGTCTCTCCAGCAGAGATACAGCATCAGCTCCATGTCCTGCACATCCCAGCATAGTCTGCTTTTTAGCTGGGTTGGTTTGCCAGGCACAGCTGTAGAGCTTCGCTGGGTCTGCCAATACCTGAGGCTGGCCGCGGAGTTCTCATTGTGCTACACTGACAAGCGTAAGAGGTTTATGAGATAACGGGTTTCACTGCCCATGTATATTAAAACCTGTTTATACTGAAGGGCCACAAACTATACATCATTTGTACAACTGGCAACGGCAACTTCATATTTTGCATTTACAAGTTTATCTTCTCCTTAGAACATTGCAGATTTTACTACAGATGTAGAAGGCTGGGCAACACCTGCAAACAGTCCTCAGACCTATAATAGGAAGCAGGTTTTAAGATGCTCATGATAGATACAGGAATTGATATATCTCTGAAGTAATAACACCGCTGTTGTTTCTAAATGCTTTCCACAGAACCTGGCAGAGGATTTGTAGCAAGGCCAGCGATGGAAAACAGCTCTAGAGAAAGGGGAAATGAACCTGTGGGGAAAAGCTCTGAATCCAAAAGCCGCATGACTGCCCCGAGCAAATCTGCTGGAAGGGGCAGCAATGCACCAACCAAGGGTACAAAACAAATACTGGGGAACCTGCATTTGCAAAGCCAGTATCATGATGAACACAGACACACCAGGGTCCCAAAAGATACTGCAAAAGGAAAGGTAGAAGTTCTGCAGCAATACCTACGTACCCATTCTCCTTCCCCTGGACCTCAGGCCATAACTCCCTCCTCCTTCAGTGGGCAAAAGATACAGTCTTCACTAATGAAAGCTGGAGCCAAGCCCAGCAGCTTAGGAAACCACAGCAGAGGAAAAAGCACATCTCCTCAGAGACAGAAAGGCTTAAGCAGCCTTGCACAGAAAGAGTCTGAGAAAGAAAACCTTAAGCACCTTTCAAAGAGGAGGATAAACATTAAAAAACCTCACCCTTACAGCCCTGAAATTGTTCAGGAATTTATGTATAGAAAGAATGAAGAAAGAAAGAAAAAAATCCTGGAAGAGAAAAAGTCTTTGGTGCAGGCCATGGAGATGAGAAATAAGCGACTGCAAGAAGTATACAGGAAACAGAGAGAAGCTATTGGAAAGAAAATGGTTTTTGACCAGAAGCACCAGCTCATCGGAGAAACAGCTTCTGCAAAAGAAAGTCCTCAGTGTAAATTTGAGCAAGTAAGTCAGAAAGGAGTGGCAGATTGAAAACCCTCCAATCTTGATCAGTACAGCACCATGTAGGAGATGAAACACTTCGTACAAATGCTTTGAAGTGTCAGGGAGAAAAAGTTTTACCTGGAAAAATAGATCAATTAACTTCTAATTATGGCAAGGACTGCTGGGCTCACTAGTAAGGCTGTAACCCTTGACTTGGGGCCAAAAGCCTGGAAATCTCCATTGCTTGAGCTAAAAGAACAGGCCTGTTGTCTGGTGCATGCAGTTTTCCAGCTACATGAACCAGTTATTAAGTGGAATAAAAGCCGAATATTACGCCCATGTTGCGTAGCTATTTAGTGCTTACACTAATGGTCACTTCTGTTTCAGGAGCAAACCAGTGGTGGAATCCTGGAGAGGAGTTTCCTGGCCTGGGTGGATAAAACATCCTGTTCTCTGTTAAGGAAAGATCACAGAGGCAGGTACTCAGACATAAAAAGCATCCTAGAAAGCCTCTTTCTCAGCACACTCTGCAGACTTTTCATAGTATTCTGTTGTAAACTATAAAAAATGAGAAATGGGCGAATGTCCTATCATATCTTACCTTACAATCAGCCTCACCGCACCCTAGTCCAGAGCGGTCACAGAACCTGGGAGCATCTGGGAGTGCTTTTGAGCATGGAAGGAGACTGATGCTCTGGCTATCCAGGTTGAGGCAAACTTTTCAGCCTACTTCTATGCTTTGCATTTTTTGTGCTTTGTGTTTTTAAAGAATAATTATTCCTCGCCAGCCCCAGGTTGATTCTTCTCCACATCTGTCAGCAGTTCACGCTCCACCCTGAATCTATCATTTGACAAATGTATCTATAGACAGGGAAATCTGCTGCTTTTTCTTTTGCGAAGTGCTTTAGCTGAGGATACTGGTCTGTGCAGAAAGCTACTGTTACTTTGTCTTTATAACCTGACATTTCTCCTTTTTGTTTAAACAGGAATCAAGTTCTAGAAATGGTTCAATCACCTAAAAAATCATCATTAGCTTCTCCAGCACCACTGGAATTCGAATACTCGATTCTCGGTCATCTGAAATGTGAAGACTTGAGGGACTGCTCTGCCCCAGCTTTGCACACACCTGCTCTGAGCTTTTCCCGTCTTCAGAAAGATGTAAACCCGTGCTTCAAAGACTCAGCTTCTGGTCTTTCTCCATACAGAAGCAAACAGGATCGAGTGAAAGCCATCCATAGTCTATCTGAGGAACTTGCAGAAAAGATTGAGATGGCAACTAAGAGACTGAATGCAGCGAGCCGGGTGAAAGACTCTGCTGACAAAACACAGACAACTTTGGACCTTTTCAATGAGTATTCTTCTGTCCCAGAGCCTGAGACAACCAAGGATGAGCAAGACAGGACAATGACTATACAAATGCTTCTGGACACCCCAGATCCTGATGTGTCACTTGTGTCATCAGATGGGGAATTTCATGGACTGGGCAGGATTAGCCTTGTGGGTAGCACTGAGGGAACAACAGCCCTGCACAGACAGAAGGAAATACCCACTCCTTTGCCTGGTGGGAGTGCTGCGAGTGAAGAATTACCGTGGATCACTGCCAGCCCAGGACAGAGGCATTTCAACACTGGGGAAGACCCGAGGAACACACTGAAAGGTAGATCACGTTGACACGGTGCAACAGTGCGGCTCAGATGCCGTAGCCCAAGTCTCTCAAAGCTAGAGAGCAGTGTTTAAGCCTGATTTCCCCTTGGCTATTAAGACTTGTGTTTTGGAAAATCGCTGGGCAGTGGATCTTCTGTGCTGTATCTGTACTGCTCAGAGGGAGCAGTCGCTGGAGCCTTGAGTGTCTGCAGGGTTGTTCTCTGCACAGCTCACCAGTCTAACGCCAAGAAGTCACAGGTGCCCTCAGCAAGGAGCACAGGGAGGCTAGGGACCCTCTGGCAGCAGCACGTACGAGCGCCAGTCTGTATGCTGTTCAGTAGGTTTAAATCAGCAGGGCAGAACCGTGGAATAGCAGCAAATCTCCTCACATCAGAAGGTCGCCAGAGCGTTAATAGTGACTGGCTTTTCTTGTATGTCTGTTTGCTTAGCACTGAGAAGTCTGTCAGTCCCCCTGTGAGAGGAAAGATGAGCCTGAAGTAGAGGCTAACACGTTTAGAAGTAATGATCTAACGGGTAATGATCTAATTGCTTTCTTTTCCCCTTATTGCACTCATGAAACTACATCTCTTAACCTATGGCTTTGCCACTGATTTTGGACACATCACTTCACCTTCTGGTGCCTAGGCTTTCCCAGAAGTAAGAAAGGAATTGTAAACCTAACCCCACATACTTAGAAAGCCGCGGATAACAAGAGCTATATGAAAGTTAAGTGCTCTTACATAAATAGGCGGAGAATAGATGGCACAGCTTGGGCCATTTCATTTCTACAAAGAGCATATTTATTAAATGCCTTCATTTGTCTTTTTAAAAGGTTTTCCTGTGAATAAGGGCTCCGAGGTGGACACAAGCCTATTGCACGAAAAGCCAACAACCAGCCCAGCCTCTCCATCTCACAGATTCCTCGCTAGCAGGTAAATAAATTCGGCTATATTCTTCTCTGCGAAACACGCCACGCACACACACGTAGCCAAAACAAATCGCACCAGTTCAGCGTGGAGCCAGGCTGCTCTTTGCTCTTCACCCAGCGAATGGCCACGCAGGAAGACGGTGGCACCAGCAGCGCTGCGGGAGGGAACCGCCAGTGCGGGAGGGAACCGCCAGTGCGGGAGGGAACCAGCCGCCCGCGGAGAGCGGGCATTCCGAGCGACAGGCGAGGCGCAGCCGGGCTCTGGGGGCGATAGCTCTGCCCGACGGCAGCTCTGCCCTCCAGGCGGCCTCCCCGCGGGGCGGGGGGCTGGGAGCCCGGGGGGAGGCTGCTTCCCACGCAGCCGAGCCCTGCCCCGCCTGTCCGAGGCAGCTCGGCCTCGCCACCGGCTCCGGGACCGTGGCAGCCCGCGGGAGGCGGCCGGTCCCGGCGGGGGGGGGGGGGGGGCTGCGGCGGCGGCTGCGCCCGGGATGCCCGCCAGGGGGCGCCGCGAGCCCGCGTCCCGGCCCCGCGCGGCCCCGCGTCAGAGCTCGCGCCTCCGCGCCAAAACAACCCCCGCCTGTTCCAGCACACGGCATCGGCAGAGTGACTTGATTAGCTTTGGGAGTGCCTAGTTACAGCTCCAGTGATCGCCTCTGTGCGGGGGATTACAGAGTGATTTCACCAGCTGAACTCTGCAAACCCATTGTTAGTGATGGGTGTCACGCGCTTTGCCCCGAAAGTGGGTGCGACTCTGCCGGCTGCGTACGCGGGGCAACACCTACTCACAAACACTGGGTTTCCTGGAACAGCGCCTGTGTCGGAGCATGGTAATTATTATGGAAAATAGGTTTTGAAGCAGGAAATTTAGAAAAAAATCTTGTCACTTGGACGCGGTGCTGTGCAGCCTGCTGTAGGTGACCCTGCTTCGGCAGGGGGTTGGACTGGGTGACCCACAGAGGTCCCTGCCAACCCCGAACATTCTGTGATTCTGTGACTATATTAACATAGGCTATTTTCAGTCAGCCTGTGTTAATTGGAATGTTTGCTGTAGATGGCAGTCGATAGAAAACCCTCTGCGTTTAGCCGGTGCCTTAAAAAGCACAGCTGTATTCATGTAGCTGCCCTGGTCTCTGGTGAGCGGGAGGACGATGGAGGGACCCGCTGGCTCAGGTGCCATCGCTGAGTGCAAACCAGCACGAGCCCCCGCGCTGCCACAGAGCAGGACACAGCCACTGTCCCCGCAGAGAGGTCTTCCCTTAAAGAACAAATCCCCTGAGACCTAGGGGATTAAATATGGCCTGGACAGCATTAGCAAAGAAAGGACATATGTGCAGAAAACTGGCCGCCGCATCCCCAACTTGCCGTTCCGAGCGAGGGACGAGGTGTCGGTGCTGCGGGATCCCTGCCATGGCTCTGCGTTACGGGCACTTCACCGGTGCCTGGGCCCGAGCTGGCTGTGCCAGCCTGCTTGCAGCTAAACTGCAGAAAGCCCTGGCGGGGAGAAGAGCAGGTTTTTTAACTGAAGGCAGGACAGAAGGTACAGCATTCTTTTTAAGAAGATTGTTTACAGCTTTACAGTGCAAATTAAACAAGAGGAAAATGGAAACTGGAGAGAGAAGTCCAGACAACTCAGCTTACCAAAGTTCTGAACAGTAATTACTGGAATCACTGAGATTTAAAACCCTGTTCGTTGTGCACAGCTACCACATTCACAAAGGTTGGGCTGATTTCTGCTCCAAGAGATCAGTTGCAGGGATTATGGAGCTGTTCTGTCACAGAAGATGGCAAATGTATAAAACACGAGCGCTCAGCACTCAGAGCATGCAGTGAAGAGCCAGAGCTCCCTATGCACTGCACCTCGGAGAGCGCAGCCCACCAGTCTGCAGAAAACGGTGGGGTCCATCACTCTTGTCTTGATGCGTGCATGTTTCTATGCATCTCTAATTCACAGTAATGGAAGGTAGGTGCAGACCCCCGTGGGCCCTGAAGGGAATAGCCCCTCAGCTGTAATGGACAAGCATCAGACAAAGAAGAAATAAGACAGATTGCGCTGATCTCCTGAACAATGCAATTACTGAGAAAGCAAAGCTCCCGTGTGTTTGAGCAGTGGAGTCATAGAAAATCCTCAGACTATCACAGAAAAAAAAAAACCCACCAATAAAACCTCTCAAACAATAAATCACAACCCTGTTGCACATGCTGTTTCAAAAGATGAGGAGGGCTACTTGCAGATAAAATATCGCTGTATTTAGAGATTAGCAGTGGAAAGTGTTGCTATACTGTGAACAACTCCAGCCTCATCTCCTTGTGGGCTGAGGACTCCCTCTGATGCAGCAGTAGTGACAGTAAGGGAGTGACATAAAGGAAAGACCACTCCATGTCTAACAGTTTCTTAGCTACTGGTAAAGTAGATAATACAAAGGTTCAGAGTAAAAGGCTGTCTTTGAATTGTCCTCAGCTTTCATCTGCGTATGATCTACCTTCCTAGTCCTGAAGCAAAAGTGGGTGGGAGTCGGTGTCCACACAGAATCACAGAATCACAGAATAGTAGGGGTTGGAAGGGACCTCTGTGGGTCATCTAGTCCAACCCCCCTGCCGAAGCAGGGTCACCTACAGTAGGCTGCACAGGATCTTGTCCAGGCGGGTCTTGAATATCTCCAGAGAAGGAGACTCCACAACCTCCCTGGGCACATCAGTGGGCAGCACTCACCAGTAAGGACAACACAGGGTTCCCATAATCAAGCTGCTCCTGGAGTTTCTCCAGTACCAACCGATTCACATGCCTGCTGAGGGCATCCATCTCCGATCCGATCAGCCAGCCAGCCACACGGTAAAAGAGCACCAGTGTGCTAAGGAGGTGACTGCAGAACACACTTTCCAGGGCCATAATTCCTCCTGCTCCAGAAGCATTTGCACTGTGAGTGCATGAGCTCCGTACAGGGGAGCATTAGCAAGGAGTGCAGGCCTGTCTCTTGACTAGCATACAAAACTTCACAGGACTCTGCTAACAGGCAGGGATAGTGCTGTGTTTTTAGCCCTTGCTAAATCCATGCCTGTATAGCTCATCACCAGTTTAGACAGAGCTAGGTTAGAAAATGTGATAGTAAAAGCAGCTGAATTAAGTCTATGCTCTGACTTCCGCTGTGGCTACCAGTGATAATGAGTTTTGAGCCCACAGTCGGCTACAATGGATATTCTCTTCAAGAGTTCATCTAAACAAAGCCACCTGTTAAAAACCAACCCTTTGCCAGCCTCATTCACAAATATAAAACAGCCACTGTTACAAAATCAGTGCCCTTGAACATGATCTTATCCGCAGCCAGTTTCGACAGCACAGTTTTGTGTTTACTTGTTTAATTATAGCTGCAAAAACAGTGACTCATGTTCGTGCAAGGAATCCCACAGGTGCCTCTTTCCATAAGCAACGTTCCCGTTTCATGCACGGTTGCTCTGCAGTCTGCAGGGGCGGCTGGCAGAGATCTGTTGCTAATGCAAATGACTCACTGATGGGAATTCTCCAAACCGCCAGAAAACGTTTATGCAATTTCATCCTTATTTTGATCCAGTTACCTATAGAAGTGGCTTTCTGCGACATTCTGCATCTCTCGAGAGTCAAAAAGATGACAACACTTCTGCCACAGGTTCAGTGTGCTGGGCAGCTGCACGGGCTAGGGCAGAGCAGGCAGCCGCCAGGCAGAGGCCTGATGTCCCGAGCTGTCAGATCACAGCTCTGCCTCCCGCTGCGGAACCAATAATGCTTCCTCTTTAGCCACCGCAAATCCAAAGAACCTCATCGGGGAATTGTGATGGTTTATGCCCACTGCAGAGCTGGCTGTGTCTGGAGGAGAGGGATTTCTGGCCACTCCACTGTAATCCCAGTATTTTCTGTAGAATCTGCATTGACTTCCACTGATGTTGGCAGGAGCCCTCCCAGGAACCAGGCAGGGTTGGATTCGGACCTTGACGCCAGTCTTTCCAAACAGAAGTTCTCATAAGCCAAAAGAAACAGTGGCATTGACTAAAAACCCAACAAAACACAAATGCAGAAACAACACTCAGCGCATTTGCCCAAGAAATACTAGAACTGCTTTTTAAGAAATCCCTGTTACCTCTTCTCTTTCTCTCTCATTCACCTTTGCTCCCACTTTCTGAAGACTGCATCCAAGACGCGATAGTGGAAGCTATTCTAATCGTTTTAGCAGTTTCTGGGTCATGAAAAACAAAGAAAAGCTTATTAATGAGAAAAATGAAATGAGATTTCCCTAAGCTGATTGCTGATAAAAAAAACAACTTCCACATTCATTTTTCTGTATAAAAAAGAAAACATCTGTCACCATTTCAATGTGTCCCAGTGTCCCTACATGTGTTTCAGCTGGGGCTTGACCAAGAAATGCCCATTTTCACACCTTCCTTCCTAAACTTTTTAGTTAAGCTCAGATAGTTACAGATCAAAACAAAGTCAAAGCAGTTAGCTGAGATCTTTGTTAGGACTGTGGGACCTGGTGCTGGCATTGTTTTGAAATATTAAGGTATATATAGCAAATTGTAGTTGGACCATAGCCATGGCTCAGCACATGTCCCAGAAATACTGGAACAGAGCGCAGTACTTCATATTTCTAAAAAGATTTCAAAAGACTTTGCCAAGGTTCGGAGCTAGATGGTGCAACCAAGTCCTAACAATGGCACGGATTGTACAACGCAGCCCTCACGAATTAAGCTTCAGAACTGCAAGGTGGTTGTTTCTATTTGCCAGCAGGTTGAAAAATATCCAGTTCTTTCAGAGCAGTATTTAGAGTAGGTAAAGGCGAGTGTTGTTAGCTTTCCTGACAACATCAAGGTAGGAGAAAGGGGATTTCTGCATTGGCAGGTACGACTTTTCAGTAAGTCTTTTGTTTCCATTTAACAAAATTCAATAAATGATAGCTTTGTTAAAATAAAATAACCGTTTCTTAGTTCAAAAGGTTGCTTATACATATGCATGATCTCAAAAACTCACTGGATAATTGTTGTTACCTTGACACAGTCCGCAGAGAGAACTCATAGCTCAGAGGAATCACTACCGGAGCGAGACTACTTTGAAAGTTCAGAGTCAAGAAGAAATTGCCAACCACCCTCCCAGAGAGAGCCTGCGGACACCGGACAGCCTCAGATTACAGCCCTCTGCCACTGCGAGCACTGGAGCAGAGACTCATGACAGCTTTGAGCAGGACTTTGGTAAGGTGGCATTTGCCAAAGTGTCAGAGCGCGGTGGTTACTCAGTGTCCTCCCAAGGTACTTCTTATGCTGTTGCAAAAGAATGAACAGTCCTTCATTGCAACAGAATTCTTGCTAACAGTTTTGAGTAGGACTGAAAAAACTTCTGGGGTGAGGGAGAATTTCAAATAGCTGGTTCGCATTCCAGATTCCAAAGGTGAAGAATGCATATATGAAAAAATGTCCCCTCAACCTTCATGTCCAATTTAACAGGCACAACCCACCAAAAAATACAATAGGAACACTTTGCCTCTTCCGTGTGGTGCTGTGCTGCCTCACAGGCGTGAATCCAGCAGAGCGTCACCTCACGGGTTGCTCCTGTGCTGAGTTACACAGTGACAGCTACAGACGGCCCCGATGGAACAAACCTCATTCAGATCAGAGACATTTTCAGCACCTTGCAGCTTCATCTGAAGGTCTTGAGGAGTCTTGCGATTAACTCTTCATAATCACCACATCAGATCAGCATGGGATATTATCCCGCATGTATAGCAAGAGACATCAAAGCACAGAACACTTCCAGGGGTTAACAAAGGATGCAAGCTGAATGGAGAGATCTGCTCAAGGATCCTGCGGGGCTGGAAGGCAAGGGCGGGGTGCAGGGCATCGCCACTTCTGCTCAGAGCAAATGTTTGCACAGAAACAAGGGAAAGTTTGTGGCCGAAAGGGTTAAATGGCAAACAGGAGCATGCAGGCCGCTCTGTCTGAAGAGATCTCTGCTTGCTGCCACCAAACAGTAGCAGATGGCGCATTGTTTTAAGGGCTTTTCTGAGACAAAAGAACAAGATCAGATAACCTTTCCTCAGAGAGGGTACTTACAAAAAGCCTTTGCTCTTATTAAGGATTCTTCATTGTTTTCCCCACAAAATTTTATACGTAATATTGGATTTTGAGGTGGTGGAGAAGCCAGCATTGTTTACTATGCTTCTCCCCACCCCCCAGGGACTAGGACAGCATCTTACATGATTGGACAGTAAGTCTGTTGTCTGAAGTGCTTACCACAAGCGAAAGACATTGTATTTACTTAATATTAATAACTAAGGGCCCCAATTCTGGAAGCTATCTGGCAAAAAGACCCTGCCATCCACTATTCACTACCTGAACAATAGGAACTGCTGCTTGTGTCTATGCCAGGAGAAGCCTTTACCTTCTCTGAGCGTCTGCAGGAGCCGACAGCGTTCGAGTGAGATCAAGCCCAAGGTCTGACCGTAAGCCAGCCGTTCCACTGCGGGCCATGTTGCTGCAGATGAAGCACAGAACTGTCGTTCTGAAGACTATGTGGCTTTGAAATATGGGTCACAAGTGGATCTGTTCACCACTCTTATCAGGAAAAGGGCATTCAGATGCAAGGCTGTATTGTCTGCTGTAATGCATCACCCCAGCAGCTGATTCTGTGTTCTTTCACAGAACACAGAAGTCAGCATGCACATGCAGCATAATGATGGGCAAATATAAAACTGCTGCAAAATATAAATATTTACCTTTAAAAGATACATGCATCACCTAAC
The DNA here is from genome assembly GCF_030867145.1 of Opisthocomus hoazin. Classification (NCBI taxonomy): domain Eukaryota; kingdom Metazoa; phylum Chordata; class Aves; order Opisthocomiformes; family Opisthocomidae; genus Opisthocomus; species Opisthocomus hoazin. Next base: position 15,280,464 of record NC_134432.1, read on the forward strand.
TGTGAATTGCTATGCCAAAGACATGAAAAATTTTCTGTAGTAAACTTACTTGGCAAAATGGCAAATTTAATTTCCAAATATAATAAAGCACAGTACAGGAAGCAGATATTTACAAAAGATTTGCAACTATTTACTGCCTGGGTGAGACAGTGAACCTGTCCTGAACTGTTGAATTTTCTGTTTAAACGCAGCCACTATAAAATCCAGAAGGACAAATGCTGTAAGCACAGGCTGTGGTCAACACAAATCGTCTCCACAGGCATTATTGGGAAGTATTATTTCACACAGCTTTTACATGCGTCTCAAATCAGTTTAGGCACAAAATGTGGTATAACCCAGCGAGCTGACGAGGAAGTGGTTTGCACATTCTGCCTATCTCAGAGACCGCTACCTAAAATCTTTCCATCGCTCCTGCCAGACCACCAGGTCTTCTTCTGCAGGGAGCTGAGGAGATGAGCTGTGCTTTCCTTGATGCTGCAGCACACCCTCTGAACACAGCCCACAGTACCCAAGTTTCTGCACTGCTATTAAATAAGGGAGCTAGGTGATTTAAAAAAACATTTTGCCTGTGCCCCTTCCTACAGCCTTGTGATTGGACTACGGGGCAGATTGGACTAAATGAGCCAGAAAGCTCATTTCATCAGGCAAGACTTTTGTTTCCTTTTTTGTATTTGAGAGATAACAAGGTTTAAGCTGAAATTAATTGTTTAGAATATATTTTCTAAACGTTAAAACTTAAGCATGGCTACTGGTTTAAAGTCATTTGCATTAGGAAAGCAAATGGAATGCTGTCCATTATTCTTAAAATGCAGAATTTTAACCTGGATTACAAAGAAAATGTATTTATACATAACATCTTTCCCCATAACTGCTGATTGACATATTTTCTCTTATCACTAGAGGGAGCTGCCTTCTTGCTTCTAGCAGAGGCAGGAATTATTAAACTAGTGGAATCAGCAAAGTGTAACAGCATGGTTTCAGCTAATTGTCCTCTGACTGATAGTTTTGAGATAAGACAGCTCTTCGTGTTTTGCTTCAAAATCCTACGCTGTCTTTTGTATTTTACGAAGCTTCTGCCTGGTGAAGCTGCAGCGAGCTCCATCGTCAGCCTTCAAACATCTCTAAAGCAGTCTGCAATGATGGCAGTGTTGAAGCACAGCATGCTTCTTGACTTTGTGACAGGCAACATGAGAATTGCTCTTGAGAATTGCTCTCACTTCTTTTGATACTGGTTTTCTCCCTCTGAACTAGTTTCTTTCCATACGCCCAGAGGCTGCATTTGCACTGCTTACTAGCTGGCTGATAAATCATCCTACAGCCCATGGGTGCACAAGAAGTCAGGACTTTGTGCTTCCCCGTGCTGTATGCTGTTATTTGTGAAATACCACTGCAAAGCAAGTGCATCCATGTGTGCATTTCTTTCTCTGTGAAGTCCAGTGTTGCTTTGCCACACAGGTTGGGGCTTTGGTATCCATACTGGAAGTGTAGTGGGTTGAGGGAATGTAGTAGAATTGATGAGCAATAGAAGGAACATTCTATGGAAATTCAGGGTTCTGGCTAGGTCCAGATTCAGGCCCAGCTCTCTCTTGCTAGCCTGTGGCAAGAGCTGCTCTGCTGCTCGCTATGTGACACACCGCATGTGGAAGGGTCATCAGCAGCATGAGGCATTGCCATGAGCTGCAACATCTGGCTGGAAGCTGAACTCTGGCCAACCCTCTGCACTAGAGGATTTAGCTATAAACACAAAATATGCAGAGGATAGGAGCAGCACAGGCTACATTAATCTCCTTGTTTAGCAAGCAGCTACTCTTCACTGACAAGTGGGATACCAGATGTATTTATAGAGGAGAGCAGAAACTGATTCAGCAGGCGTGGAAATACAGATTCTCCGAGGTACTCAAGAATGCAGATCAGCCCATTGATTTTCCTGTGTAAACAAGCATAGCCTTCAAGTACAGAGTCTCTTGCTTAGGGATTGCTCTTGGTTCACAGGTCTTCCTGACAAAGGTCCAAACAACCATCCTGTTCACCTGTGCTGCATAACTCAGTTGTGACCAGGAGTTAGCAAACCACTTTTCTGCATTTCCCTTTCGCTGCCATCACTACAGCTCAGTTCTTGCATGCTAACAAAGTACTGAAATGCCTGAGTGGTATTTTACCCATCCCTTCCCTTACTTGAAGGGCACCCTCAAATAATAAAGCAACTGAGTTAGCACAGTAATTTTGGAGAGGAAGGATTGCCCTGACCTGGGTATCAAATGGGTCAGTTCCTTCTGGATCTGCTGCTCTGTTCCACAGCAGCCTTTCAGGACTCTTTATACCCCATCTTTATACCTCTCCAGGCAATAATGTAATCAAAGTTGTGCTTACATCTAAAGTTGCAAGTATGTATTTTTGTAACAACTGTTTTGGACTGATTGCTGACATGGGCAGAAAGAGAAAAAGCTGTCCTTGAGTAAAGCAGCAGTAAGTGCTTCTGCCTAGCCTGAAGTGATTAGAAAAATGAGACTTTTAGCCCAGCTTTCTTAATTATATGTCACAGAGATTCTACAGGGCTTTACTGAGATTCTGCAGGTGCAGCGGAAAGTGATTTAATAAATAGCTTCAATGTACATACACTCAGTTTCTTTAAAAAAAATGCTATCTGGGTACGCAGTAAAATGCCATTCATCATAACGTAAGAGGATGTGAAGTTTAGCCAGACGGTATTTTCTTTAACACAGGATGTTGCAACACAAGAAATGCATCTGGAAATGGACACGATTAGGAAAATTATGTTCCAAAGGAGTAAAAACAGATCAGAACAAACTCTTTATTCACTTTGAGATCAATACTATTGGTCAGGCTTTGACCAGAACAACAAAAACGTTGTTCAGTTGAGGCACAAATTTAAAATACTTCCCAGTTTTAAACTATATCCTAATAGATTTACATACTCCAGAATGGCCCTGTTATTAGTATAAAAGCTACTCAGACAACTTAGCTTCAATAAATTTAGCTTGTAATTTTTTTTATTATAAAATGACCTTATTTTTCAGTATTGATGGAAGCATTCCCATCTAGCTTTTGGAAGTGATGAGCTGTCTGTATACCTGCTGAAGAACTGTTTGCTTGTCTTTTTTCCTATTACATTGTTTAAAACCAGTAATAAAACTTCCCTGTAGAAACAACAGCTTTTTCACCCACAGTCTTTTCCTAAAAATACCATCTCTCAAAAGATGTGGCTGTAAGCATTAAAGAGTCTGAATCAGTCCTCAAAATTAGAAAGATTGGGATAAAAGCAAAAATCTTTTTAAAAAATGTCCTTTATTGGGTATGTGATTTCTAGGTAATTCAATATGATTTTGCCTTCTCAAACAACCCTCCAGAACCAAGAGATAGGCATTACTGAAATAAAAGCTGAGATCTTCATCCAGTTTCTTGATTCTGAAAAGTAGGGTGTTGAGAAAAGCCTCTGATAGTAACACTGTAAGAGGTAAGTGAAATTTGCAATCAAGATCTTTATGAAAACACAGCAGCACTCTAACAGAAAACCTGCATCAAGCTTGAAGCATTAACATTTTATTTCACTCACGTCTATGTAAACACAAAAAGCATCCTGGCATGCAAAGAAGCTCACGTCGCTGTTCCTTCCATGTTAAAGATCCTTCAGTATTTAAAGCGCAAACAAACCTTGCATGTTGTGGGCTTATCCTGAGGCACGGGGTAATTTGGATTCAGACAATCTGGATAGCGATACAGATTTTATGTGAAATTTCCAGGTCAAACCTATTTCTATTTATGACCCACACTTCAATTCATTTATGACTCTGGTTGCTGTGACAGTGGCACAGCACAGAGTAAACACGCAACCTGTTTGCATAAGCTTAGCAATTCATCTGAGAAGCTCAAAGCAGCCAAGAACATATCACTGGTAAACATTACATCACCTATACTGTAAAAGACAGACAGGAGAGTTACAATAAGGAAGTAGCAGTGAAATAGGTGCGCCTGGAACAAGAATTGTTTTCCCCACTTAAAAGTGAAAGCTTTTTTTCTGGGGTTTGTCTCTCCCTGGGACAAAAGGGAGAAATCAAGCCTGCACCCCCGTACAGGGAGAAGCTGCAAGATGGAAGGGGAACGCGCAATGCTGCTAGAGTTCCCAAAGTGGTGACCAGGTTGGGAAGCTTTTCTTCTTTTGTAACTAGTGGGTCTGATACTTCAGGCTTAGAAGGGGAATTGTTCCCCAGTCCTTCTCTTTCCTAACATCGGCCCTCTGGAGTCCTACTTCCCCTCTCCCCCATACTTGCAGGACTTTATGCTAACAGATTTACTGACAAGATAGAGGTGTGACATTTTCCTCCTTCTGATACAGTACAAGAAGTAAATGTACACAGAGAAGTTATTCCAGGAATAAAGGCAGATGTCAGATTTAGGAGGCTTCTAAAAATGGGCCCAGGAAGGATTCAAAAGGAAAATGCAGTTAGGAACAATGTACATATCCCCCCTTCCCCCTTTGGCGACCCTCTGTTTAAATCTAGGTATTAGGACTCAGGCACATTTTGAGAAGTACAGCCAGGCCTGAAACGCAGCAGAGCTGAGAATCAGATGTCCCAGCACCCCACTGAAAATATCACCATTCTGTTAGATTACTTACAAGGGTACCCAGCAAGCCAGTCCTGCTGGCAAAACACTTACCAAATGCTAAAATCCCCGTGGACTTTGGCAGTGTAGAAGCAGATTTTCAGGGCATCATCCAACCAGAATCTGAAGGAAGTCTGCTTCCACTGCCTCCCTCTGGTAAACTCTGATACTTTCTTCAGCTGGCACCTGTTAAATGGTGGATGATTTTTTTTTTTTTTTTTGTAATTAAGAAATAGTAACTGTTACCATCTGTTTCCTAAGCTTCTACAGGTGAGGGAGACCCTAGCTACACAGCACCGCAAGAGAAACACAGGTGTCATCTGGACAATTTAAGGCAAACCTCCCTACTACTGGCTCACAGACTGAAGGTACAGTATGCAACCTATGCAACAACCAAAGAGCAATTCCAGTTCTACTATGCCAGGTAAAAAGGTGCTAGTTATCCCTGGATTCAGGTGTATTCAAGCCATAATCAGTTGGCATCAGCTGACTCCGCATTGGGTTTATAAACCCCATGTAGCTACAAGGGAGAGCTGCTAACCTTAATTTGCTGTTTAGAAATCCTAGTGTAGCACTGGTGGGCAAGAATGCATCACTCTGCCACAGCCAAAGCAAGCATTTGTACTGCCTGCTGAAGGCAGCAGGATGTGACAGGAGCTGGCTGCGTGATACCTGTGCTGCCTTCTCTTGGAGCTTGCTGCCCTTTGGCCCTCAGCTCTGAGGAATCATGTGACTTGGTTAAAAATATCATTTATAGCATGTTGTTTCCTAACACAGGTCCATCAGCTCCAGCAGAAACAGCAGCTTACAGTGCTGAGGGAGAAAGCAAAGCTAGAGCTTCAAGAAAGCCAGAGGTTTTTGAGTGACCTGCTTCAGCACAATTCAGAGGTAAGTGATCGTTTCAGATCCTGCGATACCGCTTCTGGATTGAGCAAAATGTTCCTCTAATCCCCACTGGTTAGTTTTTTCCTCCCCCAGAATCCCTTTATAAAAATGTGGATTTTTTTTTTATAACAGAAAAAGGCTGTAAATTAGGGTAACTTTTTGGAAGTGCCCAGGTCTCTCGGGTAACAGGGTCCCTTAGGCTGTCATTTGGATTGTTAATCTGAAATCACTTAGGTACTGCAGCCTTTGGTGTCTGTGGCTGATTCTGCTGTAAAATCAAGAGAAGGGTTTTTAAGTCCTCAAGAGATAATTACTGTGGTACTTTGTCAGACATGCGAGCCTAGTGAGATACTAATCTTGACTAAAAAGTATCCTTTAAAAAAATTTTTTTTATCATGATGTTTATTGGTGATTTACCTTCCAGCCTCAGATTCTGAAGTCAGCTAGGAACTGGTGGACTTCAGTGTCTATTTGCTGGAATAAGAATTTAGCCCCACAAGCATAAATACAAGCCCAGATCTCATGCGCCATTCCAAGCTCTTGTTACATCGTTGAGAGTATTTGCTTTGGAGGGTACTTTAGCTCAATTAATGTCTCTCAATATGTTTGAACAGCACAGACAGAAATGATCTCTACCTAGTTTATTTTTTTTTAAGGCCCTTAGGATGAACGAAGTACCCTGACTCCCATGAAAGCAGCTCTAAATACACAACATACGTAACATAACATACATAACAGCTGTTATACTATCTTACTTCCATATGCCCACACAGTTTTTTTCCTTGAGAGTAGTATCCAACTCTCTAGGAATTATTGGCACTTGAAAAGCATTATTTACAATGAAGGACTTTCCCAAGAGGACGAGGGAAGAAGGCTTAAAAGTTCTGCCTCTCAGGTAGAGCATTCAGGTCTACAGACAATTTCTGTGTTGCAGGAGTGCAGTAGCTCCAAAGGCAGTTATTCTGTGCCAAGGCTGGACTGTGCAGAGCAATCATGGAGAGGATACCAGTCAGAAGGTGACAAAGCAGCTGGCAGGTACAGAATGCAGTATACAATGAGGCACTGTGACGGTTTAGCCTGTGGTTTGACAGTATGAATGACTTCGGGCACTAAAGCATTTGCACTGTGTTTCTAAAATGGATGTGCATTTCAAGTCATTTAAGAACAGCTTATGTGGCCATCACATTATCTTTAAGACTATGGCCTAACCATTTTATTCATTCAGATCTCTGCTGTAAAGTATCCATCTTTTAGATACACACTTTCTACTCTGATTTATGCACAAACTATAGTATAAACACCTTTCCAATGTTGTGAGAGATCTTGCATTTTTTAAAAGGTAGGAGGTCCTTTGAAACTTGTGAGGAAAACATGATTTTCCTCGCTTTGCTTTACCATTGTGTACCTTGGTATGAATAAGAATATCGTATGTACGTATTTCTATATTCATTTAAAGTGGCGTGGGTTAAAAATTGAGAATTGCTTTCAGAGTCTTATGGATACAGTTACCAGAAAGGCACCTTTGCACAGATAAAACTTCCAGCATTGCATAAAAATGAACACCATGCTAGTTTGCAAAAGATTCAGCCTCCGCAGAGGACTTTGCTATGAAAGCTAGGAATCGAAATAGTATCTCTGACTGCAATAAGAAAATATTTTCTTTCTTTCTTACCTTCAGTAATCAAGAGACACGTTCCCTGAAACAATCTACACTGAAGATAGAAAGAGACCACAGTGCAGTGGATCCCAAAACAGTGGGAGAAGGAAAACCTCTGGGAGGAAGGGGTTCATATTGCTCAGTGCTTCAGGAAGGTGAACGCTAAGTTAAAGGATTTGGTGGTATTGGGCAAACAACACTTTCTAGCATGGCACAAGAAACAGTGCAGCGTCCAGGGGCTGGAATACTTAACCACAAATTTCACTGATTTTCTAATTGATTTTGAAAATTTTTACCTAAATACTTATATTCATTACACATTCAAACAATAGCAATCTCCCTTTGTATTCCTGACCCTTCTACAGAAAATAATCTTGGGAGTTGGGAGTTATTTACGCTATTTATAGGCCCCTTTTTCTTTTTACCTGTTTACCATGGTTTCACTTGAAAGTGGCGTTAGTGTTCCTACTTGGCTCCTGTCAGTGAGCAGCTGTGGGGTGACCCTCCTCGGGCCCTGGCCGAGGGCAGCGTGCCGGCCTGGCTGCCGAGGCTTTGCAAAGGCACCTGGAATGCCGGAATGGATGCTAAGTCATGTCTGTGGCAACTGTTTTGGTGGTCCTCTTTCCTTTCTGTTACAGAGAAAGATTTTACTTACAGTGACATTAAATCTCCTCCTTAGGGTCCCTGCCAGCAGAGCACGGGGAGCTGTGGCCTGACCATCACACCTCGAATCTGTTGTCACCTCCGATGAATCTTGCCGACGGCGAGACCAGCGCAGGGGACGACTCTGGAGAGAGCAGCGAGCAGGCCAGCTCCGACAGCCGGGTAACAGCAGCTGGCTTATACTAGTGGGGGGGGTGTTTGGTTTTTGGGGGTGTTTTTGGCTTTTAGTCCCCCATGTCAAAACTCATCACCTGCATGGCACTTCTCCAATAAACACGATGCTCTGCTCTGTTCCCAGTGGAGTGAAGTTGGCCAGCACTATGGAGGCTCCAGCACCTTCTCCTGTTTCAGCTTGGCCATGGCGGAGCAGTGTCTGAGGGGAGAAGAGCTGCGAGCTCGACACCAGGCAGCCCTCCTCAAGCTCCGCAAGAAAGCTCTCCGGGAGAAAGCCAGGGCTGAGCTGGCCTGGCTGGGCCACCAGAAACGGTGAGGGGGGACACGTGGGCAGGACACCACAGGCCTGCCCTGGTGGGGACAGGTCCCTCAGCAGAAGGTGGAGGTGCTCAGCAGGACAGGTTTTTTTCTTCCTTTCAGGGGAAGAGAGCAAATATAAAATCCTTCTCTTACAGAGTGAGTGCAGGTAAAGCAGAAAGAGAGGATTCTGCACAGTTTTATTCTCTCCAGAGCATAGCTGAGGTCCCTGCTGCAGCCTCCCTCAGGTGTGGTGTGAGCCCAGCGGGCTGGGCTGAAGCGCTGTCAGGGATGGCGTGAGCGTCCCTCGTGTGAGGCCTCCCTCAGCGTGGCCTGGGCTGGGGCACCATGAGGGATGGCATGAGGCGTCCCTCGTGTGAGGCGTCTCTCACCAGTCGGTGAGGTGTCCCGAGTGCTTGGAGAAGCCCAGCTGCCTTGGGAGAGGTCCAGGTGATCTGGCTGCATGGTGGTGAGATGTTCTCCAAGTCTAGCAGAACTTTCTGCAGAGCCTTCTGTAGCTACTGCTGCTTTTACAGCTGCTTTGAGGGGAGCTTTGCTCCTATCCCCAGCATCGCTTTCTGAAGGGCATCAAACTCATGGCATTTAATTCTCTGATTGTGATCCCCATCCTTCTCTGGTCTCCAGCTGTCTGGAACACCTGCAAGACAGTAAGGGACCCTCTGTCATGGCCGCAAAGCAGCGCAAAATCCTGACGGAGCTGAAACGGGAGCAGGTAATACTGCAGCAAGAGGAGCTGGATTTCATCTCCGAAGCAGTGGGAGGGTGCTGCACGGGGAGGTGCCAGGAGCTGCTGGAGCAAGTGGGTTTGTCTTCTAAAAAAAGTTGCTGGTGTCATTTCATATGCATTATTCTGCTTTTGCTTCCTACATTCAGCGACGTGGTTTTTGTGCCAAAGTCAGCAGTCTGTAAATCTTAAAGAAAAGAAAACACCTTTTCTTTTTTTTTCCTGCTACTCCACTGTTATTGTGGATTTGTCTGTTTGTGCCATAACAAACAGGTCACATAATGTAGGTTTCCACTGATTTATGCAGATTTATGCTTCTGATGTTGAAATACACTAAATTAACCTGACAGCTAATTTTGTAGTCTCAGTTCTCCTGCTACGGAGAGGAATGCTGGGCTCATAATTACACTTGGTAATCAGAAAATTTCTGTCCTACTCCTTATGTAGTACAAGCCTCTACTTTACTTCAAGGAATTCCTATACAAACAGAGTGCAAACCACAAGCATCCTGTAGTTTTGATTGACGTGAAGATAATATGTTTCCAAAGGTCTCACTTCTCAGGCAGTGAAATACCCCCTTACCTGTTCTTAGATTTCACAGGTAACCCCCAGTCAGCACTAGTGAAAAATAAAACAGCAAAAATTTTTTACAAAGAAGCAACAAAACCTGCATATTGAATTTTCAGGATATTTTGAGTAGTGTTGCCTTCTGTTAAGAAATACTGTACACATCTTTGAGTAGGTCTCTTTTTCTGTATCTTAGCTCTCATATGCTCCTTTCTTTTTCTGCCTTTGTGCAGGCAGAAATCCAGCACCTGCAAAACATCTATAGGGCAGCCCATCAAGAAAGAAAGCTTTTATTACAGCAGCAAAGAGAAATCTTAATGATGCGGCATTCAACAGCACAACTCCAGGAAAAGCTGCATAATTTGTCTGGAAAGCACGAGATTAAGTCACAGTCACTAGATTTCTTGGTGGGTCTTTTGAGTGGATAACACCTGAAGTCAGAGCTGACACTACAGCTGAGGAACCCAGGTGAAACCTTATGTATTACCCTTTCCTTTTAGCTTACAAGGAGCCCAGCAACTGAAGAAGCAATACAGCTGAAGATAATGAGACTTCTTTCTAGCCCCAAGTCATACTCCTCTTCAGCAGAGTCTACAGCCTGCCCAGAAAGGCCTGATCCGTCAGGGAATAGAGAGAGTTGTGTCCAGCTAAAGAATAAACAAAGCAAGAAATATGAGGGGTAAGTACAAACCCTTTCCACAGTAATAAATGAAGAACTAATGTGGTGGAGAAGATGGAAGCAGTTATGTCCTAGATAATTGTGTGAGCTTTAAATGCTCCCAAGAGGGAATTTTATACTAAGTTTTGAAAACCTCTGTGTTCAAGCAGTTGAGGCATCAAGATCACTGCTGATCATTCTGACCAATACTGCCTCACTGTTCATTTGTGCCCTCCATATGTCCAACCTACTATCTTGTGTCTGAAATGGTAAGCTTCTTAGGGTGGGGACCAGCTTATTGCAAGGTATGTGAACAGCATCAAGTAAATTAAGGTGTCTGGATGCATAGCTGGAGATCCTTTCCATACCACTTACTAAATTCTTCACGCAGAATACATTCATCACTACAATATGACAATAAGAAACAGTGTATTTATTTCAGGTTTTTCCATTCCTTAAAAAGAAGTACCCTTCTGTGCAGGGGGAAAAAGTGTTTTAAGTGATATATTGAATTTTACCAGAAAGTTGTCTGAGTCAGTATTTACACCAGCTGTACTCTTTATCAGGGACTTGTTTGTTTTTCTGATGTTAAAATTAAAAAAATATAAAAATATTAAAAAAAAACACAAAAAAAAACAAACCAACAAACTCCTGGTGATTACGAGGAGCTACATTATGATCTCAGTACTTCTCTGTCACAAATATTAACTCCTTCAGTAGGGCAGGCTAAATCTGAGCTGTAATCCTGAAATTTAGAGAGTCTGTTATATGTATGATCTGTCTATGTCTATATACATATACATGTAATCATGTAGTACTGTGATTTGGATTTATCATTAGAAGCTGGACAAGTCTGTTTCGTGCTGAAAAAAGCAATATTTTTCTGCCATCATAAGCTTATTGCATGTGGAAGGGGCTGCACTGGATAACAAACTATTTAATCCTGTGTGCTAAAGGTGGAGTAATATTTGCTCCCCAGGCAGTTGTGCTTTCACTAGAACGGCTCCTTGCTCTTGCATTCAGTGTCACAATCCTCTGTGCTTTAAGAAAGCCTATCCTTGCAGGCTTTACACATTAATTGTGAACTGCGTTTTTGTGCAGGCAGGTAAACATCTTTCACTATGATTATCGGCACTATAAAATGTTAAGCAGTGCTATTGAATTCTGTGGGACTGGGGCGTGTTGCTGCAATGTTAGGAATAAATGTAGCTCTGACATCAAGCCTAGGTGAGTTAACTTGAATAGCATTGATAACCAGGATATTTTTTTAATGATGCCACACAGCTGCTAATGATAGTTCACATTTTCATGGTGGCTTTTAACTACAAACGCAAAACACTTTACAACTATAGATTAATTAGGTTTCAAAATACCCGTGTGGAATGAGTAGAAATGTATTGATTTAATTGGTGAAATTCACATCCCCTGGCTCTAAGCCTATGTATCACTTAACCCCTGGGAGCAGGTGTGTGTTTCACTTAAGATTTAACCACAGAAGGCTTTTGTACTACAAGGGGCTTAATTGTATGCTTAAACCGAAGTGTAGAGGTGTCATGCAAAATGCCCACAGTCAGAGGTAATTCAGGAGCTCAGTCAGACTGTTTTGAGCAAGCACTTGGCCTCCTGTTCCCCAGGTGCTGTGTCCCCAGCATCCCTGTCAGCTCCCCAGTGAGCTGTGCAGATGAAGACCCAGCAGTATCCACACTGCTGAAAGCAGATCAGATCAGCAAAAACTAGTTTGTTTCAGGAAAAAATACCAGATGCAGTTAAAGACAAATATATATATATATGAATTAAAAAAAAAAAACAAACCCTTTTCATTCAGTGTTACCCAGACCTTTAGCAGACTGTGTCAGATTTGTGCATTTACTTAAGTCCCCACAGGGAAAGGCTTTCAAATAAATCCCTGCATGGAACTGATCTATAATTCATGGTGTTATTGATTACAAGTCACAGAAATCTTTAAAAGGTTTCTTGGCTACGCTTTCACTTCTTATTACTGACAAGCCTGCTCATAGGAGAACAGTGAATATTGGCAACAGTCTAGAGCAGACAGGGGCTGGTGGAACTTGCAATGCACCCACACTCTGGCTGCTGCGTGATTGTGTATAGATCTCTTTCCTATGTAAGAGTGCAGAGTGGTAATTATGCTATCTATCCACCAGTGCAGGTTTGTTCATATTTTATTAACTCTCTTCATGATCAGTATAAGCAGTGCTGTAAGGGGATGAAAAGGGTTGGGAAATCATTTTAACAATGAAAGCAAACTGAAATAATAAATTGCCAACATGCAGAAAAAGCTGATGTTTTGAGGTTTTGTTAATGGATATTAAATACTAAAACAAGGTGGCCTCTTCAGTGGTGATTTCTTCAGTCTCCTCCTATTCTTGTCAATGAAAATTAGAAACCTGACTATATAAAGCACACTATCGAGTGAAAGGGAGGGGAACTGGGAAATAAACACACTATTCAGGGTGCTTCTGGCTTTACTAATTTGCTGGTTTATAAACATATGTGCATGTGAGCACTCTACAGGTACTATCAAGCACTACTAGAAGGATTTAATTCATACATTTATTGACTTCATATAGATTTGTCATGATTAACTTGAGAACATGAAAACAACTGCAATCAGTAATTCTTTGTCTAACTGTTTACAGCTTTTCTACTGAGAACAAGAAAACACTGGTACAATACCAGAAAGAGGCAGAGTCTTCAAAACTGGCAGAGGAGTCCCCAGGTTTGGAGCAGTCTTCTGGTGTGCAAGGTCCTGATGCGCCTGAAATGGTGGCCAAGAGAGCATGTGGTGCTACTAATCAAACCCCGGGCTCGGTCTTTATGATTGAAGATTGCAAAAGCACAGGTATCCAATAAAGAAGGTTTCTGTCACAAACCATGTTTGCAACTGCTTAGTCAGACTGAATGACTCGGGGCAAAAATTGAAGTCCCAGCTGTTCTTTGGAGAAGACAATCTTTCAGAGAGGAACATTGAGCTAATTAGCCTATGAGAGAGAACCTGTGATGTCGATCTGTTCCTTGGCTACCTCCAGCGTGGGTTTTGGTAACAGGATTTATTCAGGATTAGCAAGAAGAAGGTGTAACAAGGGTGTAAGTTGTTTTGTTGAGGTAGCAGCCACGCATAATGAAGAAAGAGACGAAGAGCGTAGAAATTTCTGGAAGTGGGCTTTACAGTTGCTACCATGTAACTGGATGATGGGTAAGGTGATTGGTCCTTTCAGCTTCTGTTGGTGTGACAGAGAACACGTAGCGCAAAACTAAATTACTCAGACTATAAATATCTTTAAGCCTTTATGACTGAGCTAAACAAAAAGCTATAGTCAAATTATTCATGGAAAAAAAAAATGCAGCATTGGAAACATTGTAACTTAGTTTTGTACCTTTCAGAGAGTGACGCTCAGGATTGTGTTTCATCACCTCTAGAGCACCCAAATTCAGCTCGAATGGATGAATTCATATCCACACCCATTACAAGAGAAGGCAGAAAGCATGCATTTCTGGTAAGGATCACCCCTGGGATTCCATTTCTGTCTGAAGAAATGGTGCCCTGGGTTACATTTGCCTTAAGATAGGAGCAGCACAAGACTCATTTGGTGGTTATGAACATCAAGTAAAAATTTGTCATGCATGTTGATTCTGTGCACTTCAGCTAAGACTAAATGTTGTAATGGGTTGATTTACCACAACCTTCCTGCCCCTTCCACTTTCTCTATGTTGTTAACTGATGACACTGTGTTTAAGCCATCTCCTGTGGGTAAGAGCTGTGCTGCTCCAGGAGAAACTAAGCCTGTCCCTGGAGCAGTAAACTCCTATTTGCCTATAGCTCTTGCAGAGACTAGTCCTTTCCTGTTTCCTACATCAGTGACACAGCCCCAGTGTGGGTATATATGCACAGGAGTCCATATGCACTTAGATATCTTAGTGCGAACATGTAGATTTAATCTCTGATCTCTTACCTATTCTTTCTGCCAGCAAAGTCCTTCTCCGTTAAGATGTTAACTCTGTCTCTTAAATATTTACATTTTAGGAATCTGTGCTGGAGGAAAAGGCACTTATTTCAAACCCACAGATGGATCCTAGAGACAATGGAGATATTAATCCATGTGACAGCAAGTTCACAGTGAAAGGCTTGGGGATGCTTTCTACTTTATGTAACTTATGCCTGGTTCAGGCAGAAAACACTTTTCAAGGAACTGGTAAATCATATTTAATGCTATTATGTCCAATCTGTTTCAACCACTTCAATCAAACTTTAATCCACACTGAAAGAGAGACAATCTTCTCGTTTATTTCCTAAGTGTCTTGCTTGCTATACCCAATATATAAATCACTGCTAGGCAAGATGGTGGAGATCTCTCAAAGGTTCATTATGAGATACGATTATACTGCTTCCTCAGAACAAAATCATAACTTATTCTGATTGTGCCATTAACAATTTACTCTCTTTTGAGGCATTTTTTAAAATAATTTAAGGGTGTTCTTCTTAAAAGAACATAGATCAGTTCAAGATAGACTTCGACAGGACACGGTGGAGTTATTTTTGTTTCCAAGTTTTATCTTCAGTTCATATTTCTTACGCTCAGTAGGATGTATAAAAAATAAACCTGGCTGTTTATATATGAGTCAGTTATATCACTTATATAGTTCTGGGTATGCATAATCTCTGTATTATAAATATTTACATATTGTGGCAATATTTTGTTTTTGTGTTATTCTTCTAATGAACTATCTTTCTGCATTTACTCCTAGATACCATAGCGAGGGAGACTATAGCTTTGTGTAATTAAGACTTAAAAACAGCGGTCTTGATGTTAGAAGTTTGGCATAGGCTGCACATTAACTAGAGTCTCAAGTTTAGCTTTGAGCATGTGGATGTCAAATTGACTGAAATAAATCCTATCCCTCAGGCAAAGAGAAATTTTTCCATGGACTTCAGTGGACCACAATTTCACCGTTAGTGTTTTGACTTCGCTTTTATATCTGGCAAGAAGTCTTGTGCTGTTTCATCACCTAGAGTGTCAGTGCATAGGCACTGCCGTAAACTCTAGTAGCAAGCCTTAGATCCTTGTAGTCATGGCTACTCTGTGCGACTGAGATGAAGAACCCTGTATTTGCCTTCTGTGCTGAATAAACTGTGTGTTTCAGGTGATGCAACATCATCCTTAGAAGATCTAGAGAAAGAGTCTCTGACAGTGGAGAAAGCACACAAGGAGCAGAGAATTCACAAAATTCCAAGAGAAGAGCAAGACTGCTGCAGTCCACTACAGGCATGTGGCAAGCTTACAATTTATCTTAACTGGGTGTTTCTCACATAAATTCTTCAACAGAGGAAGTCTTCAGTATCGGCTGTCATAGAGATACTGTGCTTGGAACTCAGCTTGCAGGCAGAGAAGCTGAAGTTGTATTGAGGTTTTGCTGTACCATGTTAAAATACTGCCCTGAAACCTGGGGGAAGTCCGGTAGCAATTCACTGATATATTCTTTAGGTTTCCTGGGTATTCAGTGATTCTGAATCACACTCTCTGCAGGCTGGGAAAAAGAAGAAAGATCTTTCTTCTGATGATGAAGGTGGGGAAAGGAGATCAACACTGACTTCAGATGAAGCTACATTAGTGAAAACCCAGTTAAGAAAAGAAAGGTCATCAGAAGAACAGAGGTACTGTATCTGTCAAGGTCAAAACCTTCAATCCTACCTTCAGATTCTTTACTGACGTGTTGAACCTTGCCTTGCTTGATCTATGCCCATGGTTGTGGTTCTCTTGTGGGAAGAGGAGGTAGACTTGAATGATGTTAGCCTGGGATTTTTTTGCCTTGTACAGCGTAACAAAAAACAAACATACAAACAAAACCAACAACAAAGAAAACCCCATCACAACAACAATCCCCCCCTCAAAAAAAAAAAATCACCAAACAAAAAAACCTCCTTTTATAAAATAGTTTGCCATAATACTTGTCACACTCATCAAACACTGTCTGCCAAGTTTTCTTATGTGATCTAATTCTCTGGAGTTGGTTGAAGGGGTGTTCAATGCAGTTTAGGGGGGGGTGGGTAGAAATTGTCTTCACAAGGCTTTGGGCTAGACAGAAAGCATCTGAACAGTTGAAACACTTCACATTATGCTGTCTGTAGGTAGCTAATATGCCCAAAGAAATTTAATGTTCTAATTAACATTCTTGAATGGTAGTGCATACCATATACTTCATAAGTTCAGTTTAATCCAACTATAATGTTGTATTTTCAGAATTAGCACAGACTCCGAGAGAAAATCAGAAATCATCCAGATGGATGAAAAAGCACCTTCTGAAATCCCTTTGTCAGAAGGTAAGAAACACCTTTTCCCAACAGGGTTTTTGTAGTTATTTAACATACAGTCCGAGTAATGGCTATTCCTGGAGTTTGTCCATAGAGGATAATAGCTTACTACTTCTACCAGGTACAAAAGCTACTTATTGGGCTGAAATAATACATACCTTAATGAAAATCCCACATTCAAACTCTTATGGTCAGCTACATTGGACGCTGTTGTATTTGGTCATTTGCTACATCACTGAGTTCCTCATCATTATTTGATAAATCTGATTTTTTTTTTTTGGTACAGTGATATTAGAAATAGTCCTAATCTTGACTGTGTATTTAATGCTACTGTCTTCTGAATGCAGTTTACAGCTGAGGATTATGGGATTTGAATCCTAAGTTACCTGCCAGCAACCTCTTCTAGAAAATATTTTTTTCTGAAATGATGACTTTTAAAAATTTCTTTTAAATGTTCCAGCTAAAGGAATGGAAGTGCCTGCCCCTTATGAGATTCATCAGCTGGATAGTAGTCAGTGTTTGAAGCATTTGGACCATATTTCTCATGAAGCTTCTGATGAAGAACTAAATTTAAAAGAATTTTCCAAAGGATTAGTTTCCACTGAATCATCGTCCAAGTCAAGCAACTTCTCTCTGAGATGTGGAAGTGCCAAATCGGATTCTTCACTCCTAGAATTTCAGAAAGCATCTGCAGCTTGGATTGACATCTCGGATGGCTCCACGTCAGACTCTGAATTAGAGCTGAAAAATGGAGAGGACACAGATGTCAGTATCCCAGAAGAGTTTGTCTCTGCCAATGGTGATGCATTTCTGAATGTCTCAAAAGAGATGCTAATAGCAGTAAGTAATGGAAAGGAAACGTCACCTAGTGACAAACACCATGAACACACAGTGCCTGAAGATGACATTACTGAGACTTCATCACACTCCCAGAAATATCCTGGAGATGTTTCAGATCATGGCTGCACTGAGAATTTGCTTTCTTGCATTCCATCAGACAAAGCAATTGTCTCCAAAACAAAGTCAGCAGATTCCTCCCAATCTGATAATGTTGCCAAAGGAATGAATGAGCCACATCTGGATGCCTCAGAAAACGACAGTAGAAACAAAACTTGTTCTCAGGAGATCACAAAACAGGGTAAAGATGCAGTTGCCAGATCGTCACGCAGTGATGATATTTATTCACCTAAGATTTATGGACAGCAGAAACCTAGTTCTACAATTAGCAGAGCAAAAAACGATGGTGGAATTAACAGTTTATTTGTGGATCAAAATAGAGACCTAATGGGGTTTCAGCTGACAGGTTCTTTGAAACATCTAAATTTGGTTACTGACCAGCTTAGGAACACTGTGTCTTTTCCACCTGACAAAGTTATTACAAATAACAGATCATTAGCATGTCTATCCTCAAGAAACTTCCCAGTTTCAGGAGGCGAAAATAATCATGAACAGCTTTTGAATGAGAGACGCGCATCCAGCAAGCTCAGTAAGATTGCATCTCCATTCACATCCACGCCAGGAATTTCTGAGGAAGTCCATATAGAAACCAATTCATTTGAGTCTTTGCAAAGGATGGCCACAGGAAATCAAAACAACTCAACAGCTGAAAGGCAAGCCATAAAGGATGCAAGAAGGGGACTGTTTTCTTCTGTCTGCTCAAAAAAGCAATTGTTTCAAGCTGAGAACTGCTCTTCCAAAGATGAAGATGATACAACTTTTATTAACGATGAGGTTTTCCTTCCAGCTGATGAGGCTACCTTGTCAGAAATACTGTCTCCTGTTGATGAAGTATTATCCTATGGAAGTGCTGACTTGCCATCCTCTAATAAAAAGGATTTGTCATTTCCAAGTGAAGACCTTCCTCCTCCCCCTTTAGGTGCAGATGCAATGAAAAATGATGATTCTACCTTCAGTAGGGATGATTTCCCATCTCCACCGGAACAAATGACAGTCTCAGAGACTAGACAGTGTATGGATGAAGATATATCACTGAAAATGGATTCATTGCCCCCATTACCTGATAACGCTGTGCCTGAAGAATTTCCCTTGCTCAATCGAGACACAACTGATGCTTTTTCAACCCGGGATGGTAGTCTCTCAGAACAGTTTTTAGTTAAAGATAATTCCACTGCAAATGAGGGCTTATTAAAATACCAACAAGGAGAACATGAGACACCTTTGCAGCATTTGGAGTTTCTGCCTGTGTCAAAGGCTGTTTCTTCTGGTCAGGCCAGTGAAAGTCCTGACTTCACAAAGAATCAATGCAAACCATACTTCACACTGCCCAAAGTTGAGGAGGACAGCGATGACCCATTATTATCATTTGAAATTGGGGACAGAGTGTTAGTAAAGCAGACCCAACCTGGAACCCTAATGTTCAAAGGACGGACTTATTTTGATAGCGGCCATTGGGCTGGTGTTGCACTTGACAAAGCTGAAGGTGATAACACTGGAACTTACAAAGGGGTGAAGTATTTTGAGTGTGCTCAGCACTGTGGTATCTTTGTCAGACCTGATGAGATTTCACACCTGTTGGAGACTAACGAAAATGGCTCCAATTACACTGGGGACAAAGAGTCTGACTCCCATGATGATGAAACCCTCAAAGGAGACTGCAAATATTCTGAAGATGGTAAGCAGAGACCAGGGTTTGCAGAGGAGAAAGCAGTAGACACAAACAATGCAGGAGGATCAGAAAACCAGTCTAGGTTACACACTGCCTTGCTCTCTGCAAAAGGGCAAAAGTTTCTACATTCTGACCAGTGTAAGTGTAATGAATTCCTCTGTCAAAATAACTTCACATGCTTGGCATCAGATAAAGAAAACACAGAACTGACACAAATAAAACAAAGGATACTTGCAAGCGTGCTTCCAATAAAAAGTGAGACCGGTAACACAGATGAGGTAAATGCAAGCAAAAATATTTGTTGCTTGGTGGAAGATCAGAAAAGAAATAAACTTGCTGATGATATTGCAAGTGAGCTTGGCAAAAAACTTCTGTTTGACACTTTAATTGCATTTTCTGGAACAGCTCAACACAAATACAAAAGTGCCTTTGAAACAGACGTGATGAATTATGGCAAAGGCCTAAGACAAGGCAATTGGAATCTGTTTCTCCTTAAAGAAAATTCAGTTGCTATCTTATCTGAACAATCAGCAGAGGTTTCTGATGTTTCACTGTGTGACTTCAATACACTTAGCATTCGTGGTTGTCACACAGTAGCAGAAAGAATTGTAACTAAATTTGTAGATGACGCAGTTAAAGAATACAAGAAGATAAAAAGAAAACATGAATCAAAAGCAGACCAGATATTTCATTCATCTTCAGAGACTTCTCCAACCACTTTGCCAGTAAGTACAATCAGAAAGCTTTTGTCTACTTAGGTGTTAGACCTGAAATTGAGTCTACACAGGCAAGCTCCTGTGTTGCCTGGTTGTTTTTATCATCCATAAAAATCACAGGTCAACATCTGGAATCAGATTGCTCATTTTATCTGACCCATTCTGTATCATTACTCTGCAGCCAGTGGATAGCATGTGTATGGGGGGACAAGGATGAGCCCAGCACGGGGATGATGACTGCAGCTAGTCCAAACAAAGCAAGTGAAACTTCTTTGTTGGAATTTCAGTTATCGAAAACTGATAAATCTGTGCAGACTTCGATCTTGATTGATTTCAGAGCAAACCTGGACACCTGTCAGCTCCTCTGCCTGACTCTCTTGCAGCCCCTGGTTGCAAGACCTTCAGCTTTCTAATTCTGCATTAGCTCTGCAGGCAACATCTAGCAAAGTCAAGGCTCTCAGAGCTGCCAGATTCTCACTTTTTGTGGGGCTCCCTGGGAGACTG